>NW_026898413.1:0-527665 GCF_033153095.1 Gastrolobium bilobum
AATTGGTTTGCTAAGCTTCGTAGTTCTCTCCTCAGTTTCGGCTTTGTTCAGTCTCGTGCTGATTATACGTTGTTCACTTACTCGACTGGTTCCCATTATGTTGCTATACTTGTCTATGTAGATGATATTTTGTTGGCAGGTAGTGATCCTTCTCTCTGTGACCGTGTCAAAGCTCATTTACAAACCTGGTTTAAAATTAAAGATCTTGGTCCCCTCAAGTATTTTCTTGGCATTGAATTTGCTCAAAGCAAGACCGGTTTGTTTCTTACTCAACGCAAATTTGCTTTGGATATTCTTAAGGAATGTGGACTTCAAAGTTGTAAACCGGTTGCTTATCCTATGGATCCCAATCACAAGCTTGCTCTTGCTGAAGGACCTCCGTTTGATGATCCTAAACGTTATAGACGTATTGTTGGCCGTCTTGTATATCTCACGATTACACGACCAGAACTTAGTTATGCAGTTCACACACTTTCTCAGTTTTTGCAGCATCCTATGCAGATACATTACGATGCGGCTATTCGTGTTCTTCGGTACATTAAGTCCAATCCTGGCCAAGGACTCCTTCTTCGATCTGACAGTGATCTTCTTCTTCGTGCCTATTGTGATTCGGATTGGGCTAGTTGTCCCTTGACTCGAAAATCAGTCACTGGTTATTTTGTTACTCTTGGACATTCTCCTATTTCTTGGAAAACCAAGAAGCAAAACACAATATCCCGCTCCTCTGCTGAAGCTGAATACCGTGCCATGGCAGCTGCGACTTCTGAGCTTATTTGGTTAAAGTCTTTTCTCAGCTCTCTTGATATTCCTCATGCAGCCCCTATGCAACTGTTTTGTGACAGTCAGTCTGCTATTCATATTGCTTCTAATCCAGTGTTCCATGAGCGTACCAAGCATATCGAGTTAGATTGCCATTTTGTTCGGGACTATCTTCTCAGCAAGACTATTTCTACTCAACATATCCCCACTAGTTCTCAACCCGCAGATATTATGACCAAAGCACTTGGATCCAAACAATTCGATTTTTTGACTTCCAAGTTGGGCATCTCCTCCCTCCATGCTCCACCTTGAGGGGGAGTATTAGAGTAGCATTAATTTGTTAGGATCCTGATTGTAACTATCACGGTTTGTTACCTTGTATATTAAAATAGATTAGCTTGATTTATGCTTTCTGTTCCTTAGTTTTAGCTGATTTCCTGATGTAAATAGATTAGCTTGATTTATGCTTTCTGTTCCTTAAGTTTAGCTGATTTCCTGATGTAAATAGATTAGCTTGATTTATGCTTTCTGTTCCTTAAGTTTAGCTGATTTCCTGATGTAAACAATTGTAAATCTTGGTCTATATAATAGACCCAATTTCATATATCATCAAGCTGCAAATGACAGCAACTTCTGTTAAATGATTTTGCTTTGAATCACATACACCGCTATATTTTGTTTTAATCACTTACCCCGATGATTTTTCACATCCACACCCTTCCTTAACACTATCAGAAGCTTAATTAAATATACATATTTTACCCTTCTTAGAAAAAGAAAATAGAGTGATAAAAAAAATAAAAATAAGACCAAATATTATGAAAACTTAAAACACTTAATCAAAAACTAAAAGAAAAAAATATAAGGAAAAAAAGATCAAATGCATCTACTAAAATAAAATAAAATAGATTAAGGACAAAAAAGAAAAGAAAAAATAAGACCAAATATGTTGAAAAATAAAATTTAAAAAAGTTTAAAAAAAATAGAAGAAAAATAAGATAAAAATAGAAGAAAAAGTTAAGATAAAAGATAAAATGTAAAAGAAATAAAAATCCATGCTGTAAAGAAATAGAAGAAAAATAAGATAAAATATAAATAAAAGAAAAAAAGAAATATGTGCTGTAAATTTTTAGTATATTTGATCTTACTTTTTATTTTTTATTTTTTTGCTCAGTCTATTTTATTCTTTTTTATTTAGGTATATTTGATCTTCTTTTTTTCTTTTCTTTCTTTTTTGTATTCGATCCATTTTCTTTATTTTTTTATTCAAATTATTTTTATTTTTAGTTTTTCTATCACTATTATGATTTTTCAATACATTTGGCCATTTTTTTCTTATATTTTTTTTCTTTAATCTATTTTTTTATTTAGACACATTTTTTTTTCTTCTATTTGTTTTTTTTAGTCTTTTATATGAGTGTTTTTTCTTCTATTTTTTTATGTTTTTTTTAGACAGATTTGTTTTTTTTTTTGTGAATTTTTCCCAAGAATATATATTATACATTTTTAAAGATCACCATTTGTACCACCCTTGGACAATACAAGTCGGCCCAAGATATTCGTTAGAGGGTGTTTGGTAGAGTAGAATTTTTTTTTTACTAGGCAAATACAATTACTAAGGATATAGTGCGAAAGTGATTTTGTTATGAAAATTTAAAAAAAATTGTTTGGTAGGTCAAATTATTATCAGAAAAATTGGCTTAAATTTTTTGAGTCTATGTTTAGTTGAAGATAAAATATTGATGAAAAAATGGATTAAAATGACGGAAATAACACTTGTAAAAATTTTTGAGTGTGTGGTCTGAAGGTTCAATAGGAGTTGATCTGTAAATTGAATTGTGATGAAGATATCTTTATAGAATTCTTATAATAAATTTTTTTATCCCTAACTAATGATAACAACAGGATAGGAGAATCAGCAAGGAATAAAAAATGACGTGTAAAGATTAATTTTTATCTCAGGTCAATCAAGCAAATAGGAGTGTTGTTTTTCCTATTGCAAATGAGAGTCGAAAGACACTTTAGATGAGGGACAATTTCGTCTGCAATTTAGCGCTCATTTTTTCTTTCCCTGTCAAACCCAAAATACCACTATCAATATGGTCTTTTGAAACAGTGCAAAACAAGAAATTTTGCAAATAAATCACGTTGCGTGGAGAAAGGATTCTCGTACCTAAATTTTTGTAACTCTTGTATCAAACATAGTCAAGTTGAAAAACCATTTCAAGTTACTTGAGTATCCCTACCAAACACCCCCTTAATAAATTTGGGTTCAAGTTTGGGAATCAAAAACTGAATTTGGAGGACTCTAGTCTGTACCATCTAAGCCGAATAAAGGTACGTTCAACATGAAAGTATAAAAACCAATATGGCAAACTGAGGCTACGTTGCATCGACACGGGACGTAAGATATGACATGACACTTCGACTCATTAATTCTAAAAAATGTTATATTTTGACACGCTAGGACACGTTTATGTAGTGTATATTATATTTAATATTCAATAATTTAACAAAAAAAATTAAAATAAACTTATAATATCCATCAATTTTGCAAAGAAACATAAGATATCTCAAATATTTATATTAAACTCAATAAAAAGTAATCATAATCTAACGAATCTAGTAGTTAGAACTAAAAATGCAACACGACACAACTCTCGAACTCTTTTTTGAGTCTTTGCAACGTGTGTTGGAGTGTCGGGAAGTGACGGAGTGTCGAGAAGTATCGGGAAGTGTCGGACACGATACGTCAGGTATTTTGAAGTGTCGGTGCATCATAGAATAGAGGTGGCAAAGTGGGCGTCCTGCTCGCCTCGCCCACTCTGCCAAAAAATGAGTCAGCCCGTCTTGCCCTGCTTTTGAAAGTGGGCTGAAAAACTTGGCTCGTCCCGCCCAGTTTGGCGGGTTGGGTGGATTGGCCTGCCAGCCCGAATCCATTTTACACTGACCCACCACGGCCCATCTATGCTCGTCATCAACCCGCCAAAAAATGAGCCTGACCCACTCTGCCCAACTTTTGAGATGGGTTGAAAAATCCAGCCTTCTCCGCCCCATTTAGCAGGTGGGGCGGATTCGCCGAGCCGAGCAGTTTTGCCGGCTCTAATGGTAAATATATATAAACCGATATATATATATATATATATATATATATATATATATATATATATATATATATATCGGTAGTATCCTTTGACACCAGTGTCAAATTTTAAATTTGACACCTCATCTGAGAGCCGTTAGATCAAAAAAGAACAACGACTCTGATTTGCAAGCATGTGACACCATTGATCTTTTTTGATCTAAGGGCTCTCAGATGAGGTGTCAAATTTGAAATTTGACACTGGTGTCAAAGGATCCTACCTCATATATATATATATATATATATATATATATATATATATATATATATATATATATATATATATATATATGAGAGGTTATACTTACAACCTTTTTTTTTACAACCATATATCATAACCGTTGATTTTCGCCAATCAACGGTTATGATTTTTGCAAATTAAACTCATTAATTTTCACAAATATATATATATATATATATATATATATATATATATATATATATATATATATATATATATTTCTAGAGGTAGGATCCTTTGACACCAGTGTCAAATTTGAAATTTGATACCTCATTTGAGAGCCGTTAGATAAAAAAAGATCAATGGTGTCATATGCTTACAAATCAGAGTCGTTGATTTTTTTTGATCTAACGGCTCTCAGATGAGGTGTCAAATTTTAAATTTGATACTGATGTCAAATGATCATGTCTTATATATATACATATATGGGAAAAGTATTTCTACAATCACTTTAGATAAGGTTGTCTACAGCTACCATTTTTCACTAAGTACGACCGGTCGTACTTAGTTATAACAATAAAGCTGTTCTTTTTTCTCTTTCCTCAGACATTGTCGGTTGACGTGGCGGAGAGAGAAAATGCAATTTTAATGTACGATCGGTCGTACTTAGTGAAAAAAAAGTAGCTGTAGACAACCTTATCTAAAGTGGCTGCAAAAATATTTTTTCATATATATATATATATATATATATATATATATATATATATATATATATCACGGGTATGTACGATTGTTGAGGTATCCTTGTTTGGCGAAAGATCACGAGGAGCAATGTACATGGCAAACAGATATAAACTGATATATAGAAGCAGAAGGTTGACGTTCTTATTAAAAATATCTAATACAATTTTAATTTACTGGGAATTCTGTACGATCACATTTTCTTTGCACCTATTATTTATTAGGTTGCATCACATGAAAGCTTGATGTACTTATTAAAATTTAATATATTTGTAATTTAATGAGAAATTTGTACGGCTTATGTCACCTAGTTTTTTTTTTTTTTTTGATATCAGCTTATGTCACCTAGTTTTCGTTAGGATGCATCACATGAAAGCTTGATATAGTTATTACAAAGAGGATATCTTACAAATCTCATATTGATTGTATAGACAACTAATATGAGGTTTATAAGAATTTAGGTATTTTTACTCTTTAAATTAGCTTTTAGGGTGACGATATCAAAACCTGTAGCAGGATAATCAATTTCCAATTAGCATAAAGTTTTTTTACACTATTACTGAAGTTATACTTGCTAAAGGTGGTTGTAAAAGAGAAAAAAATTTTAAAAAAAATTTGATATGTAATTGAATGATGGTGGTGAGTGCATCAAAATAAACTTCTATTAAGAATTTCTAATACTTTTTAATTTGTTGAGAGTTCTGGACGGCTAAAATTCTATTTGGACTTATTTTTCGTGGGGTTGCATCTCATGAAAATAATATATGAATAATGAAAACCCAAATTCTTCTTAATTTGTCCATTTAAGTTAATTAATTATTTGATTAAGTAATCTCATTTTGTCTTGGTTTTTTGTGTGGCTTATTCCTTAACCCTTTGGCATTAGGATATCAATCTCAAGACAGAGAGATTGCTTACTGACGGAAGCCCATTGAGACGCTTTAATTATTTGGCAGAAGTTGTAAATACAAGTTAAAAAAAAGGAATCACATTAAGATGACAAGTAATGATTTTATTTTATTTAGAAAAGGGAAACTATAGTCTTTTCATGAAACGCTGTTATTATGACGTGAGTTAATTTTAAATCATAATTCCTTTGCTGGATTAATTCGTGAGAAACATTTTCACCAAGAATTGTGCAATAAAACACACCATGCTGAGCAATGTAATATATGGTAGGGAAATATAACACAACTATGCGAGGTAATCCTGGTACTTTTGATTGTGCTAACAGCATTATTTTCTGGAAATTAAATGCACTAACTTCAAAGTTAAAAAGGATTAAAACGAGTGATAGGGTAACAAACTAGAGGCTTTGCTAATCCTGTAGAAAATGATGATCCTTCTTCGATATTAACCTTATCTCCCCCTTTGATTTTCCATTCAAAACATTGGAACAACGCTGCAATTGTCACATGTATCGCCGTTAAAGCAAGGGAAGCCCCAGGACATCCCCTCCTGCCAAACCCAAATGGAATATACCTAAAATCATCACCGTTCATTTTAATCTCATGTTCAGCTCCACCGTTGATCCCTTCCAAGAACCTCTCCGGTATAAACTCCTCTGGGTTGACCCATGCTTCTGGGTCCCTCATGATGGCATAGACATTAATTAGTGTCCTGGTCTGGCCCTTTACATCATAGCCGTTGACTCTGCAGTCTTCTATAGATTGTCTAAGAGCAAAGGGTGCTGGTGGATGGAGTCTTAACACTTCCTTCACAATAGCTTGGAGGTAAGGTAAATTTGGAACATCTGATTCACTCACCAACCTGCTAGTCCCCACCACTGCATCAATCTCTGTCCTTAGCTTCTTTAACACTCGTGGATTGTTCATGATCTCTGCCATGGTCCATTGTGATGCCACTGAAGAAGTGTCTGTTCCCGCAAGGAAAATATCCTTGCATTTTGACACACGAAACAAAAGTATAATCAAAATCGAAAGTGTTAATAAGGTACATGTTACAAATAATATAAAGCACTCACCCCTAATATTGAGGTTTTGAGTCGAAATGATTTTTTTTCATGCTATAAGAGTTTGAGTTTCAATTACCACAAAGTTACGGGTTCGATTCTTACCGCCTTCTTACTTTTTAGTAAAATTAAATTAATAAAAAATGGAAAAAGTATTTGCCTTTTTAAATGACACAACTTATGTTATTTCACTCTCATAAAGAGGTGGGATTCACACCTTTATATTTTTTTGTCTACCCTCTCTTTTCATTTATCTATCTCTTTTTCTCACTTAAAATAACACAATTTTACATCCTTTGAAATGATACACATTTTTTCTATAAAAAATTGAGTCTGTCTAATATACACGCTTCAAAATTCAAAAAGCTGCTCTTACGTAAAGAGCATGTTAAAAAATAATATAAACCATATCGTAACCCAACACCTTAAGGTGGTTTGAGGTTAAAATGGTTCGGTAGACAATAAAATCATGATACAAATACAATTATGTCTTAAATGAATTAAAAAAAAAAAAACTTACTAGGAAGAAAGCCTTGATATCATTCCTTGTTAACCTCACTTCAGCATGTGGATCTCTATAAACTTGTAACATAATATCCATCATGTCCCCTGTTCCTTCTTTCTCTTCATGATCCTTCATGATTCTCTCCAGAATCTGGTCGAATTTTCCTACTATTTTGGAAAGCTTTTTCCCATACCCAAATAAGTCAAACTTTCCCAAAACTCCAAATACCTCACCCATGCTCAATTTAGCTCCAACGTGCAAAAAATCCCGAACCAAGACATGAATCTGTTCAGCATCATTAGCTTTGTCCAAGCAAGTAGTGCTCATAGCCATCCTACATAGGATATTGTTGGTCAAACAAGTGAGCTCGAAACACAAATCCAAGGCTCTGGCTTCAGTGGAACACAAGAACAGAGATTTCAAAAGCTTCTTTCTCTCTTGCTCTCGGATGTGAATGAAGCGGCCAAGTTGCGAGCTTGAGAGTAATTGAGTCACACATAGCTTCTTCACGAACCGCCAATAAGGGCCATATGGGGCAACGATGAAATAAGACCCTTTATATAGGAAGTGTTCGGAGGATCCAAATAAGGGTCGGTTGCAGAAATTGAGGTCATGGTTTTTCATGACTTCTTTTGCAACTTGGGCATTGGAAACAACTATGCATGTTGAGGCACCTAGCTGGAGTTGCATGAGAGGGGCGCCATAGGAGCGAGCTAGAGTTTGGAATGATTTTGGTATGACTGAGCCTATAAGATGAAGGTGGCCAATGATGGGTAGTGATGGTGGGCTTGGTGGGGATCGAAGTTTGGTGCTGCAATTTGTGGTTCGTTTGCTAAGGGACTTGACAAGTAAAGTGAAAACAACCAAAGCTAAGGAGGAGAAGAAGATGTAAAACATAACACTAGCAGCAGCCATGGATTAAGTTACAGACAGATAATTTGGTTCTTTTTCTTAATGCAAAACTTCCATTGTCTTGCTTATAACGAACCAGCATGTGTTTTTTAGAGAATAAATAAATAAAAGGCTTTATTAATCTCATGCAACACAAGAGAAGCTCTCTTTTGTTATAAGGATAATCTTGTGTGAGACCCGAGAAAAAAATACTCTCCTAATATATTTTTCCAAAAATAAAACTACTCAATCAAAAGTGTAAGCCAACAAATTAAGTTCATTTTTATCCCCTACCCTATCCATCTGATTCTCTCATGTCTCATTTAATGTAATTAATTGATGTGAGATGATCTCAATTATCGTACAATAAATTAATCATTTTTTCCTCACTCTTTTCTGTACTGGTTGATTTTTCTATGAATAATGATAGATTTATACTGACAACATTAATACATGTAATGTAACCAAGTATTTCCATCAAACTTTTTTATTAAAAAAATAAGATAAGTTATTTTTTCTATTATTTTTTTTATCTACTTTTCTCAACCATCTTAAAATATCGTTAGATCATAATCTCAAGAAGAGAGAAAAAGATATATGTTAGTTAAGATTCTAATCTAATGAGGTTTTAAGGTGGTAGACAAAAATAAACAGAAAAAATAATAAGTAAAATAACTTAAAAAATTGTGCAAACAATTTCTTTTAAAGAAAATAATATTTTGTAAGAAAAAAGTTACATGCTCATATTTTATTTTTGGGAAAAGTTCCTAAAATACTATGGTATCATTTAACTCTCTATCTTTTTTTTTTCTATCACTTGCTTTCCCGATAATTTTTTCATTTCCACTTTAATACTATTAAATAGGGTTAATTATTCCATTTTACCCATGCTAACAGAAAAAAAAACACAGAATAGGTAAGTGATTAAAAAAAGTACAATGGAGGTAGGTGATAAAATATAAAACCACAGGGGATTTAAATTTTTCACTTGCAATAATTAAAAAAAAAATCACGTAAGCAACAATATTGAATTGAACAAATCAATGAGTTATATGATCATTGCAATGAATGGTGTTCTGTTCAAATATCATCTACATGTGTCTTTTTGTTTGTCGACCGTTCTATTTGAGTGCATCATTGTTATATATGTAGATATGGTTGCTAAAGAAAAAATTATTATTATTATACTAATAGTTTATTTTATTCATTTATTTTTTTTAATAAAATAAAAAAATATTTAAAAACTGAAGATTAAAATAATAAAAATAGAGCACAAAAAATAATCTGTTATATTATAAAAAAATATAGTGGATAAAATTAAAATAAAACAATGATCATCTCAATTCCAATTATTTTCTTAAGCAACAAGTTATAGTGGATGTTGAACAAGACCCCATTTATTGACATTAGTCATATATCTCATTAGCTTATTTGGCACAATATTTTTCTCACTCCGAGTTTTTCTTTCTTTTTAATTATTGTAAGGAAAAATTTCAAAACCCCCCTACGATTTAACATTCTATATCACTTACCCTGTATTTATATTTTTTAATCAATTACTTCTCCCCTGTGTTTTTTACTTGTTCACTTGAGTTAAAATGGACAAGTTAACCTAATATTTAACGATGTTAAATATAGACTTGAATGAAAAAAAAACTACAAAAAATATAAGTACTAAAAAAAGAATTTAACGTTTCTAAAGTAAATGTAGATAAGTTATATAAATTTGCTCCCAAAACGACGTCATTTTGAATTAAAAATTTAAAAATTATAATGAAAAGGACGATTATAACCCTGAAATAAATTATAATTACAAAAATACATTGATTTTCGCCTCAAAACGACGTTATTTTGGGTTCAATGTAGATAAATTATCTACATTGACTGTAGAAAAAGCGAACCCTTAAAAAAATACAAGGATTAAATGATTTGGGAGCAAACCATACGGTGGTTTTTGAAATTTTTTCTTTATTTTTTTAATCTCATATACCTCAGTATGGTGGTAGTTTGACAATTTTTATTAGCAAGTTTTTACAGTTTGTCAACCGAATTAGAGATTAAAAATATGTGCAATTGATGTTTATTTTGTACGCCTCTTTGATTTAATTCTGTTTAGTGTAGGTCTAGGGTAAGTTTTTTCTTTTAATTGTAAGTAAATTTGTGCTACAGATTTTTAATATTGCCAATATGAATATAAAATTTCTTGACGTGAATTTGATGGGTATGATAAGTTATATTATTTTTTCAATATGACCAATATAAATATAAAATTTCTTGATGTGAATTTGATGAGTATGATAAGTTATATTGTTTTTTTTTTCATAGAGTTGGCAAAAACGCATAGACCATCCCCACCATGCCTTCAACTTGTAAAAAATGGGGCGGGCTGGTTGACCCGATATTGGTGAGTGGGATGGTTAAAAATATCAACACACTTCGTTTTGGGATTGGCGGGTCAACTCGTCTAAAAAAATTATATTTATTTTAATATGTCTTTTAATATTAAAGGGAACGGATCCACTTACTACAAAAAAAATAAAATTATCACTCTTACAACCAACTTAAATTATTTTCGTTAATCTGATGGTTATAATTTATCAGAAGTTAATGATATATATCGAGCTACATTTATTAATTAATTATTAATTCTCAATAAATTATAATTGTTCGATTGACGGAAATCAACGGTAATTAAGTTGGTTGTAAGAGTGATAAATTTTTTGGTGGTAAGTATATCTGCCCCCAATATTAAAATATACATATAAAGAAATTATATTGGGATCAACATCTTATTTAATGATTTGTGGAATTAAATGAGAAGTTTTTGTCAATGTATAACTTTTTACAAAATATTATTATTAGAAAATTACTTTAATGATAGTATTTTGCATGTAAATGCCTGTCTTTTTGTTTTGTCGAGTTCAATCTTAATTAAGTTGTTAAGATAACTAACAATTGCAAACAACCATACCTGTTGCAATTTTGCAACAAAACTACAGTATTTTCAAATATAAAGTGAAATATGCAATATGTATGACACTAAAATTATGAATATATATTAATGAGGAGATGATGTGATATATATAAAAATAACAAGTAAAATAAAAATAGCCAGCTCAAAGAGTCGAAGCTCGTGGGGATACCGGAAGGAGCCAACTCGCCTCAAAGAAGTAATTAGGGTTGAGTAACTCCAAAAAATAACAAGTAAAATAAAAATAAAAAATATTAACCAGCGAGTTGATCCACCTCTAACCCACCTACACAAGAAACAGATTATGTTGAGTTGATGGATTAAAATGTATAATTCACCTATTTTATCGAATTGACTCGTCGGATTAAACTGATTCTAAGAACTCTAATCAAGAGTCGCTCCCTCAACAACTTAGCAAGTTTTTATACATAATAACGCCAAGTCGCCAACCATGGTAAGATGTTAACCTAAGGAGCAAACAATATGGAAAATTGGAAATCAAGTTAGAAAAACAAACATTAAAATGTCCCAATCCTCCTCAATTATGAAAAGCGGTCCTCAATGAAAAGTGGTCCTCCATGGTTCATCTTTATATTTTAGTTAAAATAAAACAAAAACTAAAAATATCCTATTTAAATTAAAAACTGAGTTCCGAAGTTTTTGTTTCATTAGAAGAAAAATGCGAAAGTAACATTCAGACCCTTACAAATGTTTCGTAATCATTGTTTGCAGTACTATTTGTTTTGTTTTTTTGTATTTTTTTTTATCAGTTTGTGTTGTTGAAGACAGTGAGTGATATTACATCACTAATAGATTTGAACTCATGCATAAACAGAGGAGGTAGATGATCAGATTTATCACTGTGCAATTATAATAATTAATACAGACTTACTTGAGGAGTGTGATAAAGCAGACAGAATCAGAGGAATGAATGTATGCAGTAGAGGAATTAAAATCCAAGCCCACAGAACGTGTCTCCTTAAGACAATTTGCCCCCTCACAGATGCCAAAGGTTGATGGACACTTGTCTCCCAGGATAGAACGGATTTCGTCTGAAGAATGGTGGCACTACCAATCAACGGCCCAAACGAACACAACTATTGCCAGAGGAAAGTACACCGGAGGATGAAAGGCAGTATGCAAAATCGGAAGGAGAAAAATTCCGGCAGAGTTTCAGTGCACAGAAAACTGGATAAATTTCTGAAGGTGTCAGTGTCTCTATTTATAGACACTGACCGGTCACGATGAACAGTCGCCGGCGGCGAACCGCCGTGTCTGACGATGCGACCGGTGACCGTTCCGAAGAACAGGTACAACCGGTGACCGGTTCAGCGAGCAGACACAACCGGTGACTGGTTCACGAATGGGAAGAACCGGTTCGGCGGGTAAAAACGTTTGGGTTAAAGGGAAGCAACAGATACATTTTTGGACAAAATATTAAAAAATTATTTAATAAAAAATTATTTTTATTACACACTACGAACCGAGCCGAGCCAGCCAACCGGTGACTGGTTCTCGAAGGGGAAGAACCGGTTCGGCGGGTAAAAACGTTTGGGTTGGAGGGAAGCAACGGATACATTTTTGGACAAAATATTAAAAAATTATTTAATAAAAAATTATTTTTATTACACACTACGAACCGAGCCGAGCCAGCCAACCGGTGACTGGTTCTCGAAGGGGAAGAACCGGTTCGGCGGGTAAAAATGTTTGGGTTGGAGGGAAGCAACGGATACATTTTTGGACAAAATATTAAAAAATTATTTAATAAAAAATTATTTTTATTACACACTACGAACCGAGCTGAGCTCGGTCAGCTGGCGGTGCGCGCGTGGGGGAGCAAAGCTCACCTAGCTTCTCCCCCTACATAAAACATGTAGTGACCCAAGGGTCAATCTAAGAGAGTGAGGTGTGAGCTTATATACTCCCTCACTTCCTACTAATTGTCCAATGTGCGACTTGTTAAATCCACACACCTCTTCATCTTCTTTTTTCTCTTTTCTTTATTAACTCACTTCTTATTCATAACTAATGGATTATTGTACATTAATTCTTTCATTAATTCCAACAGTTTGGAGTACTATTTATTAGTAGCTATTAATACCCTATTTTAGGCACATAAAACACTTTTAATTTAATTATATAAAATTTTAAAGCCTCAGTAATCCTATGTTTTAAGTATTTTATAGCATTTTCTATATGTCATTCAGCAACTCATAATTTTTTTAAAATATCATATAAGAAGAATTATTTTTTCATGTCATTTGAAGTGGGATGTCGGATTCCACTCTCTCATGATCGCCCACAGTTAAATCTAATACCGAGGTAGAAGCATTAGAAACTTTTTGTTTTTTGGCCATGGATGATTCAGCACGAGCGTCAGCTTTCCCCCTCACGGTAAGGAAAAGAGGGGGAGGGGGGAGGGAATAGAGTGGGTCCCACACTTTTTTAAGTGTATAGGAAAAAAAAAGTTATGTCATCTAACATTACACTTCTAGGGGTGTTTGGTTGCGGGAAAGTTTTGAGATAAATGGGTAAGTGGGAAGTGGAAATATGTAGTAATCATGTTTGGTTGAGCCATCTTCTTCACTTATCCACCTAAATAACTTATCTACCAAACCAAGTTGCCTACCTTTTATCATGGATACAGCCGGCGAAATTTGTCCTTTGAGCATGTGGTATTTGTGAAAAGCAACCAATCTTTGGGGATAGGCTTTTGACCAAAAGACTTGGATACCCTCTTTTAAGTGGGTATTTGACAGCATTGTAAAGTGGCAGGCCACCGAACAAAATATTTACAAACAGGGTTATTTTCGTAAAGTTACCTAATTTTTCCATCTATATTTTACCTACAACCAAACAGATTTCATAAAAGTTACCTAATTTTTCCGGTAAAATTTTTCTCAACCAAACAACTTTTTCTTACATTTTTTACCTATATCACTTTCTAACCATTTCCCTATTATTCATAAAATTTCTCCTTAACCAAACGCACCCTACTTCCCTTATTTTGATTCCTAGTTAATATTTGCTTTTATATTTGTTTATTGTATTGTTCTTGTTCATTAAGTACCTGAATTCGCTGTACCTAGTGATTTTTTTATTTTACTTTTGGTGAATTATTGAAATTTAATTTGTCTTGCTAAAATGATTTGTTTATCCAAATTTCTAATCATGCATATGATTTTATATCATTGGGACATTATTCACATAGCTTTGTTAATAGTCTATTGAATAAAGGATTCTGTATGTTCAATTTCTTTTTTTGGTAATATGTTCAATTCTTTTTTAAAATGCACCGTGTGAGAAAAGCAATGTTTACTAGCAAGCAATCTTATCCTCAGGGCCACAATCGACGTGACATTCAGTGAGAAATTTATTTTCACCCCATGTAACGTAAATTCCTGAGTCCGCCGCTGTAGGGATTCGAGAAGATCAAGATAACAAGGCTAAAAAAACAAACACAATTACATACTCATAGGACGCTAATGGTATATCTAATTATGAAAATGTTAAGATTTACAGAAAGAAAAAAGTATAAAATCCTCACAAAACCAAAAACCATTCGTGCCAAACATCAGCAAGGAAACAGGTTCTTAGGTGGGATACCTTTTGGTTTAGATGATAAATAATTATCACTCTAAGAGGGGTTTTTTTTTTTTTTTTTTCTGCGCATCGTACAAGATCCATCTGATTTGGATGCCTCTCCCATGTTCGGAATATTAAAATTAAGAGTGGGCATGAGTCTTGACCAGAATTCCTTTTGGCTCAATCGAATAGTTCGGTTCCAAATTAACTGGATTATTTTTTTTCCAACTCAATCGGTTGGAAATTAGTTATTTATGCCGATGTTCGTTACGGCACCATCCATATTGCTGATGATCATTCCAGCATAGATGTATGCCATTTTAGCTCATGGTTGGTTTTGGTTTCTCATTCATGATGAGATTTATTTTGATGTTATGTTCCATAGTCTTTTGCTTTTTTTTTTGCATTACATGGGAATTGAACACACACCACTACACTACATACACCTAACACACACACCCCACACCACTAGGCTAATCCTAGTTGATGTTCCATAGTCTTTATTGTTCAAGCTTGTAGCATATGATTTATATGCTCAAACTTGAGGTAGAATGTTAAGAATAATGTTAGAATATTAGTTTAGAAGTTCCACATCATATATATCATTATAATTCCTTTCTTTTCAATTATATAATAGAATCTCCGTTGTGTAGTTTATTCACGCAGATTACTCACAAATCTCTTTAATCCTGATATTTAACCAAACTCTTTACCCCTTCCCAAAGATGTTTCGGTATGAATCGAATCTGTTCTCTCCCAACCTCCTACTCAACTTGTACTGCTAAACTGAGTTACATCCACTCAGCACAACTATTATTTATATAACTTCGGATCTAAAACTCCTTCTATAGAATCATTTAAATGAATAATTGAGATTTGATCTCAATTACGTTGAACAAAAACTTTGGGACTAAGAATCGGCACACTGATGGAAATAGACAAAATAAAAGGCTTTCCACTTTGTTCATAGTGTGAAAATGGCCACGTGGAAAAAACAATAATGACCAAGTGCACCGCTCAGGTAGGGTAGGCGAAATAAAATAAACAAAAAAAAGAAAAAGGGTATAGTCTCACAACAATGTGGCAGCCAAAATATTATTGCTTTTATTAGGCCTCGCGCTCCACGCAGTTATTAAAAAATTAGGCACACTTGCAAAAATTACAACGGAGAATGCCATTATAAAGAAGACCCGCTAGTACTGATATATCTGTATGCCTTCAGCTAGCTACCATGGCAACCTCGATCGGTTGCCAATATTACTATCTATTGTTCCTTCTTTGGTTTCTCTCTATTATCATCTTCTTTGTGGACAGTCACGTTATGATTCTACGTGGGAAGTTACTCCTATTGGGTAACATTTGCTCATTTAGCGTGACCAGAATAATGTCTATATCAGTGGCACAATGCTGGGATCAATTCAGCCCAATAATCCCTCTTGGTCTGTGTGCAAACTTACCTACAACACAGATGCTTGCGCTTGCTTTTCATTCCTAGCTTATGATTAAGGTGTGAACAGTGGCTCATGGAATGAAGTATTTATTAGCACTCATAGTCTCGTTTGGAGTTCTGTACTTTTTTTTTGTTTTTTTTTTTTTCCATTCTTGATTTTACCTTTTGTTTCGGCCTGAATGGCATACCATTTGTAGGAAAAAAAAATGGGATGTGTAAATGATAAAAAAAAATAAAAATCCCTCACTTGTGATGCGGCAACGATAAAAAAATGTCATCTTCGGGGGAAAAAATTCCCAAAATGGAAAATATGATTATATCACGTGAAACCCCACTCATCTGTTATTAGATTAAAGGTCATGATGGAGATTTATTTCCATGGTCTTGGACCATGTGGTCCCTTAGTACTATTGGGAGGGAACACAAAACCATTTAATGGTCCGAGACCATAAAATTATTTTCTGTCATGATGATGAAAAATAAAAAATAATCATTGTAATTGTTAACCGATAACTTATCAGTTAAAGATTGAGATTTATATCATAACTACGGTTAGAAAAGTATAAAATTATTAATATAATCTCATCAACAACTTAAGTTTTTGTTTTTTTGGATTAAATTAATTATTTATGTGATATCATCATATTAGAGTCTCGGTATTAGGATTCGATCTTCACCACTAGGGGTGATAAACAAGCCAGGGGTCTTTGGCTCGGCTCGTGAAGGCCTGCGCTTACATGCCTAATATTGATTGTTGGAAC
Source organism: Gastrolobium bilobum (assembly GCF_033153095.1). Classification (NCBI taxonomy): domain Eukaryota; kingdom Viridiplantae; phylum Streptophyta; class Magnoliopsida; order Fabales; family Fabaceae; genus Gastrolobium; species Gastrolobium bilobum. The sequence continues at coordinate 16,959 of NW_026898413.1, forward strand.
CAGGCTTGGACTTGCATAAAAGCTCGTTTAATAAAAAGGTCTCAGGCTCCAATTCAAAAGCTAGGTCTTGGAGTCTCTTAGGCTGGCCTAGTATATTAATTTTTATTTTTATTTATATTTTTTATACTATTTGTAATAGTCTTCTTCTCCTCTCAATCCATTTCACCCCTATTTTATTAGTTAAATTGACTTTTTGAATGATTTGTTTCTATATTATGTTGTTTGGATATATATTACATTTATGAATATTTATGAAATTACTAGTGTTGTTGAGTGTATATTTTGTTTGGATATTAATTTTTGTTGTCTTATTTTTTTCTAACAGATTAAATCAGGCTTTTATTTTTTGCAAATAAGGCAGGCCACATGCTGATGATTATATTCGTAACAGGTAACAGGCTTGGTAAGATCGATACATTTAAACACAGACTTAGCATTTTAAGACCAAAATTCGGCTCGACTCGGCCCGTTAACACTCCTATTCACCACTCTCCATATAATTAATACATAAGTAAGTCTTGGGAGTTTCAAGTCTTGGGAGTTTCTTAACACATATAAATGAGTCTGTATATTATTTTCCTTTCAAGCTTGATAAACTCTTGTATGAAAAGATATAATATAATCTCATCCAATAATTTAAGCTCTTTTAAGTTAAATTAATAAACTCTGTAACCATGCAATAAAGACCACTTTACCAGACTGAACCATGTCGCCTACTCACCTGCTCCCTTACCAGTTCAACCTTACCTTTTGAAAATGTTGAGTGTATATTCTCGTATTACCATATTAGTGGGTTACACGTGAGGCCCGGTGCACACTTGAGCTTAACGGAGCAAGCACTGTTTGCTTAGATGCCGACAACGAAAAATGTCTAGTTCTTCAGGTGTACTTTCCCCCCCCCCCCCTTTAATGCCTTCAAGCGTACTTTAGGTTTAATTTTTCTTATGTTGTAGGATTGTATAAGAGAAAAAAAATAGAGAGAAGTTAAATGTGGGTCTCATATTTTATATTAAAAAAGAAAAAAAAAATTATTTAGCACGAAAAATAAATTTGTGTAGAAAAATGAGAATATCTCATATGACATGAGAGTATATTTCCCATGTAATAATCTTCTTCTAACAAAGAAAATATCCCCTCTTTTTTGTAGCAAGTTGTGGTAGATTTAGGATTATTTTTTTTATGACGAGTTGAAAATAAAAAAAATATTATATTACAAATAAAATTTGTCACAATACAATATGGATTACATATAAAACGTTTGAAAGAGTTTTATTACAGAAATTAAAAATATTAAAAAATTGATCTTCCGTTTTATTTTATAACTTAACAAACACTAATAAAACATTACACAACATAATAACAACCTAAATATTATATAAAGGTTTAAAGACAATAACTATGATTCACAAATTAATACAATTACAAATTCATATCTAATTATTGTGAATAACTAATGACTAAAATTTACGTGTCACAAAATATTATGAGCTAATTTTTTTAATCTCCAAAAATTAACACTAGTAAAATTAACCTAAATAAATAATAATTAAATTTCATTTTACAACTTAAAAATCAACAAGAAAATAATAATAAAAAATTAATCAATCACTATTTCCTAATCGCATCTTTATTTGCTAATTACAAATTCTTATTCACATATCACTAATCGTTAATACCTAATTCTTAATTACTAAAATATTAATTAACTTAATTAAAAAGAAATAGAATACTAACTTTGAATGGAGAACCAGAGTTCAAGTGATAAAAAAGAATTTGGAGTGAAAATAAGGATAGGATATTCTAACAACCAATTCGTGTTACTACTAATGTTACTATCAATCAATTTCACCATTAAATCGATTATGTTGATCCAACGGTTATATTTATTTTCATCTTTGTATGATTTTGATTCCCAATATTTAAAGTGAAAGCATTGAATATGGAAAATTATAACCATACGTGAAAATAAATATAAAATATTAAATATGATGAATCATAATCATACAAAGATGAAAATAAATAAATATAATTATTGGATCAACATAATCAATCCAATAATTAAATTGATTGATAGTAATATTAATAGTAACACTAATTGATTGTTACAATATTTGCCCTTGAAAATAAGGGGATTCAGATATTAAATGAGTTCATAGAAGAGGAATTGGGATTTAGAGGACGGATCTCTAAGAGCGTTATGGACTTTAGCTGCACTCATTTAAAAAAATACGGGTGTTACTATTTTAAAAAAGAAAAAAAAAGGAAACCGCAGGGTTGCAATGTGGACCACCCCAAAGGCCCAAAGCTATATATACATGATAGGAAAAATATTTGTTCTTACGAATAAGGACAGTCACTTCTTTTTAAATTATATTTTATTTAATATTTAAATTAAGAAAGAATTTCTCACTATCTTCGACCATAATTTATGTTTTTCTCCCCTTAAAACACAATATTTTTACCAAAATGACACAATTATAGGTCATTTGAAACGACAAATAGTAATCTCATACATGTTTGGAATCAACCTAAACTAAACTATTTAAAACATCCCAAAATATTTACCAAAAAAAAAAGGTTCAATTTGTGTTTCAATTTGAACACTGTTGAACTATAAAATCGGGAATCAATTTCTTCAGACGATTAAAAAAATAGTTTTCAAAACCTTGCAGCATATAACTCGGCAAAAAAATTAATTTAATATTTTTTAATAAAATAATTATGCATTTATTACAGTTTTAAGAATAATTACGGATCTACTGCACAATGTGAAACCCCATTGAGGCGTCTCACCCTGAGGGGAGACGCCCTAATGGGATGTCACATGTGACGCCCAAAAGGGGCGTTACACTTGAGCCCTATATATTCTCATTCCACTCTATTCACTTTTCACACCTCCTCTCTCACTCTTCATATCTCTTCTCTACCAATATTCCTAACATCATACATACATAATCCTTTATCTTTAATTTAGTATTTGAATTTTATTTCTTATTCTATTTAAGAATGAGTTCACATCCTAATTTTGTTCGTATTGTTTTATATTACAATGGTAGGAAGGTAGAAGGACGACGATGTGTCAAGTTTGAAGGTGAAAAAAGGCCGACACGAATCCAATGCAACGCAACCATTGGCGAACTGCATCAGAGAATTCGGCAGAAGTTAAGTCTTCAAGGAAACCAATGTATCACTCAGATCACGACAAGGTTATGGCAATGTGATAAATACATTAGTTTGCAAGTGGTGGACGATGAAGACGTGGAGATGACAATGGAAGAATTTTCAACCAGTCAAGGACAGATTTTCTGGAGTTGTATGTCGAAATCGCCGCAGCGGAGAATGTTCCATTACCGGTGAGGTCAGTTGATTTCAATTCTCCCTGTCTTCCATCTTCGTCTGCCGCTTATGCGTCTCCAGTTGGTAACATTTCTGAGGGAGATGAAAATGATCCAACTTGGGAAATGCACGACGAAGACGACGACGATGATGATGAAAATATCGCAATGGAAGAACGTCTTCCGGCAGAGGATGCCAGTGCTTCAGAAGGAGATGAAGGTGGTGAGATGGGTGCGTCTCAAATCCCAGTATACCATGAACCAGTGGTCGCGCAATTTCCGCAGTTGCATGACGTTGCGTCTTCCCCATTAGGTAATCATCTTGAAGGTAATTGATATAATTTTTATATACCTAAATAGATACCTGATTTAATACCTAATTTAGGAAGTTTGTATTAAAAAGTTTTAATTATCAGATGCAGGTGACGAAGCTGTTATTCCTCTTTGGGAGGAATTCCGCATTATTCGTACATTGATTGGAGTTATCGGAGCGAACAAGAATCATGCACTGATGGTACAGTTTCAGGATCGGGTTCAATACAAGGTCTGTGGCAACTGGGTGACAAGTTATTTGCGAACCAAATTTTTTCAACAAAAAAAAATGTCCAAATAGCACTTAAGCACAACCTGATTAGGGAGCATCAAGAAGCAATTATAATTGAGAGCACGCCTGCAAAGTTATCCATGAAATGTTGTGCGTATGATAAAGGTTGCTCGTGGCGCGTTAGGGCGATCAAACCAGTGTTTGGTGAAAATTGGAAGATTACGAGATGGGGAGGAGATAACAATTGTTTGAATGACCACATTTCCCAGGGACATAGACAGCTTGATGCGGACGTTATTGCGGATCTCGTTCTAGGTACGTATTTATTTTCGATGAGATGTCAACGTTTACATACTGCTCTGTAATTAAATTCGTTCTATGTTATCGAGTCTGTGACCTCTTCAATGAAGGGATGATAAGGAAAGAACCATCTGTCTCAATTCGTTCTACGGTTGCCACACCACCTACACACAAAATGATAAAGAATATATGGTGTTACAAAAAATATACATGCATGATGAAATAACAACATACTAAGTATCCACAACCTTACCTCATCTCTACATATTGTATCCAAGGTTTCCCGATAATGGACAACCTCATGAGGCTTAAACTTTGCCACCGTATTAAACCTGTCATCAGAAACATACATCATCAATCATAAACAAGCAAGTATACAGTTAGTAAATATGATAACCCATTAGCGAAATCGAATGAATTTAATAAAGTATACCGGCATCCATAATGCGTGCCAGGCTCTTGATGAAGAGGAAGGGGTGGAGCAATGGGTGGGAATCGTATCCATGCCCAAATCTGAAAAAGAATATGGCAACCACCCATGTCAGATCGACCGGCATCTGTACACTCGCACAAATTCCTGAACAAATGTGCCAGAACCGCAGATCCCCAACAGAAACAGCCAATCTCATCAAATCCTACCCCAAGCAACGGGACTAGCCGACAACCGATATTGCTACCTCCAGACTTGTCTGCCAGCAACCAACACCCCAGACTTATCCACCGGGTATATAACCGATCCAAGAATGAGATACGGAGGTCACCTGAATGATGGAACTCACTGGCCAGTGGAACCGCGCCAAAAACAGCAGCACAAACAGCGGGCCAATCCTCGGATGTAGATCCGGTAACGACAATACCGTCAGTAGGCAATCCCAATATGCGGGCCACATCCTGCAAGGTGATAGTCATCTCACTTTGGGTCATGTGGAAAGTATGTGTCTCTGGTCTCCACTTCTCGACCATAGCACTAATTAATGGGGCATCAATCTGAAATAAATTATACAATTATCACATGTTAACGAATGGTATTGAATAATCACATAAATACAAAACGTCGTGAATTGCATACCTGGATATGTCGCATCCGGGCAACATGTATAAATCCTACCTGTGTGAGGTAGTCTGTGACCACCTCTGGAATAGCGTCGGTAGGTGACCCCCTCTGTGGTTTCCCACGCCTTGAGTTCAGTCTCCTCACATGCTCCGTATTCCACACTCGCTATGAAATATGGGCACTCTGCGTCCTCTTACGAACGATGTCTCATCTATAAGGCCCAAGTATGATGTACATGCTAGGATCAGTAGGCTCTGGATCCGATGCAGAACCCGAAGATGATGATGAATCAGCCATGATCCTAAACTATATAATATAAAACAACATTGAAATTAATCACATGCAACAACACATTTTATGTACAAATTAATTAAGCAATGCCCTAATTTATTATCAAAAATATTAAGCATAAACCCTACGTTTTTACTACAATCGAAATTAATGAAATAATATTAATATGTAGTACAGTAATTTATTTGTAATTAAATAATAATAAAACGTCAGACACAAATTAAATCATACTGACATAATACTTAACCCTAAGTCACTAATAATTTCATAAATATGTACTAATAATAACACCTAACTGACTACAAAATTATCAATACACTCCCGCATTAATAACTTCATAGAAAATTTACGAAGTCACTATCACTATTTTCTAAATCACTAATTAATACGCTAAACCCCAATGCATAATTAAATATTAATAATAATAACTACGTAATAAAAAATTACTAAATCATTACAACATTCATAGCATGGTACAAAATTCCTAATGTTCTAAGTCTCTAATATACAATAAATTCTAACATGTTCGCAAGGTAGCACTGTAATTTAAACGTATACTTAGCAGATATTACAAACTTACTTAAATTGGCAGAGCTTCGCTACGAAAATTTTCTCGTTCGGTCGGAAGTACAACAATCCGTGGTTAAAGAGAGATAAAAGTGATAAATGAAATGGTAAAAATGGGATATATATATATAGGGCACAAGTGTGACACCCCAAAACAGGCATCACATTATGCAATAAATATGTAATTATTCTCAAAACTATAATAAATGCATAATTATTTTATTTAAAAGCATTATTTTAGTTTTTTTTGCCAATATAACTCAGACGTCGTTTAGGTTTGATGTTGTGGGTGGCGGTTCAGGATTTGGTGACGGTGGAACAAAGTATGCGCAGGCTTCTAGTCCAAATGAACCCTTTTATATCAAAGAAAAAAACATTGTGTATTGCAAAAACCTCAGATATGCAATGAAAATGAGCTTGTGTACAAATCCGACACAATATTCTTCTCATATATTGTAAGTAATTGTACAAAAGTAAAGTCATCAAGTACTCCAACGCAAAATGAACCACAGGAATTATGTACACGGGCTCCAAATAGAGCCAAGGCGTACAATGCCTACCCAAAACCATCAAAGAATGATGGAAAGAACAAGAAGAGGAAATGTTTACTGGTGCTGCTCGAAGACGATCTGCAAAGATATTAGAGCAACTATTATAAAGAACAATTACTAGATCTTCAAGTTGAAGATGTGAATGAAGCAAACTGGGGAAATGAATAATAATCTGCGGAATGGACTCCGTTGAAAATATCATCAGAAGATGATTTCGCACGATAGGTTTCCTGTCCAAGCTGTGTCTAAAATCCCAATATATCTTTGTCATAAATTGCAGAGCTTTTCTAGGCTTCAAAAATTCACCTCATGGACATCAAAGTACGCACTCTTTTTTCTCTTTCAGCTTTCTTGGCGCTTGGGGTTCTCTTCAGCCTCTGCAGCTCTTCACGGACAACCTTCTCAACTTTGTCAATGTTGTTCAAAAGTTTCTTCTGAGGAGTGAGGAGTTCTGATTCTCCTTCTTCCTGATTGGAAATTTGTACCAATATCTTTGGCACTTTACTACCAGCAGGTGTTTTAATCACAACCCCTACAGACTTGAGAGAGCTAACAGATTCACCGTGCTGAGGTTGAGCATCAGACACAGAAGGAGCAGGAAGCTGTTGATCCGCACGCAACGGAGTCCCAGTTTGCTGGCCTTCGTTTTCTCCCAAAAGAGCTCTTCTTCTTTCAATTGCCTAAAAACAGAGACCCTTGCAAATTACCATTACTGAGAAAAGCTTCCATATTTTACAGAGCAACAAAAACAAAGTCACAAACCATTTCAAAAGGGTGCCCCAGAAGTCACAATATACGAACTCGTTCTCAATGAACCTAATTGCATACATCATATAACTGAGCTTCACTAGACATAACCAGATTCAAGCAGAAGGACCAAAACAAAAAAGATTCCAGGACTTACAATCCAAAATAATCTGATCCGAAATTATTTTATTTTATTTTTACCATAAAATAGCCTCTTCCAAAAAATATGTTAAATTTGAACAGAACTGACAACTGAACCAGAATCCACCATCTTAATTGAAATTCCAAACCATTCCAAACCTTTACACAATCATTGCAAGAAAACTCACATTACCAAAATCACTATATAGCAGGTTACCCTCCGCAGATTCTAGAACCTGCACACTGACAAAACTACAGATATTAAACTCGTCCCAATTAATTTCACCTTCTGAAACAAGTTGAATTCACCATCTTGCCTAAAAAAATGAAAGAATCTTGAATAAAACAGAATTCACCATCTTCGTTGAAATCCTCAGCTATTCCAAAACAATCCAAGCATATCCACGTTACCAAACCCAGCATCAAAACTACCCAAAACAAAGATCAAGAAACTGCGAACTCACTCAGGTTACACACATAATCAACAAACCAAGACAGATTAATCTTGTACCAATTAACTTCACCATGATAAAAAAAAGTCGAAGGCGATACGATTAAAATCTCAAAGATAACAGCAATTTCTCATGTACAAACACAAACGGATAAAGAAGAAGAAAATGAAAAAAAAAAAAAAAAGTGATAAGAAAATGCGATTTACCCTCACAACAGCAGTGATATCACGCAGAGGGGTTCGGGGGTACCAAGAAGGTAGAATACTGCGCGACGAACCCCGACCTCTTCCACGTCGAAGAGTTCCCAGTGGAGGAGTATTCTCACCGGCGGCAGTGTAACTATAACGGCCTCGCCCACGTGAACGCCCACGCCCGATGCTGTTTCTTGGAGCTCCGAAAACAACCGAACCGGTTGCTCCAGGAGTTGCTGGGCTTGGAGTGGATCCGAGAATAAGCGGGTCGAAATCTAACGCTCCGAGTAAAGAAGCTGGGCGGCGAGAGTAGATTGCAGCCACGTCGAGCGGCGAGGAGCGGCGGTCTCGTGCTTCGGGCATGGCTGAAATGAGTGAAGAGTATTACGGTTAAGTTGAAAAAAGAAGAAGCGAAGAGGATGATCTTGTTATTTCGAAGTGTTGTTTGTTACCTTGAGCGTGTTAGGGTTTCTCTTCAGACACTGCATAAGAAGAAGAAGAAGAAGCGCTTTGGAAGAAGACCGTAATGGCAAATTTTCAAATTGAAAATTAAGGCGCTTTTATAAAAAAACTGAAGGCTCCAAACGAAATGGGGTTCGTTTTTTCACACGTGAAGTTATTCCTCTCTCTCTCTCTCTCTCTCTCTCTGTCAAAATGGCAACAACCAAAAAAATATGTCAAAAAAATAAAAATAAAACTTCCCGTTTAAATTTCAAATTTTGCTTGGGCGGGATTTCACTTTGACTCGTTGTTAGCATTAGTCAATCGTAATTCTTAAGTTTTTTATTATTTTCTTTTTTATTTATTTTTTAAAATTTATTGCTTCTTTTAATTACTATTAAGTCATTATTGACCATAGTAACCACAAAAATAAAACCGTTAAAGTTTTGCATTAAATGAGAGGGGGTTGAATTTGTTATTTAACATAATATAACAAACTTTCCTACACACATAACATCTTGTGGGTCCACACTTTTTGAAGAGAAAAAAAAAAATTACGACACGCAAAACAAATCTCTGTAACATTACACAATCACTTTTTCTACAACATAACTCTTATAAAACCCTAAACGATATATTAAATGTGTTTCATCTATATTACTTTTTTTGTTATATGTATCCAATAGACCTCGCTTAAGTGGATATAGAACAGTAAACACCCGTATATAAATAACTAAAACAATACCAAACGAAATATTATGCCATCGGGTATAAGTGAATTGAACGATAATATTGCAACATGTCAAAAATCAATTTATTTTTTTCTATTTCATCGGCATATTTATGTTATATTTTTATCAATTTCCTTTTTTGTTCTTAACTTTCATTAAAAGAGTGATTGGGCTTGAATTTGTTCAATATGAAGGAAAAAATGTCATTTCAGCTTAACAAACCATTTTTCCTATTTTCGTGAATCAATTCACTAGATTTTACCTCGAAACCTCCAAAAAGAAAAGAGGATATTACTATTAAAAATTTAACTACTTCCGAACAATAAATAAATACACCCCCAACAAGTTGTAGCTTCATTCATCACCATCGTGTTGAAGAAGTGGGAATTTGTATTGACAAATTTAAATACAAATAGCCTAATTATGGCTAGTGCCTGATGAGATAGATAATCACCGAGAAAAGTAATTAATCTCTCTATAAATGCCCATAAATAGGCTAAACCTGAATGAGCAATATGTTTGTTTCCCAAGCAGAAACAAAAAACATACAAAAGCTAGGAGGAAAAACAACAACCACCCTTCTTTGCACCCATCTCCTGGCTAGGAACAATTATCCTGCTTCCCTTGAGAAGCCCAGCAGTGGAATTTGAACCATCATTAGCAGTGAGTGTTTTCTTACCATTAATTCGGTATATCTCAGTTAGAATAGTCAGAAAGCAAGTTTCAACATTAGTGGACTCAAGTGCTGATGTCTCCATAAAGAATAGGTTCTCTCTTTGTGCAAACTCCTCTGCATCCTCTGTTGGCACAGCTCTAAGAGTTGCCAAATCACACTTGTTGCCAATTAGCATGATAACAATATTTTGGTCGGCATGCCCTCTCAATTCTTCTAACCACCTAGCCATGTGATCAAACGATTGACGCTTGGTCATGTCATAAACTAACATTGCTCCAACAGCACCTCGATAGTATGCACTAGTAACTGCCCTGTACCTGAAACAGATAAGAGGAAACAACTTTGCATCAAACAGAAGCTTCAAATTCTACAAGTCTAATGCTAACAAGATTAAATAAAATTTAAAAAGGAACCATTCAGGTAGAATCCAACTAAGATGCAAATAAAGCAAAGGCCGAGTACAGGTTGTATATCCAAGCCAAACCAAAAGAAGCCCAGATAACTCCGGTTACTTGTATCACACGGCATCCAGAAAGAAAAAGAAAAAAAAAACTCTCAACAAAACCTTGAAGGCACGGTTAACAATGCGGGGTCAAGCTAGTGATATCTTTCTTATTTTTTTCTTTTCAATGATATGTTCCAAGCTACATTGTTAATGTATTAAAAACAACCTAATATGGATATTGTTTAGGCCTTAGGGTGCTGAACCGTGTCTACTAAAGGAGTTAGTGTTTCTATCTACAGAGCAAAGGGAGGGAGATGACCGGCAGGGAAAGAATAGTACCTCAATCCTCTGGTCCGATGGAAAAAAATTAGGGGTGTGTGTAAATACTTGGGATTAAGACCTTAGTAGAATGACCCCGAGCATGTGGTGATTGTGGGTGTAAAACCTTTGTAGAATGTTTAAGAGCTTGCGAGAAAAATCCTACTAGGAGAAGTTTGAGAAATTGACATTTTTAGAGAAGAATATTGCAACCACTATTATTGATAAAGTCTAAGAGTAAACCTTTTGTGTTACTAGGAAAGTTTGATTATTTGCAATCAGATTATTTTCACGATGGAAGAATTTCTAGACTATATCCCCTGGTTTTTTCTCCTATGCATAAAGGGAAGTTTTTCACGTTAAAACTTGTTATATGTACCTTCTGTCCATCCCTCTATTTCTGCATTTTTCTATTTTTTGCAATTTGGCCAACCTGCTGACCAGTAGGTCGACCTCTAAGTATCGAGCTAATGTTCCACTTGATGACTTGTGATTACTTTCGTGTTGATGTTCCAGAAGACCATCCCAACCGTGGAGACCAGGAGATCGTGGAGTGTAATCGCACAACCTGGGTTAGGGGGTTCTAGTGGGTAGTCGCTCTGAGCCAAGTGTCGACATGGATGGCCTCTAAGCTTGCTAAATGTCTTGATCTCGCATAGGAGAATATCTTTAATATTATAGGATTATGTACTCATTTATTAAAAATAGAAAAAAAAAATTGGGACTTAGATAAGAATAACCATAAAAGGGTGGATAAAATAGAAAAAGTCAATCAAATTACTTTTTTCCAAATATAATAAAAGATGTAAAGAGTCTTAACTATTACGAAAATACCAAAGATATTTTCCTCACATAGTGTAGATATATCATGGGAACTCACCTTGGAACAATTATTTTATTCATAAATCTATTGACATGATACCAGTTGAACCTCCCTTTCTAGTTAAATCCCCACATTGTGAAGACCTTTAATAGTTATGTATTGTTAGTGAGCTGCAAGCCTTGCATGTAACCCCAACAAGGTGTATTAATCACTTTAGGAGTATCGACGCTAGCACAGGTACAGACCAAGCTAAACGATGAAGTCTCAAGTGGGATATGAACAGTAAGAGTAGAGTGGGTGTTGTGTGTGCTGAGCTACAATGGCTCTTGGGTGCAGCAAAGTAAAAGTATATATGTTAAAGATGCCTCTGTAAGGTGAAGATGGGAGTATTTATAGGAGGAGATGAAGTCTTGCTTGCCTTGGAGAGTGAGCCAAGTCAACTCCCCTGGGGAAGGGCCAAAGGTGTCCTTCCAAGTGCCTTGCAGCCCGTGCTATGCTAGTAACGGGGGCTAAGGCAGTAGCCGGGAAGGGGGAATGCCTATTTAGGGGTGTTCGAGAGGCTACCAAAGGAAGGCAACGTCCTAACGTAAGACATATTAGTGTCTCACGTTGGGGAATCTGCTCCATGGGGACAACAACAGCATGGGTGGCAAGAAATGGCTAACAGGGCTGACATGGACCATCTTTAAAGGATTGGGCTTGTTATGTTGGGCTTGCTAGTTGGACTATTCAGAATAGATTAAAACATGAGATCGAGACAATGATAATCACTCAAATATTACATTAAGCAAACCCAAGTGATTTCAGTATTTACCATATGTGTTTTATACTGGTGAATGGCAGAAAAGATTCAAAACTAGCTTGATCTAAATCATAGTATTGTAACTAGTAAACTAAGTAATATATAAACCACAAAATGCATTTTATAATGGGATAATCTGTTGTTGGATCAATAATCTAGATGCAGCTTCATTAGTTGCTGCCAGAGAACTTCCCCGAGTAACAAGACCTTCGGATAAGAAATAGCACAGGGAAAAAGGTGGTTGAAAATACTATTATGCTAATTTCAAAATTACCGTGAATTCCAATAATATGTACTTCATACAGATGTAACTATAGATGGCTGACTGAAAATGACATTTCTAGCAAACAAGATAAAAATGCATTGAGGAATGCTAGCAATACATTATTTTCAATACACTTTTTCTTGTTAGGTGAATTTAATGTGAGTTCCATTAAATAACATGGCCCACTCTCTATTTAACTAGATTCATATAAAATTCCCCCGATAATAAACTGTGTATTAACAAAAATATGAATCATTATGTTATTTGCATCTCAAAATGCATATTCTAATAACGTCCCATTCATCAGGCATCATATGCAAAAATATAAAAAAAAAAAATTGTGGCTAAATTATTTGGTTGGAAAAAAGTATACCTTTCTTGGCCAGCGGTATCCCATATCTGAGCCTTGATGGTTTTGTTATCAATGATGAGAGTTTTAGTCTGAAATTCAACACCAATTGTTGCCTTGGAATCGACGTTGAATTCGTTTCTAGAAAAGCGCGCGAGCAATTGAGTTTTGCCAACTGCAGAGTCTCCGATCAACACCACCTTGAATACGTAATCAATCTTCTGGTTGTAATCACCGTACAAATTCGACATCCTCCCTATTCCCTAAACGAACCGATTGATTCATTCAACATACATGAAATTAACCGCTATATATTCAAATCACTCATCATCATCATCGCTATGTTTTTTTATCGATCAGAAAATGAAAGAAAACGAATTCCGATGAAGAACAAAAGAAGAAAATTTGGGAAATTCGGACGTGAGATGGGAGGGCGTGACGTGATGAAGTCGGGGGAAAAATGAAAGGGAAAATTCTTCCTTTTTTCGGGATGTATGTGGTTTTTCTTGCATTGCACGGAATAATTATCATTAATTATTATTTAACAAGTTAAGAGCCTGTTTGGATCTTCTTATTTTTAAGCTAGAAGCTACTTATAAGCTAAAGCTAAAAAAAAGAGCTTAAAAAAATAAGCTAAAAGCTGTTTGGAAATTACATAAAAGTTTTAGCTTAAAAATTACTTAAAAGCACATATTTCAAGAAAATTATCTTTCTCTCTATCTTTATCACTCTTCATTTAAAAAAAAGCACACAATTCAAGAAAAACAGATAAGAGCTTAAAAAAAAGCTCCTCCTAGGAGCTTTTAATTTTCAGCTTTTTTCTTCATTATAAAAAAAAGAGCTTTTCGTTATAAGAGCTTTTCCTAAAATCTGTTTGGCCTAGCTTATGCTTATAAGTAGCTTCTAGCTTAAAAATAAGAGGATCCAAACAGGCACTAAATAACATTGAATGATTATAGTACTTGCAAGATATAATTGTTTATTATTTTTCTGTAATATAGGATTAATTAGCATATTATGATTTAAGTAGATTGTATTAGGTTATGTGTTTAGATCATATCAATTTATCAACAAAAAAAATAGCATGTTGCAAATAATATTTTTTGAAGTTACCTCACGAAATTTTCTTAACATCCAACCACCGGCAGGATCAATGATTGTCCCCACAAACTAATATTAGATTTTTCAGTGCCTTGTCACCACTCACACACTGAGAAACTTCTCAGGAGTCCACTTATCATATAATTGCTCTAAGTCATGCACGTTTAATTATAAAGTTCTTAGGTTATGGGTTACCGAAAAATATATGCATATTGTAAGTAAAAGTAGTACATATCAATTCCTTTAAGTTATCATTAGCTGTGCAGTCTCATACATGCACAGCCTCTGGATCTCTCTTGCTCGGATGTTGATTCGATTCATTTGTGTACAGCTTCCGCTAGAAGTTTGCCAATAGCCGCTCCTTGTTTGTGCTTCATCACTTTTGCATTGGTGATCTCCTCGTCAGCACCAAAATGTTACATGTCCACTAGCTTCCATTTGGTTTGTTCTCGAACCACATAGTATTGGGAGAGAGACCATGCTCTAATACCAGTTGTAACGAGTGGCCACTTGCAGGATCAATGACTGTCCCGACAAACTATCACTAGACTTTTCAACGTATTTTGTCCTCACTCACACACTTACTAAGAAACTTCTCAAGAGGTCAACCATCCCATAATTGCTGCAAGTCAAGAACGCTTAACTATAAAGTTCTTAAGTTATGGGCTATCGAAAAGTAGATGCATCTTTTTAGTATAAGTAGTACATACCAATTTCTTTAAGCTATCCTTAACTGTACAGGCTCATAGCTGCAGCCTCTGGATTCCTCACGTTTGGATGTTGGTTCCATTCATTCATGTATCATTTCTGGAAGCCTGCCATTGTTGGAAATCGACAATCACACAAATCACAAACGAAAAGAGGAAGAAAGAGAGAGAGAGAGAGAATAGACACAGTGATTTACCTTGGTTCACCCAATTTAGGCTACGTCCAGCTTGTCTGTGCTATATTCACCTCACCGCCACTTGTTACAAGTCACTTGATTAGAAAAATCCTAATAGCAGTTATTCATGGGCTCAAGCCCAAACTACTAAAAAAAAATCACAATAAATCAAAGGCTCACAACACTACATAGCCTCTACGGGCCTGGGGGCACTGCCTCCCGGACCCCCACCGTGGCTGCTCCCTCAGACCCACGCCCGCTCACCTGGGAGCGGGACTCCAGTTACCATTCTGCTGACCTCGACAACAAGTGTCATCATCAGCATGCGAAACATGAGCCATACCCAACAGCAATGAGCTGCTCTTTATCCGTGCCTCATCTTTTTTACATCGGCAATCACTTTTTGCCCTCGTCAACGCTTGATATGTTACATTTTCAATTAAAAGATTTTTTCTATAGAAAGTAAATTAATCTATATATTTAAGGAGAATGATTCTTTAGTGCTCATGGAAGCGTGGGATGATAGTATAAACTCGAAAAAAAAATCACATTTCTGCAATACACAGTTATTTTTGTGTGTGCGCGTGTGTATGGAAAGAGCAATTATTAAAAATAAATAGAATGGCACCTTATCTCATTCTCTTTATAGATTTCTTTTCTTTTCTAAATAGGCCAGGTCAGTCCATCATAGAATAGAATTTGTGTCTTTTTTTGTACATCATATACATATTTATTACTAATACTTATTTTTTAGTTTAATTTTAATGTTTTATCAATATAAAAATATTTAATGTTTACATTCAATAATGTATAATCGCATTATTTATTAAATTTAATATTTAAATAATTATTAACGTAATCAAGTTTATTAAATAACATGTCGATACAATATTTCATGACAAAAAAAAAAAAAATTACATTTACAATGTTTATTTATTTTTTACAGATTCTGCTAACAAGTATCTTTACTTAAGAGAGCCCTTAAAGAGTCAGAAAAATGAAATTTAAATAAAAAAATATTTTTTAATATATCAAATACTTATTTTTTTAATTTAGTCTATTTTATTTTTGACTCCTTAAAAAACTTGTTAACAAAATCTACTTTTTATTGTATATTAACAAAAGTCTAAAAATTATTGAATTTTATGTACCAAAAAACATTGAAATTTGAATCAAATTTATTTGCTCCAACAATATTTTGTTTGGGACCCCGAATTTGTTGAATAAAAGCCGTTGCGTTGAACTGCATGCAGTTTGTTTTCATACTGCAAACGGCCCAAATTCAAATTTTTTTTTTTTTTTTTGCATTACATGGGAATTGAACACACATCCTTACACTACATACACCTAACTCACACACCCCCCACCACTAGGGGTGTTCATCAACCGATCCAAACCGATTCAAACCGCGGTAATCGGACCGAACCGAAAAACCGATAACCGAATAAACTGAAAACTGCAAAATCAAAAATCGAAAAAAACTGCAAAATTTAATTGGATTGAATCGGTTTTCGGATTGGTAGATGAAAATCAATCCAATCCAAACCCATCCAATATATTAATTTTTCTCTACCTACTTGGGTCTTTCCCCAATCATAGTCCAAAAATTTCTAAACTCAAGACTCATTAACCCATCAACTAAACTCAAGAAAAAATCTAGTCACATCTCATTAACAAAATTTTATCTATGTAGAGCTTCATATCTCATTGGCCAAAAAAAACAATTATATTATCGTCTACTGATGCTTTTGTATTTAAAAAATAATAATTACAAAGCTAATATATACAAAAGATGTTATTTGCACAATAATCATGAAATAAATTTTAAGATTTTAAAAAAACCGAAAACCGATCCAATTCAAACCGAAAAGAATTGGATTGAATCAGATCGGATTTGAAAAAAAAATCCAAACCGAATGGATGATTAGATGATCAAACCGAAGGGATTGGATCAGATGAATTTTGCTTACAAAATCAATCCAATCCAGACCGCGAACACCCATACCCACCACTAGGCTAATCCTAGTGGATCCAAATTCATTGTATTTGTCATGTTATTGCGGTGTGCTTGGATCATTTTGTGGGCAAGTGAATTAATTTTTTTTTCAGTAAACAAGTGAATTAATTTATCTTTACGGTTCATTTAAAGTCAAGTCTTTTACATTGGGTCGAGAGGTTGATAAAAGAGCAATCATCGTTGATTTAAAAAGAAGTTTGTTCCGAGGACTCAAGTTTAAGTATTGAGAATTGAGAAATGCTCTTGAAATAATTGCTCTATAAAATGAGTTTGATAGTGTTCAAACTGAACTAGTTGGTGATAAATTGGCTGGAGATAATGATTGAGTAATTGATGAACTTGCAAAATATAATTTTTTATCTTACACACAAACATGTGAATGACCCTAAACATTAAACCCTTCAAATAAAAAAAAATCATTCAAATCAAATAAATCTTGAGTATATTTTAAGGGTAATGTATGTCTTATGTTGCAAGACAAGAAAATAAGAGTAAAGACCCAAATTGGTCCCTGACAAAAAATGTGGTGGCCAAATTAATCCCTAAGAAAAATAAACTCGTAAAATAGTCCCCAACAATGTGAAACAGGACCCACGTTAGTCCTTCTGGCAAACCAAAATTGACGGTGTGAGTGACGATGCTGATGTGTCACGTTAAGTGACATGCTGAAGCCCACGTGGACATCTTGGACGACGTCGTTTGTTGAAGCTCAGCCACCTTGGACACACAGTTCTCTTTCATCCAAGAAACATCGTCGTTTGTTTGTAGGGTTCAACTGAAACCAGAAAGTATGGCATCGAATCGAAGGTTGAACACATAAATTTGGGGAAAATTGATTGACGGTATAGGGAAGGTGGGTGTATACTGTTCGATTTAGGGTTGATATTTGTGTTTATGCCATGATTATGTCTTCTGGAAGGGGGAGCTCAAGTAGTTCGTTTGGGTCCAGAAGTGGAAGAAGGAGAGCTGCTCCATTGTGTAAATGTGGGAGGCACAGTGTTGTTTACACCTCCAAGACACCTAGAAACCCTAATAGATCATTTTTTGGGTGCCCCAACTTCAAGGTGAGTTTGATTTTTTTCATGCGTTATTTTTGGTATTTCAATCTTATGAACTGTATATTTGAATTTTGTTTAGGAAAAGAAGTCGTGTTGTAACTTTTTTACATAGGTGGATGATGCTACATCTGATACCATTGAGCTGAAAGATTGGACAATTGACAAGTTGGAGTTGAATGTAGCTGAAATGAAGTTCAAACTTGAACTTTTTAGACATGAAGCTCAATGATGAACTGCAACTGGAGGTGAATGACCACAAAAACAAGATTAATGAGCACTGTATAAAAATTGAAGACATAGCAATGAAGATGCAGGAAAACTTTGAAAGGGTTGAGAAGGAAATGATGCATGTGTGTAAGTGTGCTAGGGAGTTTGTTGGATCCATTATCATTGTCTTTGTAATATGTTTATATCTTTGTAGTAGGGTGGAGTGAAATGTTCATTTTTAATCTGTAATATGTATGCTTCTCTGTAATGGAAAGACCATTGTTGGGATGTAATGAGATGTTGATTGTTCTTAAAATGGTTAATGTCCTTGAACTTGATTGTTCTTAAAGCACAACCTGTTAAGTATTAAGTTATCTGGAAATGCCAATTAAAATGGTCAAAAGACTGTATGAGCAGTAACAACAAGGATTGAGGGAATTATACAGAAGGGGGAATGAGCTTCTGTTGTAACAGCTTTTTGTGGCATTGGTCTTACTGTCATGTTTTGCAGGGACTAATTTGGGCCCCGATGAATTTGTTAGGGACCTATTTGACCTAGTGTAAAATATTACAGGGACTAAAATGGTCCTCGAACAATATTACAGGGACTAAAATGGTCCTCGAACAAAAATAGTATTGCTTGACAGTATTGAATACAATCATGACAGTGAATACAGATAGCAACCAAACTAACATAATCTCCCATTCATTTCACATTAATGACAGCAATGAAAAATAGCAATGACATAAGAGATTTAGTAATCCAAAAAACGTATTCCATTGATATCATGGTGTACTCACAATTGGCACTGACATATTAAACCATTAAGTAGGAACACTCTGTCTTCCCAAAAAAATAAAGTGTTCATACTTAATATGGCCATAACCAGAGGCATACAAAAAAAAGCCATTGGTGAATAATTTAAACAGGGCCAAAACCAAAGTAAACCAAAAAACTGGCCTAATTACAATTCCAATCTACTGGCCTAATAACAAAAAAAATGCCAACTGAGACATTCGAACTGGACTAATGTCAGTGATTACAATTCCAAAATAGTTATGTGGGGTTGGCCTGAACCCTGGTGTAGTCATGAAGCTTATGAATCTTGCTTTGGTGCCACTGCTAGCTGCAGCTGCTGTCTCACTGGTCACTGCTTCAGCAGGATTGCATGGTGGTGGGCTGCTGGCTCTTGGTTCAGCTGCATTTGGTGCATGTTGGTTGCTTGTCTCTGGTGGAGGGCAGCCCTGACTCATGCTCATGAGGATCTCTTCAACTGTCCTTGACTGGCCAACTTCAACATTAACCGGTTTAGTTTTTTTCCTTGATCCACCAGCAGGTCCCTTACATGTCTTGGGGTAATGACCAGTCTGAACACACTTGGAGCATTGAACTGTGTAAGTCTTCTTAAGCTTCTTGTTGGTCTTCATAAGCTCTTCAGTGGGATCCTTCTTGCGATGTTTTTTTGGACGTCCAATAGGCCTTTTCAAGTGTGGAGGAAGTGGTTTTGGGGCATCACAAGCTGGCCAATCATGTTGAGAATTGACTGGGTTGAGAGTGTGTTCATAAGTGGCATGCAAAGCATCCACTGTCAGCCATTGGTGAACATGATTTTCCACAGGTTCATTCTTGTGTGCAATGGCAGCAATGACATGTTCACAAAGCAATCCAGTCAGCTGCCACACATTACAACTACAAGTTTGTTGAGTTAAATTCACCCCAACACGTTGACCCTTTCTAGATACTTCATAGAGATCTCGGACCAAGTTTCCAGTCCATGTTGGTGTCCAAGAATTGCTTGCAACCTTCAACTGGTCCAGCCTCTTCTGCTGTGCAGGTGCTATCTTACCCCTAAAGGTTTGTAGAATCCTCTTGTGTGCTGCCATCCTTCGCATTATGTAGCACCTCAATTCCTCACACAATGCCATTATAGGTTTGTCCCTATAATTCACAATCTTTGCATTCCACACCTCAGCCATATTATTCGTGATATTGTCACATTTAGGCCAGTGACTGTAATAGGCCTTAACCCAACATGAAGGGTGTATATTGTCAAGATACTTCCAAGCTGGTTCGTTTAGAGTCTTCAGCCTTTGCATGACCTTCTCAATTGGGGAACTGTAACACCCCGTATATATCCGGTAGTGTTATCACTACATCGTATTAAGCTACACTTAATTAAAAATGCGGAATATTCTTTTTCTTTTCAATTATGACGTCATCATCAATTACCAACTTGATTACTTAATCAATTTCATAAAATATCGCCTGAAGGTAAATTGCAATAAGACATCTACTGAAATACCTCAATATAAAAATAAAGTGAGTATCTAAGTCACAGCATTACATCACTTAATCCGGACAATAAACCGATACATTAATACAACTTTATTAAAAGCAAAACATAACAAGTCTACGTGGCATGGACAATCCCCATGCTCACCAAATCAACAGCGTCTCAACAAGATAATCCAAAATCATAACATGAAGCAAAAGCATAGAAACAGCAAGCATATCCAGCATCCAACATGTCAGCATATAATGTCATCACTAGCTAACTCAGCTCCGGCCTCCTGCCGCCTGAGATCTCAACATTACCTGACCTTGAAATAAGCATTCCCCAAACGTGGGGTGAGATCTCTAACAAGAAATCTCAGTAAATAAGGGGTCCTCAAGGATCTTCCACCCCAAACTCACTTACATGTGCAATATAAGTTCTAAAAGCATTTATATCAATATAAGTTCCAAAACTATACAGTGCAACAGATATTCATGCCATGTGTGTTTAAACTATTCTACTGGCCAGAGAAATGCAGCAATACGTCTATTACCCACATGTAGTACAAGGAACACCGCTTGCACCTCACCCACAGCCTCACCGTCTTGTATGTACCACATACTCAGGCTTACCGTATAGGTGGAACACCACATGCATATCATAAAGGCACTAGCATATAACAGCTCAACAGCATTTCCAAAACATCAAAAGCATGTAACACAGCATGCATATAACCATACCCCTATGGGACATGGTGGAACCACAACATGGCTAAATCGATGATACGAAAGCTTATCTTGCAAGCTAGCTATCCAAGCCAAGAGTCCACACTATCTCAAGGCCCACAAATAGCACAATCACAATCTGCCCATACCATAATTAATCATCAATAATCATAGCACAGATTACACTAAGTGATTAAGTCTTTCTTACTCATTTTAACTCATTACATGTTGTTTTTGCAGGAGGTATTCGAATACTCCAGCTCTCCAGAAAGTATCTGAATACTTTCACTCCAGTATTCGAATACCACAAGGTATCCGAATACCAAACCCCAAGTATTTGAATAATATTAAGTATTCGACTACTTCTGCAAGGGTAATCGAATACTTTCTTCCCAGAAAGTATCCCAATACTCCAGCAATGAGTATTCGACTACCTGATGAACAAGTATTCGAATACTACACGAAAAGTATTCGAATACTACACGAAAAGTATTTGAATACTCCTTCAATAGAATGCAGAAATTCGAGCCAACTTCTGCATAATCCCAAATTTAAAGTTCCAAAAGCGATTGGGAGTCCAATGACTCCCTAAACAGATAATCACCAAGAAGTTATGAACCCAAAAACACATTCTTTTACTCAAATGGTTAAAGTTCCTCTTTTTAATTGATTAAACAAGCTTTAAACTCCAAAATGAAAAAGAGGTGATCATGGTATACCTCAAAGGCTCACAACTCCGAAAACGAGACACAAATAGAGCACTCTTCACAGTACCAAGGTTCAGACTAAAGCAAGACACAAAAATGGCACACCAAGCTTGGTCTTTTAAGCCAAAAGATCACTTCTTGGCACCACAAAATGCCATGACAAGGTCTCTCCCTCACAACTCAGCAACACAGCCTCAAAACACTCTCAACCAACAACATCAAAGACTCAGAAATGCTTCTCAACTCACCACCAAGGCTACCTCACACAATACACAAGTGTTTAAGTGGCATGAACAAGGAGAATGGTGACACCTTTGGCTCACAAGAGGGTAGGAAGGTGAAGGTGGCAATGGGAGGCTCAAGGCTGAAGAGAAATCAGCAAACACTCACGTAGGCACATCACACATGGCCAAGGGTTTTGTGCAAAGATCCTACTTATAGTCCATTTAACTACCAACACACAGTATTAACATTAATAGCTATGCTTAGCATTTTAATCCCAAACTCAGGATTCTTAAACTACACAATTTTAAAAGAATTATCATATTTTTATTATATCTTTTCGGAGCACCTTTCTGGTACGCGCTTTTCATAGCTAGTATCAGTTCCTGGTACCAGTCCTCATTATTTGGACTTGAAATTCGTTTTATAAGTCCTATATATTATACTAGTAATTATTATATACTTATAATTATTTTTCGGGATACTTTTTCGATACGCATTTATACCGACTAGCAGAACCGGTATCTGCACTTTTCTTCCGAAAAGCGACTTTCAGCATAATTAACCACTTACTATATTTATATAAGCCTTATAATAATTATTAGGGTCAATTATGGAATCATTTCCTATTTTTGCATAATTAATTAATTAAATTTCTTAATTAACGGTGTGGGTTCTTACAGGAACAGTGGTGCATCTAGGACATTCCCATACAATTCCTCTTGTCTCTTTATCCTTCCACTGCTTGATGAAGTTCTTCCATATATGTTGTACATAGAACCTGGGATGTGAACCTGACATAATTTCCTTCAAGGCTGGGACAAGTCCCTGTATGTGAATGACAGTGAATAAAAATTAAAATACAATCTCAAATCAACAAGAATAATATCAGCATGTATAAGGGGAATTTACAGTGCTGGATTTTTAAGTGACCATATTAAAAGAACTGTTGCAGGGACCAATTTGTACCCCCGATAAAATTGTTAGGGACCAAAATGGTCCCTTATGTTAAAGAACAAGGACTAAAATGGTCCTCGATAATATTTGTGGGGGACTAGTTAAGGTTATTAAACATCATTAGACAAGGCAAACAGAACACACATACCACATGATTTCATACACCAGATTCTGCATGACATTGGCAGCAACAGAGATGAAAATATTGTAAACAATCCACAATATTCAATAAGATCAATGACAACAATGGCAACAACAGAAGCTTGCTTGCAAATATTCATTAACAGCAAGGCAATGGCAACAACACAGAACACACATACGAAGGACAGCAAACAGAATACTACATGATCATCAATGACAGCAACCGGAACAAACTTGGCAATCCAAAATATTCATTAACATCACCAAACAGAATTACTAAGGACAGCTTCATCAACAACAGGACTATGACAAAATATTCATTAACAACCAAAATACAATTAAGTATGGCAATTCTATGTGAAATAAATAATTGGAAGCACAACCAGAAAAACCTTACCTTCTGTTGATTCGAAATGAAGTTCCAACCAAATACTGCATGGTCCCTTAAATCTTCCTGTAATAATGTCAGAAACCACTTCCAATTATCCTTCGTCTCACTATCAACCATGGCATATGCAATCACATAGAATTGTTTGTTTGCATCTTCACCCACAACACTCAATAATTAACCTCCATAATAGCCCTTCAAAAAGCATCCATCCATCCCAATTAAGGACCTGCATCCAGCTTTGAATCCCTTCTTACAAGCATCAAGGCAGATGTACATTCTGTCAAATATTGGCAATAATTGTGGAATAGGTTGGGGGTAACTTGCAATTTGCAACTGGAGCCAGGGTTGCTCCTCAAATATTCTGCCAAATATTCCCTTAATCTTCCATATCGCTCCTTCTCACAACCTTCAATGGTCCCCTTTGCTTTTTTCAAAGCCTTATTTACTTTCTTCATATCCAAATGCACATTGTATTCCTCCTTCATGTGCTCAAATGCCTCTGTCTTTGTCATCTTGGGCTGTGTTAGTATTCTCTTCTCCAATTTCTTGGCCACCCAATCTCTTGTAGCCCTTTTATTCTTGAAGACTCTGCAACATGTATGAGTCTCTTTAAAAGTCTTAACTTGGAATGTGCTTTGTTTACTGTTCCAGGCATAATACACCATCCATTCACAGTCTTCTACACTGCATTTGGCCCTTACTCTCACCTTGTCATTCTTAACCCATACGAAGTTCCTCCCAAGACTGATATTGTAATCTTTTACTGCACACTTAAATTGGTCCTGATTCATAAACTCCATACCAAGTTCTAAATAGACATGTCCAAAAGAAGCTTGCTCATTGAACTTTGGCATAACAGGTCTAACATTCTCATCATCATCACTTGAAGGAGGAGTCCTCAACTCCTCGGACAGATAGGTATATCCTTCTTCCTCAAATGACATCATGGCTTCCTCTTCATCAACTTCTTCAGATTCAGAGTCTTGTATTGGGGCATCCTTCTTGACTGTCTTCCTCCTTGGGGTCTGTTTTGCAGGTCTTTCTTTCTCTACAATTGGCACTGACATATCATCATCATCGTCTTCTGAATCATCCTCAACACCAGGTGGGGGAGGCTTGTAAACCTCATCCTCTGCACTCTCATATGAATCTGAGTGTGAGGTAGCATGGTCATAATCTGCATTATCTTCTTCAGACCCATAACCAGTATCCTCTGCACTGTCTTCATCATTGTCCGAATTGATCCCATCATCACTTTCTGCATTTAGGTCATCAGCAGCCTGTGCATGGTCTTCATCCAAATTCATCCAATCATCACCTTGTGCACTAAGGTCATCAGCAGCTTGTGCATGGTCTTCATTTTCCTTGACCCCAACATCACCTTGTGCACAACCTTCATGTGATCTGACCCCATCATCAACCTCTTCATGGTCCTCATTATGTGCTGAATTAATGATATTATCCTCTTCACTGTCATGTGTAGGTGAAGCAAACTGGGGAATTGAGATGCAGCCCTCAAAGTAGACATGTATCTCATTGTCATTCCCTAAAGCAGCCTCACACATAGCACACACATCTAAATCTGTACTAAGAGGTCTCAGCCCCAGATCCAAATCGGGTACCCCAGGCTGTAGCCACATCATCATCTTGCATTTTTCATACCCATATTGCTTAAATAGGGTGTCAAGGTCACGGATATTGCAGTAGTCAATGTCCATCTTCGGCAATGAGTCAACCCTTCCATATATATAGGTCATCACTCCATCTTCATCTTTGACAAACATACCACCGTGATGATAAACATTAACTATGTATTCGGACATCTGTCAAAACCAAAAAACCAATCCTATCATCAAACCATGAAGCCACAAACTTTGAAAGTGTTAAACAATACATAGCAATAAAAAAGCAACCTTTTTTTATTGATGCAGACATGTATTCCAACGATTAACATGGGGTTTTTAAATGTTTTTAAATAGGTCAACCATGGCAGGGACCACACCACCCGGTTGTTACTTTCTTTTAAAACAATACCCTAAATGGAAACATGGACCACAATGTTCCACTTCGTGCATAAAAAAACAGGCATTAAACAAAAGGGAAACAACATGGGGACCACAAGCATTAAACAAAGGATGACAAACAACAATATAAAAATGTTTCAACATATAAATACTCATACCTTTTTGAACGGTATGCTCAGCCTCACAAAGTCTCCCAAGTTGTCTTTGTCTTCCACTGGTTCCCTTCGATTCTGGAAGGCGTTCGCAATATTCCAAACGCAGGCACCAGGGTTTACTCCACGGTCTTCTTCCTTCTTTCTCAACAATGAAGTGTCGATGTTAGAAGAGGGGGAAAAGGTAAAGTGTCCAACAGTTAGGTGAGGGGCAAAATTGGGTTTTACAAAAAAAGGGTTGTCCAAGGTGGCTGAGTTTCAACAAAACGACGTCGTCCAAGATGTCCACGTGGGCTTCAGCATGTTACTTAACGTGACACATCAGCACCGTCACTCACACCGTCAATTTTGGTTTGACAGAAGGACTAACGTGGGTCCTGTTTCACATTGTTGGGGACTATTTTACGAGTTTATTTTTCTTAGGAATTAATTTGGCCACCGCATTTTTTGTCAAGGACCAATTTGGGTCTTCACTCAGAAAATAAAATTCCTATAGACTTTTCAATTTTCAAGCCATCTTTTCTTTTTTGTTTTTAAATTTCAAGCCCCAAAAAAATCTAAGTTTGCAAGAAAGTTTGCTTCTTTCTAGCAACACCAGGAAAGTAACTCCATAAATAACAAATATTGTAATCGTTAGATTGACGAATATTAACAGTTAAGATTTGATAGTAAAAATAAAATAAAAGTAATAAGTATAGGGGAAGGATATTGTAACAACCAAGTTGTGTTACTACCAATCAATCTCACCATTAGATCGATTACGTTGATCCAACGATTATATTTATTTCCATCTTTGTATGGTCATAATTTTTCAAATTTAATACTTTATATTTATTTTCACCTTTGTATGGTTATGATTTCCCATATTCAATGATTTCACTTTAAATATGGAGAATAATAATCATACAAAGATGAAAATAAATATAATCGTTGGATCAACATAATCGATCTAACGGTGAGATTGATTGGTAGTAATATGGTAGTAACACAACTTGGTTGTTACAGTATTCTTCCCCATAAGTATAACCTCTCCTTTTTAAATAAAGGAAAATTTAAATTAACAGAAATACTTGTTGGCTCGACACATTCAAAAGTAAAACAAACATAATTTATTATACGATTTATTAAAAAAAAAAACTTCTATTATAATTAAAATTAAAAGGGAAAATTTTAAAACGCATTAGAATTGAATCTGGGCAGTGTCCAGGTTTTTAAACCCATGTTACGCGGTAGCTCTTTTAGTTAAAATTTTAAGGGTAAAATATTTGTCATTTGAAAAAGATATATATTTGTATTATTTCAGTCAAAATTATTGTATTTTACAGTGAGAAAAATGATTACACAGTAAAAGTCATGATGAAAGAAAATAAGAAATTTTTTTAATTTAAATATTAAATAAAATACAATAGTTTCATCTAAAACGATTGTGTTTGAGAGGATAAATATTTTCCCCAAATTTTAAATATCAAACCAATTCATATTTTGAAACTTTCCAAAACAAAACTTTATCTATAAATCGAATTACATATCCTTTTATGACCTGCTACAAACTAGTGGTTGTTTATGGAAAAAATACTCCTCTCTGGTTGGTGTTTCGCTTTTTCTGGCTAAAATGATATGCTATGAACACAAACAGCTTTAAACAGACAAGTTTGACCTCATGAGAGTGCCATTTGCTAACGTCATTCATGTAAATTAGTATTACCTACCATCCCCAAAACGACAACAGAAGAAAAACGCATGGCATGGCTTTTTTTTTCATTTTTTAACTAGTGCAATCGAGCACATTTATGCTTTTGTAACTTTTTATAATTCATTTAGTTTAAAGTGTATTGTAATTTTAATCCTATAAAATTCAAGAAAAAAATACGGGCAACACTTGCACCCTTTACAAAAATAAATCAGTTTATATTATTACATCTTTATCAATGGATAGCACCAATCAACCAGACTGTAGCCTACTTTATCATTATACAACTCGGATTTGTGTTTTTTTTTTAGTCTTTGTACGAGATATTTCTATAAGCATTGTGGTAAAACTACGTCCTCAAGTACAATTATGACTAAGGCCCCCTCAACAATCATCAATTCAATGACATACTGGTTGAGAAAAGTTAACTATACAATTGAAATGCTCTCTACTGCCACGCACAATCCTTCTACACTCATTTATAATGCATCAATTCAATAAGGAGCGACAAATATACCTCATTAAAATTCTGTGTGAAAACTTTCATAACTATGGGGTGAAAACAGAACATAACGTGAAAATGAATACATTAGAGTTCTTGTATACAAAAATTACAAATAAACTATTTGATTTATTGTCTGTGTGATTGAAACCCCCGCTAGCTTATATAACCTTAATGTTGTCGCGAACAGCTACAAGTTGGCTTTCTGTGTAACACCCAATAAAGAAAATAGCATCTCATATTAGCTTTTTTCAACTTATTTTTCAGCACATGAAAATATAAGGCACCGATCCTATCCATGTTTGCCTACTTACTTTATTGCCTGTACAAAAGAAACTCAAGCAATTTGATCTGTTTCGTCTGACTTTGGCATGCTTATACACTTGCATTTAGCTCGTTTTTCACCCAGAGTCTGCATAAAGTAACTAAAAATGTTAGTGCACTTGCGAA
This sequence comes from Gastrolobium bilobum, assembly GCF_033153095.1. Classification (NCBI taxonomy): domain Eukaryota; kingdom Viridiplantae; phylum Streptophyta; class Magnoliopsida; order Fabales; family Fabaceae; genus Gastrolobium; species Gastrolobium bilobum. The sequence continues at coordinate 45,485 of NW_026898413.1, forward strand.
CGAGTCATTAATTGTATTGCATGGCGTTGAATATGGGCAACTGAATTAGCTTCTCCTTTTAAGTACCTTGAATTGTTTCTGAAGATCTTTAATATACTCTACAGCCAAGTCCAACATTTCTGCTGTGCTGGTTTGCTGCAAATAATAATTAAAAAAATATATTAATCTTCCAAATACAAAATACACTATAATTCCAAGGGCAAATCAACTTGTGTGATGAATCTGACCTTGTCCATGTTTGGAACAAGCTCTTGCAATTTTCTCATTCGTTCACTGATCCGAGTTCTTCTCACCTGAAAAGAATTATTTGTTAGTATAATCTTTTACATATCAGTTCATGAATTCAACATAATAATCTATTTCTCATAGTTTTGGTAAGCGAACATACCAAGAATTATAGTATTCCATTCTAATTCGTACACCCTCACAGTACCAGATGTTTTAAAATATATATATCCTTACCCTTTCGGCAATGCTTCGAGGATGAGTAGCAAAGCCTCTCTTTGCTCTGATTTTACAAGGAACAGAATCTGGGAACTGAAGAAAATTCTCCATAGCAAACATCTCCGATGATGCTCTTGGCAAACTCAAGTGATGTGATAGTGTATGAACTTGATTTCCTAGCTCTTCATTCTGAGTATATAACAGCTAATTTGTATTAAGAACAAGAAATGAAAACTCAAAAAGTGTAACAATAAAATAAGAAAATTGAACATCCCATATACCTGAGCATCAGAAAGCAACTTATCATTAATATTTCGCTCTCTTTTTGAGCCAATGAGTTTATCTGAGAGGTGTGATGTCTCATTCCAAGAACCATAAGGGAATCCAGGACTATAATATTGAGAATCACCATTGCTACCTCCCTGTCTCCGGTCATCAGGGCTAGTTGCCCCTATGCTCTCGCTCCCCATTTTGGAGTCTTGTGATTGTGATAACATTCCCAAGGAAGAAGGACTTCTTGACGAGAAGCTAATTTGGTTCTTCAATCTATTCATAGATAGACTGAGTTCACCATCACTGCCATTCACCCCACCATAGTTTCCAACACCTTTCATAGTATCATACCCTGCAATTTACAATGCATAAACTTCTCAGTAACCGTTAAAAAAGAAAGAAGAATAACATAAGAAGGAGGGTCCGACTGCCAAGAGTTTATAGATCCTCAAATTGAAGTTAATACAATTGTACGAAGCATATAAGTTTAAATTTTCAATGTTGTGTCTCTAACAACACCACACCCTTAGAAAGTGATTGAAAAAAGGTCAAACCATGAGAGAATAGTAGTGAATACCACAAATGCCAAAAATACGTAAATTTCACTCTCTCAACGTTGGAAATCGACAATCACATAACACAAATCGGAAAATGAAAAGAGAAGGGGAAGAAAAAATAGACACGGTGATTTGTCCTGGTTCACCTAATGTAGACTATATTCACCTCATCCACTAATTACAAGTCACTCGGTTTACAAAGGAATATAAATAAGATTTAGAAAACCCTAGCAACAAAGCTATTCATAGCTTTCTACTGACCCCGTCAACAAGAGTCTTCATCTAAATGCGAAATATGAGTCATACCAATACTCGAGCAATGATAGAGTCAGAAAATTTTGAAAGAAGTGGCGAGGAAAGCAAAATTCACGTTAGGTTAGGGCAATACAATAAAGTGTCAGATTTGAAGAACTCTTCGAGATTTTTGCATACTCGAGAAATTATAAGGACAAAGTGGAGCAAAAGTTTAATAAAATTGAGGGAGGCGATCCCCTTCCCTAGCTCCACTACTGCTGAAGAGTTTAAAAGGTTTCATCTACCTCCCGTGTATACACAATTTGGATCATCAAATTCTAAACAACAATAAATTGGATAAAGATGTCTCCATTGTATAAAAACTAACTAGTCCAAAACCTTAAGGGCATCAGATGAAATACTCATAAAAGGTTTTATATCTAACCACCTTAAGGAAATCATTGTTATCTAATTTCGTGAGCCTAGCTACTACTATCTACCACAAATTTTATTTCGTTCAGCATAAAATATATTTCATAGCTAAAAAAAAGAAAAGAAAAAGACATAATAAAAGTGGTCTAAATGAAATCAATGAACAAAACCAGTACAAGCAGCAGAACATAACAAGTAAAGTACCATTCTGAAAGGAGATATTGTTGGAGAAATGGCCAGAAGGGAAGCTACTCTGCCTAAGAAGATGGGAATTAAAGCTTCCACGAGGATCCGTTGAAATAGAGTTATGCCTCGGATAGCGAGAGGGTTTGCCAGAAGAACTATACCCTTGTTGGGAATTCATTCGACTCAGAGGTGGTGACGATGATGATTCGTTGGGTGATTTATTATTACAAGGCACGAATTCTCGTAAGCTAGCCGAAGCTGAAGCTGTATCTGTATCGTTGCTGCTGTCACCGGAATTCAAGAACCTCAAAACTAACCTCTCTGGTTCAGAATCCTCCCAGGGGTTAACCTTATTAGAAACACCTTCGCCTTGTTTGAAATTTGCAAGAACTGGACTAGGTGCTGACCGAAAGCGAAGTAACCCAGAATTTGGTTGGTGCTGTTGGACATGATAACGGGAATTCGAATCCATAGTTAAATGCTTTTTCTGATTGATTATGTTTCTGTGCACTTTGAAATATTAAAAAAAAGAAAAAAAAAAAAAAGTCAAGGTGATAGGTGATATCAGAAGCTGGGGAATCAATATGGAAAATACCGAGAGAAAATAAAGAAAGAAAGAAACTTTCTAAAGATGGGTGGAAGAGGGTAGGATAAGATCTTTTATAAGAAGCAAATTTTCAACCCTTGCTTGCACAAAACTCAAATAGGTCTATGTTGTGCAGAAGTAGCAAAATAGATATACAAAGAAGCAGTGAAAAGGACAAGCTAGATATGTAGGCATAGAGATAAACAAAGATGAGAGATAGTACAGCTTCAGATTAATTTGCTTTTTGAAAGAAGAGGGAGATCTCGTGAATGAGAGGTAGAGGTAGAGATAGAGAGAGAGAGAGAGGGGAAGTGTAGAGTGGATACAGAGAGAGAGAGTGGAAGAGAAAGACACAGAGAGAGAGAGAAAGACAAAGAATGCAATATTTATCTTCCGTCTCGTGCATGTTCAGCCAATAAGAGAGTACAGAAAGACATCAACCTGCGTCACAGGCCAAATATTATTGTAACAGTTCTTAGGTCACTTGATAATTCCAAGCAAAGAAAACATTACTTAATTGCTCAGATTATTTAATTTATTTCATATTACAAATTTAATTTTTATGATAATGATTATACTTTTAGTTAGTTGAAATAATGTATTAAAATTTTAAGTGCGTAAGAATTTTTGAAAATGAATAGTGATTTCTTTGTTTTTTAGTCAAATAGGAAAGGTAAACAACACAAAAAGCAAGACAGAGAATAGTGCTTTCTTTACTTCTTTTATGGGTCCTTTTTTTTCTTTTTCTGAAAAAGAAAAATTTTCATGTCATCCATTATAATTATGTATTTCAAAAATTATATAATTATAATATTAAAATTATTTTTTTTCATGTGTTAAGTAATGATATTTTTAATAGTTTATATTATTCTCTAACATACTCCTCACGTAAGAACTATTTGAACTTAAAACATGGATTTTACATAGATCCAATTTTTTGGCTACTGCATGCTTATTTCAATTCCATTAGAAAGTGAGGGCAGTGATAATCGAAATCGCGGCCTTGTGGTTACTAAAACTCTGATATCATATAAAGAATAAATTTAGGTGATGATATTTTTAATAATTTATATTATTCCTTAACACAAGTCAACAACTTCTGAAAAAAAATAGCTTTAATATTATAACTATGGGTTATATTTATCCCATATTACATAAGAGAAGCCAATTTCTTACACACACAAAAGAGAGGTGGATCCTACCTCTATTTTTTTCTCTCTTCTTACCTGTGGGTCCCACTTATAATTTTGTTTCTACTACACGAGACAATTTTTTTCCTACAACATAAGAAAATTATTTCTCTATGACTACATACTCTAGGTAACATGAGACTAATTTTTTTTGCACAGAAGTTGATTACCCTTCTTTTATATGTTTAAATTTGATTTGCCAATATTACTTCATTTTATAATAATCATCATTTAATATTTTTATTACATATGCTTGGTTTTTTTTTTTTGGTAGAAACATGTGCTTGGTTTTAATTCAAGTATAATAGTAATTCGTTCCATCAATGTATTATTTTATTAATATTTATTTTTTTCACTTATTAAATTTAACAAGATACAAAAATAAATTTTAATTCATACCTTTTTTAATTTTTTTTAAATAACAAATACAATAAAATAATTTATTACCCCGACTAGTACTTTTAATGCGGGAAGATTATAAAATTGATCGCTACACACTATTTTTTATAACAATAATAAAATCAACAGTTCAACCAGCTTTTACTCAAAAAAAATGAATGATGCCCATTATTTTTTAAGGGAAAAACTATTCTCATACTATATGAGGTAAGTTTTTCTTCCTACACACTCTTCGATAATTGTGTCATCTTTTTTTTTTCTTTTTTTTTTCAAGTGATGGAGTCCACAAATTTGTCTCTATGACATGACATAACTTATTTCCTTTAATATGAAATTAATAAAATCTTTTTTTGAAACAGGTATCTTAGTTCAAATTGTATTTAATCTCTTCAAGGATTAAAAAAAAAAAATTCCGATATGTTAAAAATTACCTTTTTGCTGACATGAGCACAAAGGCGCACGTAACTTGTAGAACACACCGATACGAGATATGGAATATGATACTATATGATACTTCGATACGTTAATTATAAAAAATGTTAGATTTTGACACGTTAGGACACATTTTAATATTACATATTATTTTTAATTTATGTAGTGTATATTATATTTAATATTTAATAATATAACATAAAAATAAAGATAAACTTATAATATCCATCAATTTTGCAAATAAATATAAGATATCTCATTTATTTATATTGAACTCAAAAGAATGATAATCGTAATCTAACGAATCTAATAGTTGGAATTAAAAATACAACACAACGCAACCTTCGAATCATGTTTAAGCCTATTAAACATTCAACAATTAAAAGAATAACTACAATAATATTACTTTATTATTCAAATTTATTAAAATAATAATTTTATATTATTTAAAATAAATAAAATGATATAGGCCAGCATGTAGGCTTATTGGCCCGATATGTACAAAAAAAAATTCATGGTCTGTTCTATTTTACTATTTGTAACAGGCTAAGTCTGGCCTAATATAGACGTAGGCAGGCCTAAACCATTTACATCTTTAGATAAAAAGCTCGAGGGCGTGCAATAATATTATAGTAATTTCTAACATGGTAATTAAAATCCCGATTTAAATCTTAGATTTCACGATATTACGATTTTTTTCAATCAAAATGATTTTATCAAAATTCCAAACGCTTTTATGATTTTACGATTTTCTTACATTAGGATTTTACGTTTTACGATTTAATATTCTCCTTCTGATTTTATGTAAAATCCTGATTTTAATTACTATGATCTCCAAAACAAGAACTAAACAAGACATATATAATTAATAAGCAACCATCACTCTTAAGTTCTTAACATTAATTAATAATTAATATTATAAATTTAAATTTTTCAGTATAATCAAACAATTATATTGGAGAAGGGGTAATTTTGTCCAAGATTGTTATATTCATAGTTAATTAAATTTAATTATTATTTATTAAATATTATATGTGTATCATTATATCAAGAGAGAAATTTAGTTAAGAATGGTGAACCCCAATTGGAGAACCAATCTCTTTCACCTCGTCTAGATAAGCTTTATTTAAAATTTGTGTACACTTTTTTCTTGTATTTCTTCAATATTTTACTTGTCATTATCACAACCTAAATTCCTTTACTCATCTTTTAGTCTTGTTCACGTAATAAAATTAATATTAAGATCGCAATCATGTACCCTTAGACACTTATACGGAACAGTGATCAAAATGTCACTTTTTGACAAAACGCGAACAGTACTTTTTGTTAGACTGCCACGTGGCATAATTCGCTACGACTGGTAGCAAATTATGTTCACCAATGATTTTGTGACACATGTCACACTTTTACATAAAAAAACTGACGTGTCATAATTCGCTATCAATGATAGTGAATTTGGTCTGCAATATGGCCACGTGTCACAAAATTATTGGCGAACATAATTTGTTACGAGTTGTAGCGAATGATGCCACGAGGCAATCTCATAAAAAATATTGTTCGTATGACATTTAGGTAAAAAATTTATCTAAAAATGACACTTCAGTCACTGTTCCCACTTGTACCCACCGAAACACCATAGCAAAGATTTTTCATATTTAATAAGCCTGTTAATTAATCGTTAAGCTATATTTATATTTTAGTTGTAATGTTTTTGCAAATCTATAATTGTATTTGAGTTGTTTGTATAGGAGAGTTTGGTTTGTATCTCTTGATGGAAAAAGTGTATTAATATAGAGGTGCTCACCAAAACTTTTGGAGAAGTCACCGTGTGTATATCTCCCAGGAGGCTGAGAGGAATGTGTGAGAGTATTGTGGCTTAATATTTCAAAAAAGTAACTATTTATAAAACTGATGAACGCAAAATGTCTCTTCAATGAGTGATGGGAATATATATAGGTGAAAAATATTGCAAAAAATAAATTATAACCATTATGCTCAAGATTTCACTACTATGATGATATAACAAACTACCAATCTATTTGCGGTGAGCCGTGCAGGGAGTAAAAGTTCCTTTACAATTTGGTTTAAGATTCTCATTATAGATGGAAAGAGATATAATACCTTAGTTGGGTCTTTAAGAGCTTGCCCATAAGGCTGGTTCAAAATAATATTCTAATAATATTTTGCAAACAAAAAATTATTATGGTAAAAATTCAAATAATATTTTAATATCTTACAGGCTCACCATAGTTTAGAAATCAAAAGTAATTTTGATTTGCGCCCAATTTTTCTCTTTTTTTCATCTATGGAAGGAAGGAAAATCATATTCTTATGTTTTTACAAAAAAATTTATCTCATGTCACCTATTATAACAATATATTTTGGGGAGTATATAGTTATAATATTAAAATTATTTTTTGTTTCTCTCTCTTTAGAAATTGTCGATTAACGTGAAAAGAGAAAAAAGATAATTTTCTTATTATAATTATGTACTATCAGAAGTACATAATTATAATAAGTGACATAAGAAGATTTTTTTGCATCAATATGAGAAAAAAATGACCAATGGAATGAATCCCTCTTACCTTTTGATTTCCTTTTTTTCCCTTTTATAGCTAGCTCCTCGACAAAAAGAAGAAATTTGTTTTGGTATTACTCTTGTACCAAATTTCTTTGGAATGTATCAAATTGAAAAAAATTGGTTCCATTTGAATCCAAATATTTTTTCATATTTTCTTTCAAATCCAAAAAATTTTCTTTCATAGAAAAAATGTTTGGTACAGGAATAATACCAGTGTTTTAAAATTCGGACAGATTATCAACTCGGTTGAAGTACTGGGTCAATAGTTCAACTGGATTTCAAAATAATATATAATAAATATTAATAAACATATTACTCATATTAACATTCATGCTAATTTTGGCATTTCCTCAAACAGGTCATGTATATGAATTTTGGATACTTTGAATGACATTAATTTTAAATTAAACCAAATTACCCAAGTAAATCAATTTTTACAAACAGAAAATTACACATCAGAAAGGTTTCCACTATCACAATGTTAAAATTACATATGGATAAGTGTCTATGTAATTTGTCAACTGGGGACCACACAGTCCATAAATCTAAATTCACTAAACATCGAACTCCTAAAAGAGTTGCAGAGTTTAGTACATGTGTCTGATTTTGAAGTACCCGTTGGATTCGTCATGCATGGCACTGTAACGATAAATTGAGAAAGAAAAAAAAAAGGCGGGGGGTTAAAGTTTTAACATTTGACTTCAGAAGCTTAATGGGGTTTGGTGGTTCCTCCTCCTCCTCAGGCTTTTGTTTGCTGAATAAACTTTCTCTGTTAACTAAGATAGCAATAGGTAACACTACCTGTGTTTCCACTCGTAACTTAAGTAGCAAGAGAAAATCTTTCATACAAAGCTTTTGAAACTGTTGGAAAGTTTCAAGACAAAATAAAAACAATATTTGCTTGACAGAGAACAAAAACATATATTTTTGGAGAAGACGAAAAACTCTTTTTTTATTAAAACCAGAAACATTACAATTTATAGAGATTAAAGAATAACTACCCAATAACAGCATGTTACTAGAAATATGCTATGAAAGTAAACAGAGATAACAAAGCACCTAAAACTTCCTAACTGACACCTTAAGACTAGGAAAGCAACAACAAATAAAAATATCATAATTAGAACGTGGGCATGTTTCAGTCCTGAAGCATTTTCCTAACACTTCTCCTTGCTTTAGGAGCTGCAAACTCCAATTTTTCCCCTTGGAAACTCGAACCTAATGACTGAAAGTGACTTTGTAAGCAAATATGCTAGCTGATTTTCAGACTTGCAATAAACCAAAGTCACAAGTCCTTTTTTCTGCACTTCTCTTAGGAAAAATAACTTTACGTTGAAATGCTTGGTTTTCCATGAAACACAGGATTTTGGGAGATAGCAATAGCAGCTTGGTTGTCAAAGAAAATCTTGGTGCTTTCTTTCTGCTCCAGATTCAGATCCATTAAAATCTTCCTCAGCCACAAAGCTTGATTGACATCAGCTGTTGCAGCAATAAATTCTGCTTTAGCAGTGGATTGAGCCACGATATCTTGCTTCTTCGAGCTCCATGAGAAAACACTAGATCCAAGAGTAAAACAGTAGCCTGATGTACTTATATCATCGATGGAACCTCCCCAGTCACTGTCAGAGAAACCAACCAGCTTAAATTCTTTGCTCCATGTGAACTTAACACCAAAATCACTTGTGCCTTTGACATATCAAATTATTCTCTTGGCAGCTCTGAGATGTAATTCACTTGCACAATGCATAAACCTAGACAAAATGCTTATAGCATTTAAAATATCAGGACGTGTTGCAATAAGATACATCAAGCAACCAATCAAACTTCTGAAGTATCCCTCATCAACTTTATCAGCTCCATCTTCCTTACATAGCTTCTCTTTTTGATTCATATGAGTGCTTGCTTCCTTGCATTCTTGAAACTTAAACTTCTTCAAAATCTCCTTGACATACTTCTTCTGCCAGATGAAGATTTCATACTCAGCCTGCTTAATTTCCATTCCAAGAAAGAAGGTCATTAACCCGAGATCTGTCATCTCAAAAACCTTCATCATTTCTTGTTTGAATTCCTGAATCATCCCTACATTATTTCCTGTCACCAAAAGATCATCAACATAAAGTGAAACCATCAGAACACCATTGCTCTGATGTTTAACATAAAGAGTGGCTTCAGACGAGCTTTTTTTAAAACCGATGCTCAGCAAATGGTCATCTATATTGCTGTACCAAGCTCGTGGAGCTTGTTTCAACCCATAAAGAGCCTTTTTGAGAAGATACACTTGTTATTTTCTTCATTTTTTACAAAACCTTCAGGTTGTTCAACGTAAATTTCTTCATGTAAAACACCATTTAAAAATATTGATTTTACATCAAGTTGATACACTTTCCAATTCATTTGAGTAGCTACAGCAAGCAAAATCCTTATGGTGTCCAAACGAGCAACTGGTGCGAAGGTGTCTGAGTAATCCACGCCGAAGATTTGAGCATAGCCTTTCACAACAAGTCTTGCCTTATGTTTGTTGATAGAACCATCAGCATTTAGCTTGGTTCTGTACACCCATTTGACTCCAATCACCTTCCTATCTTGGGGTCGATCAACCAGTTCCCATGTTCTGTTTTTCTCAATCATAGATAATTCCTCCTTCATTGCAGCCATCCAATTTTGATCTTTCTCTGCTGCTCCAAAATCTGCAGGTTCACAAATAGCAATATTGCTCCTCTCATAAATATCATAGAGTGATCTAGTACCTCTTGTAGGGGCATTATCTACCAATTCACTCTGTCAATCCTCTTTTTCTTTGGTTCTTGAAGTAAGAGGCTGTAGATCTGCCACAGTTTGATCCTTCTTCTTTACCTCATCCCAGGTCCACTCTTCATCTTCTACGAAGTGGACATCTCTGCTAACAACAATGCTTCCAGTTTGTGGCTAAAAATTTTTATAGGCTTTGCTGACAGTGCTATAGCCTATAAAAATGCCTGGTGATGCTCTTTTATCAAGCTTGTCGTGCTTGCTCTATGGAACATGAGTAAAACACAAACAACCAAATATTTTGAGAAAATTTAAAGATGGTTTATAACCATACCAAGCTTCATATGGTGTCTGATCCTTGACTACTTTTGAGAAGAGTCTATTTTGCAAGAAAATAGTCGTATGAGCTGTTACTGCCCAAAACTTCTTGGGTAGATTTTTTTCATGCAACATGCATTTAGTCATTTCTAGGATGTATTTGTTTCTCCTTTCATTCACTCCATTCTGTTGTGGAGTGTAGGGAGTGGTTAACTAATGCTCAATGCCAGCTTCCTCACAAAACTGATTGAATTTTTTTGAGGTGTACTCCTTGCCATTATCAGATATTAGAATTTGAATTTGCTTGCCACTTTGATTTTCTACTAATTTTTTGAACTTCCAAAATGCTCCAACCACTTCTGACATGAATTTTAAGAAAAAAATCCAACACATTCTTGTGAAATCATCAATAAAGGCAGCATAATATCGATTATCTGCTAATGAAAGAGTTTTTTGAGGTCCAGATATATCATCAAAATACTTAAAATACAAGTGTAAAATATGTTTATCCATTGTTATAAATTCAAACTATGTTTGTGATAGATAAAATATGTTATTATGATGTTGAATAGATCTTAAAAAGTTATTTGAAATAAAAAATATATAATTTAAATATCCGAATTAAAAATTATAACCTTCTGAAATTTTATGATAACGAAATTGACTCCAATAACAAAATTATACTGCTTAGCACAATCATGTAAGTATCCGAGAAGATCACAGCACTCCATGCCATTTTGACTCCCGAACACTAATAGATTCCTATTGAAAAATGCCAAAAATTAAATATCAAATAAAAAAATTAAAGGAGTAAGAATCTCCTTTCTTCAAGGATCCTTCAAATTTTGTTTGTATAGATGAGGCATAAGAATGTAGATACAGAGTGCTCAGGGTACGAAGTGGGTGGTGAAATTTTCTGACGTCACCGTCAGAATCAGTTCCGTGACAGCCTTGCCTCGTCGTTTTCACTTCCCTTTCAATACTCCATTCATAGTCGCCGTCTTTCTTTAAATAAAAAATATAATAATATAAAAAATATTATAATATAAAAAATATAATCATATAAAAATGGATGAATAATAATAAAATAAATAGAAAAAATATTAAAATTAATGAATATAAAATTATAATTACTGATTTACTTTTATATAAATGTAATTTTCCCGTATAATCATATTTTTTTTTTCGAACGAGAGGATCAATTTCCCGTACTATATACCTCAAATATTCCCGTTGTGTTCCTTATTGAATAAGAAAAAACTAGAGAGTGTTTTCACTGCTTTAAAATATTTAATATCTTTTATGCTGTGATCAAAATTTCTAATTAAATTCATATTTTTTATTTCTTTTGATAGTCGATGTAGTTACGACATAACTTTTATTTTGGGATTATTTTTGTTTAATTAAGCTCAGTTGTATTTGTTCATAACAAGTTAAAGACAAATGCATCCTCCAGCTTGTGGGGTTTGTTACTAAGTCAACGATTTGTTTTAGTTAATTACTTTTCTACTCTATTAGCTTGTTTTAATATTTTAAAACAAAATTAGAAATTAATTGAACTTGTAAAACCTTTAGACATAGTCCGATTACATATTCAACTGAATCGTGATTAAACTGAATAATATTTAAATGAGAAACATATTTGCTTCACGGTTGACAAGTTTATTCGATTAATTTAGTTTGATTTTTAAAACATTGCTTGTTATATGTACCTTTTATCATTGAATAGATTTCAATTTCTGTCACTTCTTTTCTATCATAATTATTTTTAGTTTTCGTCATATTTGTCGGAAGTCATTTTCATTTCTTATAAAAGCTAAAAGATAAATTATTTCTTTGTCAATATTCAAATAAATCACACCAAAAGAAACCGAAAAAGATAACAGAAAAGGACATTGAATATGGTGGATATTTGTTATATTCCAATTATTTAATTAATTTAAAATATATTTTGATGATTACAATCAATTTAATGTTAATTTAATTGATAATATTTTATTATCTTGAAATTACTAATAAGTTGATTGTTTAAGATTTTAGAATAATATTTCAAGAAAATTTCTCTATTTCTATAGCTTTTCATTTCTTAAAAAGTACACAATTCAAGAAAAGTTAATAAGAGTTTTAAAAAAAATTACTTCTAAGAGTTTTTGGCTTTTGACTTTTTTCTTCCTTATAAAAAATAGAGATTTTCTCGAAACCTATTTGGCATAATTTCTGCTTATAAGGAGAAGAGAAACTAAAACTAAGATAATCCAAGCAGACACATGTACTCCCCGAAATACATAATTTTAAGAGATGAAAAAACATAATCTAATATCCTTTAAAAGTACACATATATTTTCCTATAATAAATAAGTGGGGTTTTTTTCACCTTTTTGTCCCTTATTAATTAATTAATAACCATTTTGCCCCTGATTCGAAACTATCTACCAATCTGCCCCTCTTTAATCGACTACTTTGCATTTTTAGTCGATTAAATGGTCAAAACAGGCAAAAATGGCTGTTGGGAGATTTAATCGACTAAATCTCCCAACAGACAACAAAGGAAAACAAGTCAGTATGATTTTTTAATCGATTAAGTAGGGAGATTTAGTCGATTAAATCTCCCAACAACCATTTAGTCGATTAAAAATTCAAGTTAGTCGATTAAAGAGAGGCAGATTGGTAGATAGTTTCAAATCAGGGACAAAATGGTTATTAATTAATTAATGAGGGGCAAAATGGTCAAATAGCCAATAAGTGGGATTAGTTAAATTCATGCATATTGATAAGATTAAAAAAAAGGTTTAAAATAAGTAGGATTAGGTTCCCGAAAATTAAAAAATAATTTAATATCTCTCGTATTATAGGAGATAAAATTATTTATTATAGACATATAAAGTTATGCGAGCCCATTTTTTATTCTCTTCACATGACCCATATTGGCTCTTTATGTTTATATAAGAAATAATTTTTTCTTTTACAATATTAAAAACATCGTACCCTTAAAAAATTTGTAGTGAACAGCCTTAAAGTCATTATAAATTATTTGAACCCACTAAATGATTTTTTTTCTCTTAACATGACACCACATTGGCTCAGAAATTATTGTTAAAAGTTGTAGTGAACAGCCTTAAATTGTAGTGAACATCATACCCTTAAAATAATTTTATCTTTTACAATAATTTTTTTCTCCCCACATTGGGTCACTAAATTAATTATTTGAACCTGCTTTTTTAATTTAAAGTGCGTTTGACATATAATTTGTAACAACACGAATAAAAGAGTATAATATCTGTAACTGAGTCATAAACTAATTTTTGTTGTTGTTTGATGATGAGTATACCGAATTAAAATTTTTGTAATATCGGATAGAATAAAGTACATAAATTATCAATTATTTCCTCTTTTTGTGCTTGATGAAATTTTATAACATTATTTAATAAATAATAAAATTTTAAAAAAAATTATGCTGTATGAATTACATGCGCTATAATATTTTTCTACTAGGTCTATAATTTTTATCATTCAATAAAATAAATGTATAAGTTATAACTATTTATTTTAATCCTGTGAAATTTTCTCACACTTTTGGATAGGATACTAATTTTCATTTGGAAAGCGGAGACTCTTATCCCAGCAAGTACTTTCTAACAAATTTAAATGTCTGATATTGTAAAAAAATGTTTATTTCATTATAATTTAAACGTAAACTTAATATTTTGGAGCACCTCTTATCTCACATAAGGTATAAATGTAGTTTTTTATTCTATAAATAGACATGAATTATCCCGAATTAGAAAAATTTCCCAATTAAGCCTATTATACTTGCCATTATTTGAGATTTACCATTTTTAATACTTGTTTGGTCATTCTTAGATTAATTTAAAATTAATGACAATTAATTTCTTCTCTTTTTCAACCATTAATTTTTAATTAATCTAATAATAATCAAATAGATAATAAAAATTAAATCTAAAATAATGGTGAATATAATCTTTCTCAATTTACTCATATATTGTTGAGACACTTTTCTTATTGTGCAAGAGCCCTTTATTTTTCTATTCCATTCCTTTTTTCTCTTATTGGGTGGCAACAAAGCAGAACATTGCATAACGCATAGATTCAATTCAATCTCTTGTCTCATCCAAATGAATATTGACGATCACAATAATACGAGTGAAGTCAATTATGGAACAAAATCAGTCTGGCGACCAAGAATCATATACAGCAGAATTATGTCACATTACTTTCTGATTCTCGACTGATGAAAAATTAAAATCATTTGATTCATAAAAGAAAAAGACTACAGAATTCACTCATTTGGAATCCAGAAAGAAAACTTTTGACAGAATCTAATCCTCACTTTATATCTTTATTGTGATTATTATTTCTCTCTCACATGACCGTATTCTATATATGTGCAGTGCAAGAATTTAACACTTGATAAAAACATTTTGTAAATAAGATGAAGCAAACTTCTTATTTAAAATTAACCTACAGTTTAATGGTGTGAAAACATCTCATACTACAAAAAAAAAAAGTAACTATTATTTTTCTCTTTCATATTCTTTATTGGGTTTTTAAAAAATAAGAGTAAATACTCTTTTTATATTCAGCAAATTTCACGATACCCGTTTTAGTCTCTAGCAAATAAAAAAGTCCGTGGTCTCTAAGAAATTCAAAATGGACCCATTTAGTTGAAATCGTGATCCTCACAAATTCAAAAAAGACCCACATTAGTTTCTAATAGGACTAAAATGGATCCATTTTGAATTGTTTAAGGACCACGATGAACCTTTTTAATTACTAGAAACTAAAGCGAGAATCATAAAATTTGTTGAGTACCAAAAAAAGTATATTTACTCTAAAAATAATCTTCTAGTAATGTTGGAAATAGTGGTCCTGGTGTCTGTTTCTTCCGTGGTACCCCCGGTGATGTGAAAGTTAAAGAAGAAAGAAAGCTATAAAGGGTAATAAAGAGGAAGAAAGGCTGAGAGGTACAAGAGAGTGGGTTATTCAAATCTTTCCCTAATTAAAGTAAGGCGAAAAGGTACTGTTTGTGTGGAGTGAAACATAGACACGTGAGCCAGCATTTGCTTCGATGCCTTTGTTTATATCTTTTTTCTTTGCTAATTTTTCTTTTAAAAAATAAAGCTAAGTCTGTCTGTTATTTAATAATTATTTTTGAAGAAAACCTTTTTTATTTATTTAAGAAGTTATAGTGCCACCAACCTCTTCCCTCCATGCAAAATTATAACATATAAGTGTTAGATTTGGTTTAATTTCATATATTTTATTAATTTATCTAAACAGATATGTAAATATAGCAAATATTAAAAATGAAAAAAAATATCACATGTTAAAGAGCACAAAAATAATGTGTTGGACCGACTCTTTAAACGAATGTCGTTAAAATCGAGATCTTAAATAAAATCGAAAGGGAATTAAAAAATCGTAAAACGTAAAATCGTAACGTAAAAAAATTGAAAAAAATTATAAAAACGTAAAAGCGTTTGAAATATTAGTAAAATCGTTTTGATGGAAAAAAAAAATCGTAAAAACGTAAAATCGTAATGATAAATCAAGATTTTAACAACAATGCTTTAAACCATAGATGAGTTATATTTGATGTTCAATTTTCAAAAAGATATTGTCTATAGTACCTAAAAAGTGGGAGTAACCTCTCCAAGAAAGAGCAGAATTGGTCTTTGCGTGGTTCATCTTGGACACAGTAGCTGGCCCATCCCTTATACTGGCCTTGAACTTAACGGGAAGATCATTACCATATCATGGATATGGTACATCTGGGCTTCTTCCTTTCGTTTACATATTTTTTTATTTTTTATTTTTTATTTTTAGTAGAGATCGTTTACAATTTTTTTTTGAAAAGGAGATCGTTTACAATTTAACCCACTACTAAATTACCAATGGGCTAATTTATACATTAATTTTGATTTAACAACGTCTTCATCATTTATAAATAATAAAAAAAATATTATGCATAATTATTCATTGTTTTAATACTGTCAACCTTTTGTTCATGTTATTAATGTCTAAAAGCACATTTTCATATACAAATGAAAATATTACATGAAAGCCATTGAGATTGATTTAGTGGAAAAAAGTTTGAATAGTTTGATGAGATCATAAATTCGAATCTCAAGACCACCATTTTATAAAAAAAATATCACACGAGATTTTTTTTTCTATTTTTTTAAAAAAGCAAATTAGTGTGTCCAAAATTCAAATTCTGCATTATTTTCGAACAAATTTTATAATGCATCTCAAATTACTTAACGCTATTAAAAAGTGAGGGAGGTTATATATATATATATATTTTTTAATACCTCCTACTACTCAATCTTAATCATTGCTTTTCTGTCAATCAAATTGTTATAATTTATTGAGAATTAATAATTAATTAATGAATATGATCCAAACGATTAAGATTTGATTATAAGAAGTAGTAAGAAAAAAGGCTTTTTGATCCTTATGACCCTTAATTAATAACTAATTACCAAATTGCCCTTCATTCAAAACTATTTCGAAAATTTACCCTCCCAACAAACATAACACCAATCTGCCACTGTTTGACCGTTGACCACGAAGCCTACCCGGGTACACCATTACCTACCCGGGTAATTTTTGAAAATTTTTATCTACCCGAGTATGTAGGGGTGTACCCGGGTAGAGTTCTTGAATCTGGGAAAATGGTTGAATTATTTACCCGGGTATGGAGCAGTGTACCCGGGTAAACATCGACGGTAGGGTTTTAAAATACCCCAGCAGCCCCATTTCGAAAACCCACAAAAGGAGGGTTTAATTGGCGAGGATGCCCATACTCAGGAGGAGGAGGAGGATGATGACAATGGGGATGACGCACAATCGGATGAAGAGAATGGGGAGGACACGCCATCG
The DNA here is from genome assembly GCF_033153095.1 of Gastrolobium bilobum. Taxonomy (NCBI): domain Eukaryota; kingdom Viridiplantae; phylum Streptophyta; class Magnoliopsida; order Fabales; family Fabaceae; genus Gastrolobium; species Gastrolobium bilobum. The sequence goes on from NW_026898413.1 coordinate 62,768, forward strand.
GATTAGTGTGTCCATAGGGTTTCATATCATTGATTTAGTTTGATGTAATGTAGTCATTTTGGTACATTTAGGAACTTTACCTACATTGCATGGATGTTTTTGTACTGGATGTTCAAAATTTAAATGAATGAAATTTTCGTTTTGCGCACGTTCAGACTTGTTGGTTCTATGCATTAGTATGAGACCTTGCATTAATATTGTCATAATTAATTTGGAAATCAATTCAACCCAAAGTACTTTAATATTCATGTTCAACTTTCATTGGCGCACATCTTGATTACTGCATCCTATTTCTACGAAATCAATCCACCCCCAAGTCATACTGTATGTAGGTATTACACAACAATTACCAAAATGCAAAAAAAATGGCCAAAACAGCATCTGCAACTGGTCTACCCGGGTACCACGAACTGGTCTACCCGGGTAGGATGTACTCGGGTATATCATTACGAGTTACCCGGGTAGACCAGTTGCAGATGCAGCAGCAGGTGCTGTTCAATCCATTTTTTTTGCATCTTGGTAATTGATGTGTAATACAATAACCTTAACTGACTCAGGGAAGGGGTAAATGGGTATGGTAGACATTCGGATTGCACAATACGGAACGAGTGACTCGCTAAACTTAACGGATACATTTCAACAATACATTTCAACAACAAGAATACAGTTCAACAATACATTTCAACAACACAATACATAACTAATACAAGATAAAGTTTAGGGTACAAGGAAACAAAACAATACGTAAAGTGATTGTCATTACAAAACAAAGTACTACACAAAAACAATACGTAATCATGCTTGTCTTAGTCTCAATGGACATGTACGAATGTTATGTCCAACTTGCTTGCAATGCTTACATCTGCTCTGACTGCTAGAGGGTTGAGACTCAACCCAATCCATCTCATTCTGAATCCTTGAAGACTTTGGTCTTCCTTTTGCACGTACCAACTGAGCATCCGGAATTACAGTAGGCCCAACAACGGATGGAATCAACAATTCATTGCCAATAGGAAACCAGTGTGCAGCATATACTTTAGCAATGGTTGGAATTTTGAAAACATGATCCACATAATCATAATGGTTTAGCTTGGCTACCTTGCAAACTGCTAATACATGACTGCAGGGATACCTCCTTGCTGTAAACCTACCACACTGACATGTACGATTGATTAAGTCCACTCTCATGGTGTCACCGACCTCGTGTGTAGATTGATTGTAGGCATCCTCAACCTCAAACAATAACAACTCACTATCATATATCCTCACACGATAAGTGCCGGCCAATTCATCATTTTTTTGCAAAGCTGCCTCAACCTTCTTTGAAATTATCCAACCTTGTGAGATATCTTTTTCAATCCCTTCACGTCTCTTGACGAAATACTCAACGAGTCTACTGAATGTCATCTTGACCAATGCAGTTATAGGCAGATTTCGTGCTCCACGAAGCACCTTATTCACACACTCAGATAGGTTAGTTGTCATATGACCAAACCTACGTCCTGTCTCATCATACGACCTGCACCATTGCTCTTTCGGAATCGCATCCAACCATGAAGCAACTTCAGGATTGTTCTCGATAAATTCCTTGTATCTAATGTCGAAATTTATCTTTGAACATGTGTACCCTGCAAAAAACCATGACATATGCATTGGTTAGTGAATTTCATCAACGTTTTCTTCAAATGGTTGAAAATGTGAGTAATTATACCGTACATTACCTAATTTCATCAACGTTTTCTTCAATTCCACATTCCTAAAACGGGTATTGAAGTTGCTTCCGATGTGACGTAGACAAAATGCATGATAAGCATATGGAGGCTGCCACCCTCCGTGATCTTTCACCGCCTTTATGATGCTTCGATGACGATCGGATATTAGACAAATACCATGCCTATGTGTGACATGAAAACGTAAAAGGCTAAGAAACCAGGACCAATCATCCAACCTCTCACCTGGAGGAACAACAACAAAGTCAATAGGGATGGGCTCAGAAATTATTTAGAGTATGAAATGGCAAAGAAGGGTCACATGCTTTCACATACCCCAAAGCAAAATTATTTACTCACCTGGAGGAACAACAACAAAGGCAATAGGGAGCAGAAATCCATCTCCATCCTGAGATGTTGCAATCAATAGAGTACCTCTGTACTTCCCATACAGATGAGTGCCGTCAATTTGAATTATAGGCTTGCAGTGTTTGAATGCTTCAATGCATTGGTGAAATGTCCAAGAAAACCCTTTGAAATACGGCCCTGTCTGTATAAACTCGACGTTCATCAAAACATTGATTTGTATCAAGCTTGAACACAGAACCCACATTCACCTCCATCATATACTTCAGCCAATTTGGCAAGAATCCGTACGATTTCTCCCAGTCACCAAACAACTTAACGATGGCCTTCATTTTTGCCTTCCAGGCCTTCCTGTACGTTATGTTGTATCCATATGTTCCCTGTATCCTCTCCTGTATCAGAGCTGGTCTTGTGGATGGATCTTCCTTTAACATATCTGGAAAAAAAATTAACTTTACCATATTCTCAATTAATCTGAATCATTAAATACACAGTAGAATACATACTCATTATAGCCGCACAAATGACATTTGAATCCAACTGTCTATGATCCTGTGCTAGTCCTTGATTTAAGCATGTGTGACCTTGACCCCATTTACGGACCACCAATTAGCTCCCTTCTTCGACTTAATTGCCCTCATATACCAGGGACAACCGTCAGCATGGTTTTTACACTTCATAACAAATCTTGACTCGTCGCTTTTTTCAACTATGGCTGTCCTGCGCCCCTTCATACAATGTATCTTCACAACATGTTGCAATTCTGGTTTGGACCCAAATTCTTGTTGCACAAATAACGGATCTCCTAACTTCCAACCTCCGTGCAAGTCATCATCGCCATATAGGATCTCCAACTCGTCATTAGGGTGCGCCCAGTTAATGAATGAATAATTTTGGCTTTCATTCCAGAATGGCTCCTCAGACCCTGCATCTAAAGATCAACTCTCATTTGTCTGAATGAATACCACCACAAATAATAAATTGTCTAAAGCAAATGTTCAAATTTAATAACTTACCACTACTGACTGGGTCGACATGAAGTGGTGACAAGGCTGGGGTACCGAGACTTACGGCGCTCATGTCAGCCTCAAAATTACCGTCCACGTCAGTGTCTGACGAATCACCTTCTGGAATAGCACTTTCAGGTTCTCCCTCATCTTCGCTGTCCACATAGTCCTCGTCTTCATCCTCTTCATCCTCATCCAATGCTACCTGAGGAGGTGCAGAAGATCGTACAACTGTATCTTCTTGACCGGTACAGTGTGCAGTAGTGGTTGTATGCACCGGTAAAGATGAAGATTGTCCAACATCAACTTCAACATATATCTCAATATATTTTAATACTTTCCATTCAACAAACGCATCTGTTACGAACTCCACATCTTCATCATCATTTATATCGTTTCCAATGTAGTATATTGTATCCATATCCACTACAGTCTCTAACCTGGCTATCATGCGGTGGATGGAATGTATGCCTTCTGACCCCATTTTTTGAAGAATTCTCTCATTGCATGTAGTGCCCACTTTGATTTTCATCGTTTTTGTTTTTCCTTCAAATCGGACACCGTTCGGACCTTCAAAATGCCTCCCATTGTAGTAAATAACTATAGGAACCATGTTTGGACTTGAACTCATCTTTCACACAAAAATTAGATCTAGGTTTTGGGTTTGGAGGTTGGTTCGGATTTTTGAGCACAAAATGGGAGTGTGGAGATGTAATCTCAATGTCCCACCAAGATTCAGCTTTCTGAAATGATGAGATGAAATATGTGTGATGTTTCGGATTAGAGAGGGTAAGAGAGAGAGATTTGGGGTTTCAAAAACCCTATACCTCGCAACAATGGCCGAAACCCATACATATTGGGGTTTCTGGACACGATTTACCCGGGTACACTGATCCATACCCGGGTAAATAATTCAACCATTTTCCCAGATTCAAGAACTCTACCCGGATACACTCCTACATACTCGGGTAGATAAAAAATTTTCAAAAATTACCCGGGTAGGTAATGGTGTACCCGGGTAGGCTTCGTGGTCAACGGTCAAACAGGGGCAGATTGGTGTTATGTTTGTTGGGGAGGGTAAATTTTCGAAATAGTTTTGAATGAAGGGCAATTTGATAATTAATTATTAATTAAGAGTCATAAGGGTCAAAAAGCCAAGAAAAAAAGATAGTATCTCTCAAAGAGATAATAGTAATTTAGTTTTGATGTACTGTCAATATTGGTATTTTTTTTAACTATCACTCAATTATAAATTGTCAGGCCATTAAAAAAATTGGTTAAAATAAGTTATTTTTTTTTTTTTTGGAAATAGTTAAAATAAATTATTGATCCTTATAACTTTCACTCATTTATATTTTGGTTCCTTTTTTTTTTTCTTTGCAAATCAATCCCATAGTTACGATTTCGCCCCATCACGAATCTATTACTATGGGGATTGAGTTAAAATACAAAAAAAGAGGAAATAAATTAAAATTGAAAGTGGGACTGAATCAAAAAGAAAAAATTCCCTATGTCACAACCCATGCTGTAAGACAGATAATTTTGCACAGATTTGTAAATTTGTAACTATAGAGATTGATTTGCATATAAAAAAGTACATGGGTCAAAATGCGAAAAGAGAAAACTATACAGATAAATCATTTTAATTATAACAATTTTTTAAAGTTACTATTTTAGTAATGTATAATTGAATAAAGTATAAAAAGACTTTATACCAATAACATATCAAAATTACACTGAAATGTTAAATATTGATTAATAACTTTTTTCATTTTAAATTTATAATCATACTCTTTTTTACGAGAAAATTTTAACGGTACATAACAGTTAATAAAGCATAAAAAATGATAGTTAATAAAAATATGCAATTCAAACAAATTAAAAGATACAACTAAAATCTTTATCACTATTATTATTATTTTACTAGATTTTTCTAAGTTATGTTATAGATGAGGTGTATCACTAAAATATATTACCTAAGAGATCCCTAAAGAAGGTTTACCAACATCCCTAACTGTGATGCCATGGCTTCCTTCGATTTCATATGAAGATTAAGGGAAACAATTTCCATTGGGACATCAAACAAAAAGATACATCTAGTTACCACTAAGTTACCAAATCAACACCACTCAAAACATAATACAGAAAAAAAAAAAGTCAGCCACAACAAGAACCAAAACTTTACAAGGTTCTCTCGTTTTTTCACTGTGTTTTGATGTGATCGAGGCTCTCGGACACGGTTTTCATTCTAGGTCGCAATTCCGGATCAAGTTCAGTGCAGTTAAGAGCAACATGAAAAGCAGCAATAACTTGTTTTTTAGCATAAACCTCAGGCAGAAGTGCAGGGTCTATAATATCAGACAAGGGCTGTTCCTCCTTGAATGCTTTCCTCACAAAACTCTCTAACACCTTATCATCATTTTCTGTTCCAAAATCAGGTACCCTACCCGTCAAAAGTTCTAAAAGCACAACACCAAAAGAATACACATCACATTTCTGAGTTAACTTGCCACCACCCATGCGCACCTCAGGTGCCAAGTAGCAGTTAGAGAAAGCTTCAACCTTTAAACCCTTTGCAGAGGTTACATTAGATTGGTTTGAACTGTGCCGTTTTGGTGCCAATGTGGTAGACCTTGAGGTACCCAAACAAAGACGAGTTATTCCAAAACCTGACACATAAGGACTGAAATCATCATCAAGTAAGATCTTTGTTGATTTTAGGTTGCCATGGATATATTTGCGTCCACTGAACTCGTGTATGTACATCAAGCCCCTGGCTGTTTCTTGAGCAATTTTTAACCTCGTTGCCCAAGACAATTGTGGCAATGAATTGGAAGACCCACCTGCAGCCATAAAACACCAAATAAAGAGCAGAAAATGCTTGAAACAGTCCTTATATGCATTGGGACCATGGGATTTTCCATCACTCAAATGTGGTCGTAACTAAAATATACAATGCAGTTGAAATTTTTGTGGGTATCACTATCGGCACATAGGGACCACGCAAAATCCTTTGGATGAATTCGATTGAATGCCCACTAGAAATGCTAAAACGAGGGTAAGCTTATAGAGGACATTAACTAAGGTACCAAAGGTAGACCATCTTAAAGTTATATCTCTGTGATCACGGACAAGACATAAAAAAAGCGGGTTCTGTTCTCAATTGCAGAGGCACAATTCACTAATGGACAGGATGGTCGATGGTCCCCCCAAAATATGCAGTGCAAATACAAACACATCCAAAAAGATAAGAAAAGTAAAACCCACATGCGAAAGTAGCAATAGGTAAAAGTTTTATCCATTAGGTCCTGCATAAGTATCAGTACAATCATGGTGGTGACAATCACATGGTGACATTATTGGCTCTTAATAGTAAAAAGTAAAAACTAGAATTTGAACTAATCACATGACGACAATAATGAAGATTTAAACATGAGTCTTATGCCACTACACTGGGCAGAAAATTTAAACAAGCAAATGGAGATGACAAATGACAAGTCCCATTTTCAAGAACATCAAAATCTAGAAAAGAAATGCAATAAAATATACGTGACTTGGCAATTGGCATAATAAAGCATAACATAACATTAAGCAGTTTAAATTGATACCATGTAACGCAGTGTGCAAGCTTCCATTGCGGATGAAATCAGTGATAAGCAGTTTCTCATCATGTGCATAGTAGTAAGCTCTCAAGGGGACAACATTGGGGTGACGAACCCTCGCAATGGCTTCCACCTCAGATTCGAACTCCTTGAACCGCCACGTGGCATCACCCTCGCTGAGCCGGCGAACGGCCACCACCGTCGCCGCCGCGGACGACCCTTTCCCAACACCGACCACCTTGTACACGATCCCACTCCTGCTCTTCCCAACAACATACGCAGATGCTCTCAGCAAATCCTCCAACTCCAAGCTAAACCCTTCATCAAACACAACGAATTTACCCTGTTGCCCTTCCCCTTCTCCTCCAACTCCATCAACCTCGTTCTCAAATTTCCGATTCCCCAATTTGCCCTCCTCGCCGTTCCACCTTCGCCGGAAAAACCAAAGGGTAAGCGAAACGGCCGCAACCACCAGGGAGAGCCCGGAGATAACGAGAACCGCGACGGAGCCGCCACCGCGCTGTTTTTCCTTCTCTTGGTTACCACCACCACCACCGAGGTGAAGGGCTTTGGGGTTCTGAGGCTCTTCTTCTGTGCTTGTGAAAACACCAGGCTTTTGAGCTTCAGGGCACGCGTTCTGCAATGGAAACCCACAGAGGCCAGGGTTTCCAGAGAACGCGGTGGGACCCTGGTTCAGAATGGACCCCACCTGAGGGATTTTTCCGGTGAGGTTGTTGTTACGTAGGTCAAGACTCACGATCACTGGGAGGTTCCCGAGAGACGCCGGAATCCCGCCGGAGAAGCGGTTGTAAGAGAGGTTGAGTGTTCCGACGAGGCCGGCGAGATCGGAAAGCGCTTCGGGGAGCGTGCCGTCAAGGAAATTTGAGGACAAATCCAAGTGGCGGAGCGATTTGAGGGAGCGAAGTTCCGTTGGGATGGGGCCGGAGAGTGAGTTGTGTGAGAGGTCGAGGACAATGAGTGTGGTAGCGTTGAAGAGACGTGAAGGAATGACGTTGGTGAAGTTGTTGTATGAAAGGCTTAGTCTTTTCAGTGATGTAAGAAAACCCAGTTCGGATGGGATATAACCGGTGAGGCCTTTGTTTCGGAGTGTTAATTGGGTGACTCTGTCGCCGGTGCAGGCCACGCCGGACCACCGGCATGGGGTGGAGTCGGCGTCGGACCATGAGGTGAAGACGCCGCTTGGGTCGTCTTCCACGGCGGCTTTGAGGGCTAGCAAGGAGAGTCCGTCGGAGTTGAGAGTGGTGGTGGTGATGGAAGGAGCAAAGAAAGAGAGTACTACTAGCAAGACAATGTGAAGAGGAAGAAGATTAAGAAGCATTGTTTGTTGCGTTGTTTTAGGAGTTGGGGGAACACCACCAACAACCAACCAAACAACGTTAGTAGTGTATTTGGTTTTGTGCCTAATCTAAATTTTGTTGCTATGTTTGGCAACAAGGTGTTGCGCAGAATGCTTGCAAGTTGGAAGAGAAGCACAGAGAAGAAGGTTGTGCTGTAATGTAATGTAATGTAACTGCTGTTTTTTCAAATTGGTTTACTTCTCGAGGTGCCGTGGCTCTACTCTACAGTTTAGTTTGAATTTCTCTGACAATGCTTCTTCATTATAATACTAAACAATTCATATATTGTATACCTATTTTTTTATTTATTATCTTATTGTATTTAAATTAATAGTGATAAACAATATTATTATAGTTGAAATCAAAGGCGATAAAAAATAATAAAAGTAAAACAACTAAATAAATAGGTAATATAACCATCCTCGCGTAATAACGAATTTTTTTGAAAATGACAATTAAATTTGGATTCTATATAAATCATTAAACTTAAAAACTTTTTTTAGTGCAATTATTTATCATTTTTATATGTATGCAATACAATTACCTTGATTATAATTATATAATTACGATTAGTTAAATAATCAGATTGTTCATTTTTTGATTGTAAATTAAATAAAAATATGGATCAATATTTCTCATATTATAAGAATAATTTATTTTTTATATATACAAAAATTATGAGATTCATATATTTTTTTTTATATGACTATGCATTAACTACATTTATTTTTATGTGTATATACAAAGTAAAATTATTTCTTACAAAATTATTTATAAAAATATAGTAGAAAATGGCTGACTAGTCCGCACTTGAATTCACACAGTGCACTGTGTTTGTAATTTAGTGTTTTTTTTTGTTTTCTGCCCTTTTCTGGTGCCAGAAAATCATTTAACAAGGACAGCATGCTTGTGAGTCTCTTTCCACTTTTCAGAATCCACCAAAAAATATGTTACGCTGCTATCTAGATCCAGCAAATCCTTTTAGATTCAAATTCGTATGAAATTATGTTTTATTATTTATTTTTTAATCACGTGCCTTCAAATGAATTTAATTAAGCTCAAATCTAATATTAGTTTTTCGTCGTTATGTCAATATAAAATGTTCAAATCGAGAAGACGAGTTGAACATGTCCCATTAATAATTGAGTAAATATCATTTTGATCCAAGCAAATTTTACGGTTTTCGCTTTAATTTTTAGTAAATAAAAAAGTTATTTGTGGTTCTTACAAAATTCAAAATAAACTCATTTAGTTGAAATCATGATCCCTCAAAAATTCAAAAAAAAATCCATATTAATTTCTCAAAAAGATTAAAATGAGTTCATTTTAAATTTCTTAGGGACCACAAATATCTATTTTATTTGCTATGGACTAAAATAGGATCGTAAAGTTTGCTGATGACCGAAAATGGTATTTACTCTTAATAATTTATGCTAGAATAAGATTAATTTGTGGTATCCCTGCCTAATTCTTTTTATTTACTGATCATTAATTGAATTCAGCTGTAGAATGAAAAATACACAACTTTTGGTTAGTCATCAATATTGAAATTGAGTATTATCAATATTTACTTTGCAAATGGGGGGAGGGGGGAATCTACCTTCTTTTAGATTCTCCTAAATATAAATGTATTTATTCTAGCTCAATGCTATTTCGGATGTATGCCCTTTCAAATCACAGCGTATTTGGACTTATATTAAATGAGATATTCAATGACAACCCAACATAAGACTAGAGCTAGCAAAACGAACTCGTCTCGGCTGGTTAATCTGTCCCACCAGTTAAATGGAGTGAGGCGGATTGAGTTTTTCAACTCATCTCAAAAATAGGGCGGACTCATTTTTTGGCGGGTTGATGACGGGTATAGGCAGGTCGAGACGAGTCAGTGTAAAATAGGCTCAGGCTGACGAGCCAACCCGCCCAGCCCACCAAACGGGGCGGAGCAAATTTTTCAATCCACTTTCAAAAGCGGGGCAGGGCGAACTAACTCATTTTTGGGTGAGTTGATGGCGGGACAGAGACTTTGCCACCTCTACATAAGACCATATAAAAATTTGAGGGAAAAATTCGAAAATCCTCATATGTTTTATCCTTTTATGTCTTATGTTTTATGTTTTTATCTTGGATTTTATAATTCTTATTTAACATAAGAATTACAATTTTTCTACACACCCTTTGATTTTCGTGCTGACATAGGTCCTACATATAATTTTTTCTAACACATGGGTCCCACATGTTTTTTTATCTCTACAACATGAGATTTAATTCTCCTTCAACATGAGAATTATAAAACCCTTTTATCTTATTACTTACCTCTCTTATGGTTTTTTTCTATTTAAATTCATCTTTAACATCATTAAAATTTGAATTAAGTTGCCCAATTTATCCCTATCTTGCCAACATTAAAAAAATACTAATCTATCATAAAACTTTCTGAAGAAATTTTCTCCTTTGTATAACTTCCATAAGAATTAGATCTTTCAAGCCAAAAAGACTTAAGGGGGTGTTTGATTGAGGAGAAATTTTAAGAATAATAGGGAATGTTATTGATAGGGAAATGGGGGGAAGTGAGTTTGGTAGGAAAATGTAAAAAAAATTTGTTTAGTTGTAAAAAAAATTACCGGAAAAATTATGTAACATTTATAAAATCTATGTTTGGTTGTAGGTAAAATATAGATGGGAAAAAAATTGATTTTACAAAAATAACCATGTTTTAAAATTGAAATGCTTCCATCAACATGAACATCTCCTCTTTTCTCTGTGCAAGACTTTGTTCGTACGAAAGTGACAACATACAACTCACCAAATAGATGCCTCACCTTTTTCACTTTTGCTCTGTGCTCATGAAGGGCACGCTCGTCAATTGGTGAAACCACTTACATTGATAACTTGGAATACCACCTCTGATTTGGGGAAAAAATGCAGACTATTTCCATGAAAAACATATGCAAATGGGTTAGATGGAAATCCCACTTAAGTAGATAAATATCAGAAACCGCTCAACCAAACAACGTCAACATGCAATTCCACTTCTCTATTTTTTCTATCTATCTCTCCAAAATCCTCCAACCAAACACCCCTAAAAGAATAGTAAGGGAGGAGGGGGGACACTTACCACTACTTTTATTGTTAGTGATAATTATATTTATTTGGAAAATCACATTGGAAGCTTTTCCCCCTGAATTTTATACTCGAGTTTCACAAGCATTAGGTCTTCTTGATCAATCTATCGCTTTAAACGTTTTATAACAATAAATACATTGGTGAATAGATGTGCTGGTTCTAATTTGACTATTTAGCATGTGAGAATCTTAAACACGACTAACGTAAAAATATTCTCATTAAATTATTATTTTTTGGTAAACTCTCATTAAAATGATTTAACCTGTGTCATATTAGCCATGTAAGTTATCTTTTAGGGGGCGTTTGGTAGAAGAAAAAAAAAATTAATGGAATTTTTTTTTTCCACTAATATGGTGGGAACTATTTTTTGTCGGGTAAGTCACGAAAATGTGTTTAGTAGACCAAAATTTTAACGAAAAAGTTGTGTGAATTTTACTGATATTATGTTTGGATGAATATAAAATATTGATGAGAAAATAAATAAAATGAACAAATTACCTCGAGTTTCAAAAATTTAAACTGTTTGTCATAAAGATGTTATTTCACCTGTCTTCCTTCTCTCTCTGTCTCTCCATGTTCGTTTCTTTCTATGCATAATGCTTCATCGTTTCTTTCCATCTAACTTAGTTTTCTTTTTAATTTCTGGCACCTTTAAATTAAATAGGCTACTTAAAGTAGTTTAAAGCTCTCTCTGTCTTTATTTTTTACATGGCACTGGCAGTTAATTCCCCTTGCTTTGCAGATTAAGCATATTTTAATTGAGGGGCGAACTTCCCATTTTTTTAACAAAAATTTATAGGTGGTTTTTGGGATACACCTGCTGTGATGCTTGTGGAAGATTGTTTGTGAAAGGGAACTACTGTCCTATTTGCTTGAAGGTGCCAGTCTTTTCTCTTGATCTCACACTGTGAAGACGAAGACGACGATGAGCAAAAATGGTGTTTCAGTCTACAAGTTGTGGTTCACGCCACTTTTATTTTGTTCACACCACTCATAAGCGCATGGGTATTTTTGTCTCACAAAATTGGGTTGATGTTCCCACTGAGTCGATAATTTTTTTTACCACACTTTCTATGGCAAAATTTGGTTCACAAATCATGTGTAAAACATAAAACCAGCAAAAAAAATTTCCTCACCCTTTTCTGGTTTCCAGCCTACCAAACATGTCCAACTTACCTCACCTCACTCTCCTGGGAAATTTTTTTTTTCCCTCCTACCAAACACCCCCTTAGTGGTGGGATATAGCTTTAATGAAGAATTTTTGTTAGGCGGAGAATAGATGGAGTAATGATTAATAAAAGCTCATCGAAAAAATCTTGATTTTAAGCATTTGTGAAAATTAAACAATGGAAAATAATGGTAACAACAATAATAACATAAAAATGAGAGTTATATTTACAAAATTTTTATTTACAAACTCAACTATGTATTTCGAATAATACACGTTTAGGTGTTTTTATTCCCTGAATTACATAATTGAGTTTGTAAACAACAAATTTGAAAACACAACCTTTCCCATAACATAAACAAAGAGCAATGAAAGCATTTCTGAAAAAGCATCCAGATTTTATATTTATGATAGATTGGTGCTTTTGGTGTATGCAAAAAAAGCTTAAAATTGGCAAGTTAGTTCAATTTCTAATGATGGTAAATGTGGCTTTTGATGAAAAAAATCGTAGGGAAGGTAAGTAATAAGAAACAAACCACTGGAGCACCACTTTTGGAGTTGCTTGTTGGCTAATCTGGAAAGATCGAAATAATGTTGTGTTTAACAATCACATAATGGACCCGAGTTCTGTGGCTAGGAGTATCTCTAACTTTGTTTTGAATATAATTGTGGCTGATAACACTCTTAATACAGCTAGTTTACATCTTCACCCGATACAGGAAAGCTTGATCAAATGGTGTTTCCCTCCCATTCACTGGGTCAAGGTAAACACTGATGGTTCATGTCGTGGCTCGAATAATAAGATGGGTTATGGGGAAGTCATTCGCGATAGTAATGATACTTGGATTGTGGGCTTCTCGAAGAATCTAGGGTATGGTAATGTCTTACTTGCTGAGTTATAGGGCATTTTTGTTGGCATGGAAATTGCTTGGTCGAAAGGGTTTGGGAGAGTCCACCTTGAGGAGACTCTGCGCAGTGGCATTTAAATTATATGTGTATTTATTTTTCTTAATTTTAATTAGTTCATATCATAATATATTTAAATTATATTAATTACAAAACACTTGAGCAGACAGTATCAAAAAGATTTATAATTTTATTAAATAATTTTTAATTTTATTAAATATATTTAAATTTTTTTATATAAGTGAAAATGGAACATATAACTTAATACAACTTACCCAAATCTCTCACCAAATATATTTTATTTTTTTGATAGGGCCAAATTATACATTTTAGCCCGGGCCAAATTACAATTTTAAATCGGGCCAAATTATAATTAATTATATAATTATACATGATAAATATAATTTGTTAAAATTTAGCCCGAGCCGAGGTCAACCCAGCCAACATGTGGCTCCGTCACTGACTCTGCCTCAGCTTCAAACCTGATCTCCTTTGGTTGCAGCCCTCACCATCCCTAATCTAACATGGTGAGCAAAATCTTGGGTCTCTTTAGTCAGTCCTGGCAAGGGGTCATCAAGCACACCCTTAGGGAGGGAAATGCAGTTGCGGACTGGTTAGCGAGTTATTCTCCTCATCTAGATTGGGAAACTCATCTCTTTTGTAATCCTCCCCAGGAGTGTAGCAACCTTGTTTTGTAGGACCTCATGGGGTTTTCTTTCCGAGGATGGTCGTAGGCTTGTTTTCTATTTTTTCTTTTCTTTGCTTTCCTTTTATCTCTAAAAAAAAAAAAAAACAAATAAACCATAAAGAAGTAAGTGATAAAAGAGAAAACTATGTGAGATTTTAAATTTTTTCCACAACTTAATTTATAAGGAAACACATTAATAACACATATACATAATCCTGCAAGTAAACAATTAAGTTTCCAACATACACGAGATTTCAATCAAGTCTAAATATCATAGTTCTCCAAAAGGCATTTTGTAGGAGATGTAGACCGATAAAGCCACCTGAGTTAGCCAATATGAGACATGTCCTTAAACTAAGGAGACATAGTAAGTCAATAAATAGACAATATCACTACTATAAATGAGAGCCTCAAAGATCAGATATGATCTTCTTCTTTCAATATACTTAAATTCATTAATCATATATTAACTTGAACATCAAAGTATCTTAAAGGTATCCACCACACCTGTTCCAGCCAAATTACACGGCAACAACGTTTGAGATTTCAAAGTGGTGATATTATCCCACACCATAAAGTTAGAGATCTCGTCACTTTAATCATCAAACTACTCATTTAAACTAGGTTAAATCGTGTATAACCAAACTTAATTTCTTGTGAACTGATCAGCAGCTATGCAAACTTCATTGAGCAATGTGTCATTTACAAATTTACATCGTCACTGATAGAAATGGAGAAAAGTGCTTATAATTTTAAATGATATAATTTTATGTCATTTTTAATGAAATCACGTCATTTTGATGTGTTTTTGTATTCTCTTTCATTCACTTTCTTTTTTTACTAATTTTATAAAAAAGAAAAAATATTAAAACACATTAAAATAACATAATTTCATTAAAAATGATATAAAATTATATTATTTAAAATGACAAACACTTGACCTAATAAACACATAAAAATAAAGTACTGTTTTTATTAATTCACGTCACTTCTTTCAAAATGCTTACAAATTCGACGGCTTTAGCTTTTTTGATACTGTTGTAACAAATTTATATCAAATCTTTTTGCGGATGCTTCATTATTTATAATTTCAAAAAACAATAATTCAAAATTAAATAAATAACTAACTTAAAAATATTGTTCTGCCACTAATTTTTAGTAAAAGTTAGGAGGGGTACAGTGAATTGAGATTTGGTACCAAAAGAATCGCGTTCACCGTAATAGAATGAGGTTGTAGGGTAACACAGAGTTATTTGGCAAATTTTTTTGTTATACTAGAACTAATTTTTTTACCTTTTTAATAAGTAAAATTAATTTAAAGTGTAAGGACTATAAATTTTTTAAAATTATATTCTTTTTTTTAAGGGATACGAATACGATCAACTTAATCCGGTGTAAAAATAATAAGTCTTACACAAATTCTTAATCGCTTATGATTTTATTAAGTCTCACTCATTAATTAATTATTAATTTTTAATAAATTATAGCTGTCATATGCATATAAATCAACGGTTAAAATTTATTATAATTTTTTTCTGTAATCGGTGTAAAATTTATTATTCTTATACTGATATAAGTTGATCCACCCCTTTTTATATAAAATTTAAAAATAATCTTACTCTAACATTTAAATAAAATTTTTTAACAATAACTTCTTAAAAATCAATTATATTAAAATCTAAAACTAACAAACTTTAAAAGTAGACAAAAGTTGTCTATCAAAAAAAAAAAAAAAAAAGTAGACAAAAGTTTACAAGAAAAAAATACAAGGAAAAATATAGAATTTTGTGCTATTTTAAGTAATACTATTGTATTTTGGTGGTTTTTTATATTCTCACCTCCATTATACTCTCTTTTTTTCTTAATTTTGTGGTGTAGAAAGAATATAAAAAATCATCATTAATGTACAAAAAAAATTGTTATTTTATTTAAGATGATACAAAATTGTATGCTTTAAAATAACAAATGTTTCTCCGAAAATATAATTTAGATTTAGAAAAAAAATATAAAGAGAAAATAAACTGTTTTTTGTTTTTATGAGACAAAATTGATTTATTTATTTTTTTATTTGAGAAGAATTAAAACAGTGAATGAACTCTACCACAAAAAAAAAAAAAAAAAATGAAATTTAAATTAATGAGGTAATTCCTACGCAGCACCCTATAAATTATGAACACCTCTCGAGTCTTCAGCAACTCACCCGCGTCCAAAGTCAAAATAACTCTGTGATTTTCAACTCTCGCAAATTTTCCTAGTTTCGGATCTCGGGTTCACCACGTCACTCTCTTCCTCCAATCAATTTATTGTGCCTATTTCTGTGTCTCATCTAATATGGATTGGAATTTGTTCTTTTGGCTTTTGATTTGTTTCCCTCTCAACGTTGCCTTTTTGATTTCTACTTTCTACCAGGTATTTGATTTGACTTTTCTTTTTTTCTTTCTCTGCCAAAGTTATTTATTTATTTCAATGTGATTGAAGAGAAATAGAGGGTTCACGTTCTTACTGATTTTTAGCTTCAGTGAATCTAAAAATCCCTTTTTTTTTTTTTTTAATTTTTTATTTGGTTGAAGGTTTTGATCTTATCTGACTTAGAAGCTGACTTTATCAACCCATATGATGCTTCATCTCGGATGAATTACTTCGTTGTTCCTGAGTTTATTGGGCAAGGATTATTCTGTGCTCTTTGCCTCTTCACGGGTCATTGGGTCATGTTTTTTATAACAGTTCCTCTTACTTGCTATCATGTAATGCTGTAAGTACATATTTTTACTACAACAAAGTGAACAATGTGCTGCCCAAATTATATTAAGTCCATTCTTTGATGATGTTTTTTTTTTTCCTACAGATTCTGCTTTCCCCTGCCCTATAATTTGTGCTAAAGTTAAGGTTTTTTTTTTCCTTCTTTGGGGCGGGGGGGAATGCTAAAGTGTAGGTAACTCACTCTTAGAAAATAATATAAACCATTATAAAAAGCCATCACCCAACACTTTAAGGTTTTGGGTTGAAGAAAGGCCCTCACCTAACATCTTAAGTTTTTGGGTTGGAGTGATTTTTTACACGCACCTCATAGAGATTCAAGTATGTCCCACTAGGATCTTGGTGCGAATTGAGCCAAGGCTCCTAGTTTGGTAATGTCAACATTTGACTTCTAAAATAGTTAACTTGAATCCAACAAGCTTTTAGGAATTTTAGTTCTTTTCAAAAAAAAAGTTTCCCAACAAAGATTTCAAGCGTGGTTCTACTTTGTTTTGTGCATAAAGCGAGGTAAGAACATAGTATAGGATAACAGTTGAAGGCTTGAATCTTAGATGCATCCTTTTAGATAATAAGTAGTTGATTCAAGAAATTCTGTCTCCCTGCATGGAGTACTCTCCATTTGTTTATCTGTTTATTCATAATTTATTGAAAGTTATCTGTAACGATTTTTCATTTGAGATTGTAGCCCAATCCAACTTCATTTTCCAGCATTGCCATATAATTTATATTAAAGCTACTGCAAAATTTTTGAAGTATAGCAGCTATTTGTGCTGTTGATTATCAATTTTATTTCAGCATGGAGATTTAGAACAGAATGAATACATGGAATAATGGTTTTATACTGCCCTGGTGTCAGCAATCCGCTTTAATTTCTTTTATCCTCTCTTATTGCCATCAGAATCTGGATATTTTGGTTGAAACTGCATTCTCTCGGACAATATGTTTTCTTTTTTCTTCTTTTAATCTTTCGGATTATTCATGCAGACAAGTTAGATGAAATTGTATAAACTCTGTTTAGCTACATGCCTACATTGAGGTTTATTCTTCAATTATTTGGCATTACTAATTTGCAATTTTCAGCTTTTAGTTTGCAATATCTAGCATATTGGTGGTGCCAATGAAATGAATTTATGTTGCATGCAATGTGCCTAAGCTAGTTTCATGTTTGACAGTTTCTGACTTGTGTCATGTATCTATAATTACCGTGGAATATATTTTGGGGCGATATAAATATTGGCAATAAATTGCGATGATGAGAAATAGAGTTAATATAATTAACTACTGAGCTCATACTTTGTAGTTTGTTCGGTACTTCCATATTGGGTTTACCTTATGAACTTGTTACGTTTTCTATTCAGTTAATTATTGTTCAATTTCAATGATTCAGGTATGTGAAACGGAAGCATCTTATTGATGTTACTGAAGTGTTTAGGGTACTTAATGCTGAGAAGAAATTTCGGTTAGCCAAACTTGCTTTTTACATACTGGTGCTCCTTATAATTGTCTTCAGGTTTGTCATGTCCTTAAAATAGCATATGCTTATCTACTGTTTTTGAGTTTTACATTCATACTGCTTAACTTTATGTCTATTTCTTTTTCTAATTAAGGCGAAACATTAGGATTCATGCTCCAGGAAGCATATTATTTTACAATTCTAAATTTGAGGAATTAGATATTTGGGCCACTATTCTAGGATTTTATTAAAAAATTTGTAAGAATAAGTTTTTCTTTATAGTATTTAGTAAAAGTGTAAAACTACTTTTGGGTGTAAAATCACTGATACATTAGAAATTAAATCATTTTGTTTGGGGTAAATATTTAATGTTTATAAATTAAGAGAAATTGTAAAACTTTACCGAAATGCATTCTTGGTGAAAGTATTAAAATTTAACGTATGCCCAAAATGCACTACTGTATTAGTCACTTGTTTTTTAGTCAGTACAGTTTAATTAAGTCATATTTCGAGGAGGGATTCAACTTAGTGTAGGTCCCATGAAAGAACAGTAACTGCTTGAAGTAATTGTATTAATGTTTGACTATGGAGTAATTCATTTTGCTTTTTGGGTTACTCTATAAAGACTCAGGACATCTCCCACCTTGACCATCCTACTTTCTATCTATATCTTGACATCCACTTCATAGTGATTAGAGAGGTGACTGGCCAAGACCTTACATTGATTGTTTAACTATTGTCGGGTTTAAGTTTCATACTTGATTTGGGGACTTAAATTTTTTGTTCATATACTGAGTTTAATCTTTGTGATGTCATGTAATCTGCCCCATATCTACAAACCTTTAAAACCCTCTAAGTAGATACATTACTGGGACAAATAGGGTGTACTGAATTTGTCTTTATTATGAAGTTAAAAAGAGGATTTATTATGGTTATTTGTGATTTCGAAAACTATGTTCATTATGTCAACCTTCACAAATTTTTCTCCATACTTGTCATCATGAGGATGAGTTGCAGATGATGCTTAATGGGGATGGATTCTTGAACAGATTCCTTGTATATGCCTGCCAAATCTTACCAATAGTCTGTGTCTTATGATTGTAGGTAGTCTAGGCTGCATAGGCACACCTTGGAGGGTACAATTGATTGCGTCAGACACAATGGGGAACTATATGTTTTGGTTCTCTAAACACATGCACTTATATATAGTATAAAATGAGAACCTTGAATTTTCTTTAATCAAATTCTACAAACATGCCCAATCTGTATTAATAGTGTTGAAAATGGATTTTTAGTTGCAAGTGTGGTAAATTGCTAATATTATGATGGAAAGGCAAGACAGCATTTTGAAATGAAATGATCAAAATAAGGAAAGTTCTATTTTCTATTTGCTTGCAAGTGTGCCCTACTTCTACAAAGTAAATTTTAGGATTTCCTTAACACCAAAAAAAACAAAAACAAAAAATAGAAGTTTTTGCCATATTCAACTATTTGCTGCATATATCATTAGCTGACTTGAACTCAAGGATATTTGCTGCCATAATAATTTCTTTCATGGTCAAATATTCTCTTTTAGGAAAGTTATGTGAGGGGACTCAGATTGATGAAGGTTAATACTAATACATCTTTCTTATAAACCATTCCGGACTATGAAATATTGGAATGCAATGCAAGCTCCTGTTCTCTTGCTTTTTCAAATTTGATTAGTATTCTTCCTATTTCTTTTATGGTGCTTTTCAAAAAAAATCTTCCCACGGGAAAATAAGATGGACATTTTGCTTTGTGTATGTGAAATATTCTACAATTATTCGTTTAAGCAATGTTTTTCATGATTTGCTTTTTATAACTCCCTCAAGGAATCTCAAGTTCAACTTCTCTACCAACTTTTCATTTGCAGGCTTGTATTATTGGGTGTCTACTATTTAGATATTGAAGATGAATGATGTGGAAAACCTTTGAATAACCACTACTTGTGCAATATGGCAACCAATGTGTAAGTTGCTCTGTCCTTTTTGAATATAATTTGTTTGAAGAAATGCTCGAACCAACATTCTCTTCACATTTCATTTTTTTTTTTTATGTATACAAGTTTGAATGCCTAGGCGAATTCTTTCCTTAGATTTCTAGGTTACCTGTGTTGTATGTATGACTTGGTTTTTGGTCCTACAGCCCAAAGTATGGTCTCCGCGTTGCTTCCCTTGTTGATTAAACAAATTCTCCATAATTGATGTCCATGTCTTGGGGTTGTTTGACATTCAAGGCAGATTAATTAGTCAAGTGGCTGATTAAAGTTCTAGATCTCTTTTCACTGTCAATAATTTTCAAATTGATGACTATCACTTGAACACGATTTGTGGGTAACTGTTTTGGCAGCAATATTCAAGATTGTTTCTTTAATCTTTTTATTTGCTTCCCTCTCTGTGTGTTTGATCAGTAATCATGGCTTGCTTGATATCGGCTCCCCTAACCTTGGATCTCTACTGATTTTGTGCTTGGCTTGATGGATTCCTTCACTGACTATATATATTAAAACCAAAGGTTAATGTTTCTTTGTTTCATCTGTGAAGCTAAGTTAAATACTTATGCTTTATTTGTTTTGAGTTTAGCTTGCTAAAAGCTTGCCACCATGTGAATGATGAGAATTCCGAGTGTGGAATGGTTTTTAGAGATTCTAACCTTTACTGGCTTCTCGTGTTTAAATCTGTATTGTTCAAGATATGAGGTTGCATTAACTCCCCAAATCCCACGATACCGTGGTGTTAATAGATGGTCATTGCAAGAAAGTTAAAGGGATTGTGTCATTTTAATAGGAAACTAATTGGTCAAAATGATAAGCTTTTTACTTCCTGTTGTGAATTGAAGTAAGTGATTGAGTTAGAGAAAATGTGTCTGCGATTTTCATCCAATAAACATGTGAAGTTTGTAAATATTTTATTTTCTCCTCTCTTTTTTTCAGTTCTTCTCTCACGATGTTTCTATTAAAAAATTCATGCTCGGTCAATTTTATTTTGAACTTCATCGATCTTATCTTTTACATTGTTTTTTCTCCAAAAGAAAAATTTGATAATGTGTTTCTTGTCTTTTCCCCTCAGTATTAACGGTATGGGATTTATTGATAATGTTCAATAAAATTAGCACTTTATTAAGAATTCAATCCTTTCTCGCCCATTGTGGTATAGTGGAGTCAAGTATTCTCTGAACAACTTTTTTGAGATTAGATTGTGGAGGGGTTGCTTTATGGATGCATGTGTCATGTTTAATTCTTGTTAAATTTTGCAAATCTATCCAAATAAGCTCTCTCTTTTTTTCAATGATTCAAATTAATAAAGAGAAAGAAGCAAAACTTTATTAAATCAGCTCAAAAAAAGAAAAAAAATATATATTTCTTTAAACGTTTTCAAATTCATGCTATGGCCAATGATATTAATTGAGTAGCTTTGTGTTAGCTAAAGTGTGGTTAAGTCATAAGGGTTTTTAAGTAGCTTTGTGTGAACTTCAGTGTGGGTTCAGTACCTTTTCTAAGTTAAAATCGGACAACTCACAATTGTTTTACAAAGAACAATGTGATTTTAAAATTTTCATGCATCAGGGAATATGAAGAAATGAGTTATTTTGTCAAGTTAAAATTAAATTTTAATAATATATTTTTATTTCTAAAAGAGGGTAAATAAGAGAAATTTTCTATAATAATAGCTATATCTTTATGTTTTCTCTTTCAGAAGATATTGGTCGTATATCTTCATCGTCAAGTTCTATTCTTCAAAAGTATATTGGTTAGACAAATGAATTAGACGAAATTAAGGGTCTACTGTTAAATAGATAAGACCATTTGAATAAATTATGCGTCTCGTGTTTGTTTCATTTGGGTTAACTAAGGATTAATTGTAAGATTATATACGACTAGGGGTGTAAATAGACTGGGCTAGGTTTTAGCTTAAATAGGTCAAGCCTGTATAAAAAAACATTGAGTATAGCCTGGCCTATTAGCCTGTGTAGGCTTCAAATTACAAGTCTGGCTTGACCTATATTTAAAAAAAAAAGCTTTGACTTAGGTCCGTTAGCCTGTTTAAGCCTATTAAACATTCAAATATTAAAAGAATAACTAAAATAATATTATTTCATTATTCAAAATTATTAAATACTAATTTTATTGATTATATTTTAAATAAATAATATGATATAGGTTAGCTCGTAGGCTTATAGGTTCAACATGTACAAAAAAAGTCTATGGCTAAGTCTATTCTATTTTACTACTTATAATAGGCTAAGTCTGATCTAATATAGGCTAGGCCGTAGGCCCATGTAGACCGGCCTAGACTATTTACACCCCTATATACGACTTTGATACAAGTGTAATGAGATTATTCCTCTTAGTTCTTGGGTTTGAGTCATGGGAAAATATTATTCCCTTAATTAGAGATTTTAAGTTATGCGAACTGTAAAAACAGTTGAAGAAAAAAAAAATGGTTATATACCATCTTCAGTTACTCTTTATAAGTTTTTGCTTGGTTATTTATGTGATAAATTTTTAAGGGTGCTGTAGGACTTAGTTTTTGCTCTCTATTATGCATAAACCAATTATTTAATCATATATGTTTTTTGCAACAACTAAAAATTCTATACATTTTTTGTAATTCGAATAAAATTAGTAGCAAATTTGTTTTCATAGTGCTGTATTCTCATGGTAATGATACTATTTTTCTTTTATCTATTAGTTGTTGTTCCGTTGTAATCATATTACGTAAAACCACATGAATGGAATTCAACTTTTCAATCAGGCAGGTCCTAGAGAAGCATGGCTCTTGGTATTGAGCTTTGAATGATATTCGCACTCAAGTGATAGAACATTGTGTTGGTTGTATAGAGGGACAGAATAAACCTCATGTTCTGTTCTGGAAACAGTATAGTTTTTAAAGCATCATGGGGCTTTTGCTACAGTAGAGTCCGAAACGTGTTATGTGAACTCAGTTGGGCTGGGATAAATGAGCCTCTACTCATTGAAGTAAGACATTTTGGTCGGTTTTTCATGCCCCGTTGCCAAACCGAGATAGATATGGAGGCCCATATAAGAACACTCAGACTCAAACTAGATTGTAAGTCCATGGTCACAATACTATCGAGATCAAGAGCAGGCCTGAGCAATTGAATGTAATGTAAATTAAATTAAATTAAACTACATAATAGAATCCATTAGAGACACAAAAAAGAGTTCTAAATAAATTAGACATTAGGGATGTGTTTGAAAGTGTTTTAGTTTTTTTGTTTTCCAAAACAGTTTTAAATATGAATTTTAAAAATTGATTTTGAGAGTAAAAAAACAAAAAAACTTGTTTGAGTGTAGTTAAATTAAAGTTACAAAGAAGTTGTAATTATTTACAAAAATGTCATTAATGAACTTTTAGAATTACAAAAATGCCATCATAAAGTAATTGTTTTGGTCCTAATTTTACGAAATTGCCATTAATGAATTCTGGTATTTACGATTTTGCCACGGCCTAAATGCAAAAACAGAAAACAGCACTGGAGAACATCATAAGGATGTTTTGGTTTTCTGGTTTTTAAAACTTAAAAAGAGTCATTGTTTTGGGAAGTATTTTTTAGAACACCCATTACCAAACAAGTTTTTTTATTTTTTTGTTTTTAAAAACAAAAAATTGTTTTACAAAATAGTTATCAATCCAGGGGTCGTGGACCGACCATATAACCCTGTTCAAAAACAAAAAGCGGAACGCATCAGCTATCCGCTCTCAGATTGGACAATAAGGGTGGGAGAAGGGCAATCGCTCATTCTTAAGGCCCTCGATTTTTAGGTGCACCATTTAAATGCTTTCAACTGGAAAAAATAAATAAATTTCCATTCTAAGAAATTTTTTACACAAAATATTTTTCATGGTCAAGTGTTTTTTAATGTGGGAAAGCTTCTCTAAGGACAAAGGTAAAAATTTGTTTTAATTGAAAGACATATTGGGGCCTCAGAGTAAAAGAGATAGGTGCTTGAGTGATCATTGAAAATGACTAAAGGCAATGAGTATGTTGCCAGACCCGACATACTGTAGGCAGCTTCAAAACAGTATGCCTTTCTTTTCATGACTTTTTCCTCTATTCTGTCAACTCTCTTTCACAACTAAATGACACCATAAATTGATGATTGGGGTTCATTTGATAGAAATTACGAATGCCCCTTTTACTTATTCTTGCCTTTGTCTTAGTTGATCCTTCTGATGGGAGGTTTTTAACAGCTTCATGTGTTGACACTATAGAATTGGTCCGTGACGCTAAAGCAAAATGTTGGGTCATTTTCGTGTCTTCCCTGTGGGTCCAGCACCATCATTGTCTAATTTGGGCTATGCAATCTGCTACCAGTCCTATTCAGGATGCTGGACTACCCATTTATTATTCTTGTTAATTATTGTTTTAGGACTTCAAGGTAAATTCACCCAGATTGAAGCTTCCATTTGTATTTGGGAAGCAACAAATATAAAAAAATAAAAAAAATGTTGGTAGTTGAGACTTGAGAGATTCCTAGATTTCAAGTGTTCCAAGAAAAAAGTAGAATCCACAGAGTCCAGACAAATAAGAAGCTGCTAAGTATGATAAATATAAATTATGTCACGGGTGGCGTTTGGAGTTTCAATGTTTCGTGTTTGTCTTACTTTACATGGTTCCTTTTCACTTGTCTCGAGTAGCTCTATATTTGATACAAGATCCAAATAGTGTAGCTCTTTGTATTGACTAGTCCTTTTTTTGTTCCGCTTCTTTTGCCCTCCAAAGTAAAATTACACATGCAATACAATTATATGTTTCATGTGCCTGTTATTAATAAATTAAGAGTAAATATCATTTTTGGTCCCTAACAAAAAACACGGTCCCCACTTTAGTCCCTTACAAAAATAAATTAGTCAGTTAGTCCCTAACAAATTCAAAGTGGACCCATTTAGTTGAAATCGTAGTTCTTCACAAATTGAAAAAAGACCTATATTAGTCTCTCAAAAAGACTAAAATGGGTCGTTATCAAAAAAAAAAAAAGACTAAAATGGGTCCATTTTAAATTTGTTAGGGACTAACTGACTAATTTATTTTTGTAAAGGACTAAAATGAAGATCGTATTTTTTGTCAGGATCTAAAATAGTATTTACTCATAAATTAACTAGGGGAAGGAATGAATTAACAAAAGTAGAACATGAAACTGTCAAACACGGACTCTGATCGATCACGAGTGAAAAATAATAGTAATGCAATAAATACACGCACGCTCATCATAGAAGCAAACTTGAGACCAACCCTTTCAAACACTTAAACTGAGTAAGTTGGCCACTCATTCACCCCATGCATTCATTGGTGAAATTGAGAAGAAAGCAAAGAAAGAAACGACAATCTGAACCTCACGCTGGAGTAAAACAGCCTTGCACAGAAACCTCTGCTTGAAGATATAATTGTCGTGTCACATCATTTAACTTCAATTTGTTCACAACCCCAAGAAAAAACATCAAAGAAATGAAAAAAATTGTTTAAAATGGAATCCAAATATTAGCTGCTCCTTATTTAAATTAAGAGAACATTGTTATAGTTTTAGCCATCATCTCGTTACAACATCTCACATATAATTGGGTTTAATGTCAAGTTTATATTTCAATAATTGTTCATAGTTTCTTTTTATATTAGTTGAAACATACCAAAAACAATAAAAAATGAAAAACTAACTAACACCTGACCAAAAAAATCCCCATTAAATCAAGAATTACTATTGGCATGAGTAGGAACATGCTAAGTGACACAAAGTCAATCCTTACATTCACAGCATGCTTAGCCAACAAATCAGCACAAGTAAACTCACAATGGGAAGCTCGTTTTTTATGTTCCGGGAGCGTGTGCTCCTTTTTCAAAAATAAGAGAAAAAAAGAATTGAGAGAAAATTTAGAAGAAAAATAGGGATATAAATAAAAGAAAATATTTCTTTTTTTTTTGGTAAAAGACCACCAAATAGAATTGTGATCCGGGAGCATATAAAAAAAAATCTTATAATGGGCAACAATGAAGGGAAGAAAGAGCTAATGGGAATTCACCTTCCTTCAAATTTATATAAATCTTTAAAAGTAAAAATTATTTATAATTTTTAATCATATATCTAATACTTGTCTCCTTTAACTATCTGCAGAAATATTAAGTTGTAAGCATTATTTCTGGGGAATTGTTTTTATCATGTAACATAACCTAAAATTATCTTCCTACACACACAAATTTATATGGGACCCACTTTAAATTTTTTCTCTTTTTCCTATTCTCTCTCATTTCTCCTCCTTTTGTGAGAGTAGGAAATTTGCTTTTAGGTTATGTTACATAACAAAAGCAATTCCCTTATTTCTATTTTTGTCCATATAAATAGTTATAACTTCAAATGAAAAATTTATATTACAATTTCACTCCTTTCAAAAAAAAAAAAAAAATCTGTCTCCGCCAGAATTTTGATCTTAAGTTTTGCTCTAGATATCTGGTCTTTTTTATCATTATAACCTTTTATTAATAATTAATTATCAAATTGACCTTCATTATAAACTATTTTGAAAATTTAACCTCCTCGTAAAATATAACACCAATATGTTCCTGTTTGACCGTTGACCACCAAGCCTACCCAGTACACCCCTCCTTACCCGGGTATATTTTGAAATTTTATACCTACCCAGGTAGGGAGGGATGTACCCGGGTATATTTTTTGAGATGTGAAAAATTGTTTGAATTATTTACCGAGTAGGGTATGATGTACCCGGGTAAAGCTCATGTGTATCTCTTTCCTAAAACTCCACTAAATTAAACTCCACTTCCTCACCTGTTCTCAAAATCAAGGTCCTTTCAATGGCAACAACATCCCATTCCAACCACAAGTATACCAATCGACTTGCTTCCGAGCAAAGCCCTTATCTTCTTCAACACGCTCATAACCCAGTAAGTCCTTTATTTTATTAATCTCACGTTCCTCACAATATTGCTTCTTTTTCATTTTTCACTCATAATCCATTATTTTTTAGGTTGATTGGTATCCATGGGGTGAAGAAGCTTTCGCCGAAGCACGCAAGCGAGATGCACCTATCTTCTTATCAAGTAATTGAAAAATCTGTTTTGATTCCTTTTTGTTCTTCATTTTTTTTTGGGGTGGGGGGGGGGGGGGGGGAATTTTGTTTTATGTAATTAACTGCTGCTTGCTGTGTGATATTAATGGCGACTCAATTCGAAAGGTGGGTACAACAATTTACCCGGGTACACCCCTTTCTACCCTGGTAAATAATTCAAGCAATTTTTCAGATCTCAAGAAATATACTCGAGTACACTCCTCTCTACCTGGGTAGGTATAAAATTTTAAAATATACCCGGTATGTAGGGGTGTACTCGGGTAGACTTGGTGGTCAACGGTCAAACAGAGACAGAGACAGATTGGTGTTATGTTTTTTTAAGGAGGTTAAATTTTTGAAATAGTTTATAATGAAGATCAATTTGATAATTAATTATTAATAAAGGATTATAAGGATAAAAAAGCCAATATCTGTGACTCAAGAATTATAATGGTGGAACTACATATTTGAGTTATTCAATAAGGAGAACGGAAATAATTGCTTATTAAGTCTATTCTGGTTTTAATTAAGGGTTTTATTATTCTCCTGATCTTATGTTGCAGAGAGAAAATGGGTGAGTCCCACCATTACAAGAAAAAAGAAAAGAAAAGAAAAAAGTGAGGTACGAAAATCGAAGTGAGAGAATAGGAGAGAATTTATCTTATGTAAAAAGAGAGTAATATTTCCCTTTAATTAATGTATTTATATTTTATATTTTTTCGCTGACAAGTGTTTATCAAAGTACTCTATGCGGGCCCTCCATAGAAGAGGAGAAGAATTCCCATCCAAAGAAAGTTAAGCTTGACTGCCAATTACGAATTAAATATAGCTGAAGATGGGCCTATGGGCCACATATCACGTGGGCTTCACACTTCCCTCAGGCCCACTGAAACGGACATTCTGTAGTCTTTAATATGTTATCTTGTTTAAACAAAAAGTTGATCCTCGATTGCGACCCAATAATATATATATGGAAAAAATATTTCTCAAGCTGTTTGAGATAAGTTTATCTTCAGTCACTTCAAAATTACGTCATTTTGATTATTTATTTTTTTATATTTATTGATTCACCTTTAAATGGTTATGATCCCTTTTTTTTCTCTCTTCCTTTATCACCATTGATCCATCTTTGTACGGTTATGATTTGGTAATCGAAGATAAAGTTATCTCCGACAACTTGAGAAATGATAAGCCATATATATATATATATATATATGGGCTTAACATTTCTGCAGCAGCCGTAGATAGTGTTATCTACAGCTGACACAGAAAAGTGGGCCCCATGACTTAAAAAAAAAAAAAAAACTCAGGATCCATGGCCATATCCTAAGATCCGGACGCGGATCCTTGCTTGCTGTAGGTACAACTGCTGCAGAAATCATTTTGCCTATATATATATATATATATATATATATATATATATATATATATATATATAATACGAAACTATTTTTGCAATTAAAGTTCAAAACTTAAAAATGTCTTTGCATTATAGGAGTTTTTTAATGAAAGTTTAGTAAAATGATTACGGTCATTAAAGGTAGGATTTTATAATTCTCATGTTGAAGGAGAATTGAAATCTCATGTTGTAGAGATAAAAAGCATGTGGGACTCATGTGTTAGAAAAAATTATATGTAGAACTCATGTCAGCACGAAAATCGAAGGATCTATAGAAAAATTGTAATTCTCATGTTAAATGAGAATTATAAAACCCAAAGTTAAACTACAAGTTTACAAGGATATACACCTGCGAAAAAAGAAAGCAAATTTTAAGAACTATAAATATCATTTCACAGTTTAATCATCAGAAGACACAATACACAAACAGATAACAGCTAAACAAGAGTGTCGGGTTGATGATGCATGATATGACATAACGTGTATCGATAGTACAACATCAATTCTAAATTTTTTCACGTTGTTTTGCCAGGTGATAGCTGTAGCTGTTTAGCTGTTACTCGTATTTTTCTTTGAATAATTTTTTTGTAAAACATTAATAAATATTTGATAATAGAAAAACTAGATAATAAGAAATTTATTATCATAACGCAAGCCTACAATAAATGAAGTATGGACTTAAAAAGTGAAAGCTCAAATATCCTTTTAGATAATACACAATATGATAGTGTTCCATGATCTTATTTCAGTATTAAATTGGATGAAATATTATAATATCATTAAAATATGGTTCTTTAAAAAAAAAAAAAATTGAAAAGCTGAAACAGCTTCTAAGTCAAAAAATATGGTTCTTTTAACAAAAAATAAAAACATTGAAAAGTTTGTCCACAAAAAAAAAGAAAAAGAGTAAAGTCCATTTTGGGTCCTGACAAAAAAATACGGTCTTCACTTTAGTACTTTACAAAAATAAAATAAAATTAGTCTCGATGTCTCTAAGAAATTTAAAATGAATCTATTTAGTTGAAATCGTGGTCCCTCATAAATTAAAAAAAGATCCAAATTAATCTCTGAAAAAGACTAAAATTGATCCATTTTGAATTTCATAAGGATCAGATGATTAATTTTTTTTCAAAGGGATTAAAATGAGGACATCTTTTTTGTTAAAGACCTTTACTCAAAAAAATAAATAAATCAGAAAAGCTGAAACAGCTTCTAAATCTAAACATTGGAATTTTTTTTCAGACGAACTAAAACAAAGGGTCTTAGAATTAAGAAATAATTTATAAACAATTTATTGAACATTGAAACTACAATTTCAAAAAGTGGAGGGGGACGCAAACACTTTTCAAGGAGATCAAATTCCCTACAAGTTTTCTTAAAAAAGAAAGGCCAAAAAGATATATTCCATTTAGTTTGGTACAGATAATGCCATTTGCTCCCGGTTTACTTGCTCAGCCAGTTTCTTTCCTCTCCATGAATAATCTTGCTGATGAGAATCTTCTTTCATCTCATTGGAAAACAAATGAATAAAATTATAAAATCAACCAACACAAGCACGTGAATCAACTGGTCTAAAATTATTTTAACTTAATCAGTGTTTTCAAATTCAAGTTTGGGTATGCAATAGGGAAAATTTTGCTATCTTTATAATGTTGCCCGGTTCGAAATCGAATTAGCTGGAGTCCGTTGACTATTGAATAAAGAATGGTTTGTAGAAAAAAAAAAAAGTTTATAGAATCAACTTGCATTATTGTACCCACTAAATTCTACGAGAGCCAGGAAATTGAGAAGGACAAATTGTCAGCATATGTCTAATAAAACACCCGAACAAATTTAAAAATTGGATTCACAATGTATGAATTTGAAGTTTTGAACAAGATATCATCAAAAATATCCTGAGATATATTCGAGTTGTGAATAGACACTAGTGGCCTTATTACTTAAAAGTGGAAACTGGGAATACTGTCAATATCCTTGTGTCACTTTACACAGTTGGAAAGTTCATAAATAGAAGTACCCTTTCTAATTGTTCATTTCACCGTTGATTCGAACCACAAGACCAAGTACAAATGCAAATGTCAAGCTGCCAACCCCTCTCTCTCTCTCTCTCTCCAATAATCCTTACAAATTACGCATTTCATTGATGGGTAAATAAACTCTATATAAGAGCCATAGGAATCTCCATCACAAGATGAAAAGATATGCAACACAAAGCTCTAGGGTCCACATTAGGATTAGGCCCTTTTTTAGGTAATAATAAAATCTAAAGAGCTCCATGGGCTTCTTCTAACCATAGAGCAAGCCCAATTAGTGTTGTCATTACGTGTCTAGTTATCAATCTTCTACCACAACCTTGTAAAAACAAAAAATCTTCTACAAATGTACAACTACAACTAATGAACCAAACCACCACGAGCGCATTTTCAATATTACAGTGGTACTGAACTGGATGCATTTTTTGTAATTTATCTTGTGTATTTCTAAAAGTATATAGTATAAATTATAAAAAATACTTTTTTCTTTTCACTCAAGTACAAAAAGCAGCTGAGGTGACATCTTTCCATTGACCGGTCGCATCTATCATCGTGATATTGTAGATTTTTCCAAAACATATTTTTTTGTTGTCCACCAAACCTCATTCACATTTCATGGATCCATCAAGGCACAAAGCTTTTTCTCTTCTTTTAATCATCCTTATAGTCACCATAAGTTTTTATTACTTAAATTATGCTTAATTTTTTATTTTTATTTTGGCATAGGAAATATTATTATTATTATATTGAAGTGCTAAATAATGGAATAGTATAACTTCTGACAAATTTTCTGAGAACTGTCAATTGTGCATATGTATTTTGGTCAGATTTTCAACAGAGTTGAGAGTATTTAATAGTTATGGACAACATATCATATGTAGGTACATATATGGTTCAAGGTGGAGTCCTGATCGGAGCTTAAAAACAACTAGTTGCTATTTGCTGCTGAATAGTGAATAGTAAGTGGGTAACCCTACTTCTGCCATCAATAATAACATTTAATGAAGGGAAAAACTTTTCTTATATTACATAAGATACATTTTCTCTTTTACACATCCTTCGATAACTGTGCCACTTTTTTTTTTTTCTTTTCTTTTTTCAGGTGGTGGAGCCCACAAATTTATCTCTATGACATGAGATAACTATCTCCTTTAACATGAGATTAATAAAACCCTTTAATGAAAATCGTATGTTTTTTTCACATTTTTTAAGGCTTTGGACCACTGATTACTGAATGCTCCGTGATATATGAATAGCATTGAGCTACGTAAACCTTTTGCTTTTGGAGCCACACAAAGTTCACCATTCACTGATTCATTGCTAGCTTAAACCAGGTCAAAGAGATCTCATATTTATATATGAGGCTTCCAGCAAAGTTGAAATGTGTCAGGTCAATACCTCATAAACTTACCTGTACGTAATACATTTCTGGCTGGATTGATGTCCTCTACCTTCTTTTTTGACATTAATAACAAAACCTATATACGAGTGCTATCGCCCAAGTACAAATTTTTCTGCTTTCTGGACACTGAAAACATATTCAACAAGTTATGATTTTTATGGTTTCAATTTCGGTAATCTTGCCCCACTCTTATACATAGATATATAAATAGAAATTATTAAATATAATAAATATTTAATATTTTAAAGAAATTTAAAATAATTAATACATTTTTTAAGTAATTAGGGTGACTAATTATAAACGTTATTTTTAATATTAAACATGTACCCTATTTATCTACCTCTATATAATAAAATAAAGTCTTGACTTTAGACTTTAGAGTAAGATAATTTCTGATTGTACGCTCTCTTTCATTAAGGTACGCACGCGTCTATATCGTTGTTTAACATTTTCTTTTTCTTTTTCAAACTCATTAATCACCTTAAATATTTTTTGCGTTGAATTTTCATTTTTTTTCTAATTTTCAACTGATTATACTCCCAAAATAATTACTTTTAATTTGTTCACGTTTTAATTTCTCTCTCTATAAATTTCAGGTTAATTATACTCTTAAATTAATTCCTTTCAAATTTTCATTTTACATTGAAATTTTTTCTTTCTTCTCAAATATCATCTGTTTTACTTTTACGGGGAAGGATCCATTTAAAAAAAAAAATTTATAAATTTTTATAAATTACACTATATACTCCTGGAAAACGACGGATGTAAGTGGCTACAAGTGTCTGCACTTGCAGACACAAAGATGGGAGAGAAAAAATAATTCACATGGATGGATGATTCAGGTTAAGTAAAAAAAAAAGAAATAGGAAGATTGAAAGGAAAAAGGAAAAGATATGTCCAACACAACCAACCCCTACAATTAAAAGCTTAAAGCTTAAATCCTAGTCTATTACTTTGTCTCTTCTTCTTTTTTACATAAACCTTATTAGCTCCAAATCTTAGCACATGATTTTTCACTTTTTTTGTGAATCAAAAATGGCTAACTTTGGATCAAATAGACATCTACAAAGGTGGATTTTTGATCGATTAACCTCTACAATTATACTATATTGTACAAATATCTTTTTATGGTGTTTATTTTTTTAATTATCATTATCGATTATTTCTTTAAAACTTTGGTGGATTCACTAAAGTTTTACTTTTGAAGTGGAAGCAAAAATTGGATCATGATCATGATCTTTAAAAAAAAATCGGGGGCCTCCGAAGCCACGTGTGCAGACATAAAAAAAAATCTGGGTCCGCCATTGTTCATGGAAGTACATAGTATAACTTAGTGTACTTTCGGGAGTACATAGTATAGTTTGTAAATAAAAAATTTGTAAATATAATTCTCCCCTATTTTTATATATTAAATTGGAGTATATTATCTTTCAAAGGGCTTAATCTCTTAATACAATCTCTTAAAGAATGATACATGTAATTCTTAATTTGTCTTTTTAAAAAAAAATGAAACAATTATTTTTTATATTTTATCTATATCTTTTTTAATTCTACTTAAATTAATTATGCATATATGAGATTTTTAAATATTTTTCTTTTTAATTTATACCTTTCAAAGTTTATCTAAATATAAATATGAATATGCACGGAATATTTGTTAGTTATTATACCAGTTAAACACTCAATATTTTCTAAATAACAAAAATGAATTGCAACATTTGGCCAAAAAAAGTAGTTTAATTGACTTGATAATATTTGTTTGGTTGAACCTATGTCAAATGTCAAATACAATATTAAAATTTATTGATTAAATGCACATGAGGAGTGCCTATTGTCACTACTTTTGACTATCTTTTATTTCATGTTTTTAAAATATCTTTCTTCCTCGTTGTTAATCAAATTAATAGTCTAAAACTAATTCTTTATTATCACTCTTAATTTTTAAAAACTTATTATCATTAATCTTATGAATAATCAATTGAAATTTTAAATAATTTTACTGTCTGGTTTTTATGAGATCGTATACAATATTTCATTCAATATAGTTGTTTAGATTCTAAGTATTAAATTATTTTTATCAATATAACCTAATCACCGTATAAGTGTTTAAATAATATAACAATGAGTAGTTTTTTTTTATTTTAAACAAGGACATTTTAAAGAAATTGATTAAATAAGAAATTAGCTAAGCAAGAGAAGTAATAAACATGCATATAGGAGTAACGATACATACAATTAGTATGCTAACACTCGCATATCATGTGTATAAAAAAAATCCTTGACAACAATGTGGCCAACGGATACATACTTGATCACGCCAAATACAATATGGGCTGACCAATATGTATCGAGCCTAATCACACACGGTTGACATGTGGATTGTTGTTCTTAGTCTTGGGCCTCGAATCAAAGTTGGAGCTTTCTATGTCTCTGTCGACCTTGGTTGTAACGCGATGACTCCGAATGAAGGTATCTGCGAAGACACTCCGATGCTTAAGTCAGTATTAGAGGCAGGAGTTTGTATGTTATTAATGTAATGGATGATCGTACCTTGATGTTGTACCCTTTGCTTATATAGTGGTTATGATGTCGCCTTAGCAAGGTGGTTTGGCTTCTGAGCGGCCAGGCTTGGGCTGCAGGTCAGTGCTAGAATTGGAGTAGCCTTATCTTCTTAATGTCAAGCCATAGAGTCGTGGCAAGCTGGAGCTGTCTTCTGTTTATTGGTATAAAGGCGCGGTGAGATTGCCTTGGGTCTTAAGTTAGCTTCCTTAAGGGCAGTTTTATCCGCGATATGGGCATCGCATCTTGTCTTGCGCGATGAGAGCATTGCGTCTTGTGCACGATGTTGTCCATCACGCTTTGCTCTGGATTCTTAATGGGATTGGGCTTCCTTGTATAATATTTGGCTTCTAATGGGCCTATAATTTATTCGGATCAATACTCTTAATTCATATACACTTTTTGCACTCTTTTTCTCAAACTGAATATGAACAAAAAAAAATCTTATTGAAGAATTGAAATGTTTGATATTAATACTTATTTATATGTGCAAACCATTTGCAAAGCATAGTTGAGCAAAATGATAAATTTCAAAAAAAAAATTAATATTTGTTAAAAAATTAATAGCCCCCAGTTTCAAATATTATAACAAAACTATATTTTTTTTCTAGTATTATATTAATATTATTTTTTTATTCAAACTTGTGGCCTCTTTTACACTTGAGAATACTACTACAAAGATCTGGTTATTGAACTGATCTATTGCGTTATTGGGTCATTGTTCAACTGGTGAATCACAGGTTGAACCAGATAAGTATCTATATTTATATTTATAAATCCACAAACATATTCAAATACGTGTGCAAAATATATCTGTTCCAAATCTTCTAATATGGAAAGCAATAAATTACACATTATTCTCCAACAAATATATAATACTTGTTCTGTTCTTAAACATTTAACTGTTGGATATATGCTCTTTTGGTCACTAAAGTCCTATTGGGCTTCAGTGAAACTTGAGCCCATGAGGCTTAGGGTTGAGTTATGTCTAAGACCTAACCGTATATATTCATAGTTTTCTCCTCTTGTGCCTCCAAGGTGAACAGATCATCAGAAATAAACCCCAAGAGGCAGACGTTCATCATCTAAACGGTTGCCCACACAACCATCTCATCCTCCTCGAGAGATAGTCTGGAAGATCTGCCACAGTCCAGCTTCAAGGAGGTTGTTCGTGCTGCGGCGCTGAGGTGAGCTGTTCGTGAAGAGGAATCCTACAAGGGAAGATTCTACACGAGACCTGCGCACCGAGAGGTAATTGTGAAACAAGGCTGATTCGGTAAGCATACCAATGTACTAGGTCCTAAACCGCTTCCGCATAAATATAAGATTTCCTACAATTGGTATCAGAGCCTTGGCTGTACATTGGTATGTGAATCTAGTTTCACTATTCATGTAATTAGTTTTGCTTCTTGAAATGTGGCACCTAGGGTTCTAGGATTATGGTATGAATCTAGCATGTGTATTTTATAATTCATTTTCATAAAAGTTTAAATTTTAATCGGTAAAAATGTTTTAATCCATGGTTAGGGTATCTCGTGTATTTCTCGATTTGTAACAAGGAGGCTAATCCCATATGATTAGGTTTCCTCCTTGCTGTTTTTGTTTATTTTTGGAATTTCTGTGTATTTTTCAATATTTTGTAAAAGTTCAAGATCGAGAAATCGCGAGGAAGATGCGCAGTCAGCACTGTCGGAGACTTTTCGAGGACTTACCGATCTCAGAACGGGGCGATCTATATATGGTTGGAAAGAGGACGGAAAGAAGAACGCAACGGTGGGTGGATTACCACCATAGAAGACTCCACGCTCCACCACGCGCCTCCACAAGAGGCTGAGAGTGGTCGCCACTCTCCGACAAAGAATGGGAGAGTGAGGGAGCGTCCGGCCACCTTTTTGGGTGGTTCCGGCGGCGGTGCACTCGTCTCTACGTTGCGGTCCTTCCCCTGGAGTTTCACCCTGATTTGACTTCGGGTGACGGCGCGGCAGACCTGACGGCTAGGGTTCCTCTTTCGCGTCCTAGGGTTTCTCGCCAAAGGATTGAGTCTTTGGGCTTTGGGCCCATGGAAACCCTAAAGGGGCTTGAGACAGATACTATGGGCTAGGCGAAAGTTGAATTCCAAAGTTGTAACATTTTTGTTTATTTTCTTTAAAATAGGAATGTCATGGATTAAAGTAATTATGATTTATTATTTAATGCTTTTATTGATTGGTATAAATTATATGATTGATAACATGCTTTATTGCGATAACATGCCATATAGAATAAGTGGTGCCATATTGTTGCATAACTTGTATGATTGCATGAGCATAATAGCTATTATGTCTTCAGCGACTAGTATGATAGTTATTATGGGATTATTTTGATTTTAAATTATCCTAAGAAATTAATTAATAATTATTATGATTTTTATTAAAAATCTAGATTAATAATTGAATTAATTAATTTTGGATAATTAACATCATGACAAATAATCGTTATGGAAATTATTTTGATTTCAAAGTATCTTCATAAATGATAATTATTATGATTGTTGCAATCTAGATTAATAATTAAGTCAGTTATTTGGATGATTTAAATCTAGAAAAATAATTAGAGAAAATTTCCTAAGAGAATTCTTTTATTTTGCGAGTAATTTGTGAGTTTTCTGAAACGGTCATGGAATAACACACGCTGCATACAACATTCATGTATCATGATTGTTTGGAGCACATGCTGACGTAAAGTGACCGGATTTCAGGACCTTAATGCTTTCAAAATTATGTTAAGCTTAGTGCACGTTTATCGGCGCTCTTACTTATATAGTTTTTGAAATCAAACAAAGGATACTCTCAATTAAATAATTCTTGGAAATTAGAAAATGTTGCTTATGTTGAATGGAAGGAGATTTAAATTAAGAGATTAATTTAACCTTCAAGCGCATTATAGGACCATTAATAAAATAATCATGTGAAGTCTCATCGAATAAGCATGATTGGATTTTATTAGATTGGGCTTAAATATCTATGGGAGGAGATTTAAATTAAGAAATTAATTTAACCTCCAGGCGCATTGTGGGCCTATCAATAAAATAATCATGTGAGGCCCCAACGAATAAGCATGATTGGATTTTATTGGGCCTTAATAATTTCAAAATTTTAATAAAGTATTGTACGGCCCATCGTCGATAATACTAAGTTATTAAAGATAATTTTTAAATTAAACAATGAATTCGACTGAGCTTATGAAAATTCTCAAACAAAAATGTTGAATGGGTGAAGGTTTTAAAAATTAATTAATTTTAAAACCTGCGGGCTCCATTTGTGGGTTTATTAGTGAAATGGTTATCGCTGAAGCCCCATCGGATAAGGATAATCAGATTTCACTAGATTAAATCTTAATAATTTCAAAATTTTAGTAAAGTATTGTACGACCCATCGTCGGCAATGCTTAGACACTAAGGATAATTTTGAAAATAAACAATGGTTAATTACATTCAACTTTGGTAAAATTGTTAACCCTCCCATCGAGGCTCTGGCAATGGCACTGAAGGCCCAAATAACAATTTTGGTTTTTACAAGTGACTTGCCCATCGTAAGACTTGTAAAGATAAACTGAAGGATTGTTAACAATAAACAAGAGTAGTTATGAGAATCTACTCGCACTTCGTTTGTTTATTGCATTATTTGTTTGTAATTGTGTGTTTTATATGTTTTTCAGAAAATATCTTAGAAATGATTTTGAGTCGAAAACCTCTAGATGGTACCAACTATGAATAAGTGAAAAGAAATTTTTTGATATTGTTCTAAAACATGGAAGCTAAAATTTGTCCTGACAATGCGAGGGCCATAGCAACCTGTAGAGGATGCGTCTAAGGAAACTAAGATGCAATTCTCAGATTGGGAAATGGCAGATATGGTAGTTCGCTGCTATGTTCTTGTCAGTCTTTCCAAATACTTGCAGAAGCAAGTCTACATGATTAAGAGTGGAGTAGAAATGCTTCAGACTCTTAATGACATGTTTGCTGCGTCTAGCAGTTCTGCTAGACAGAATGCAGTCGGTGCAGGTTTTGCTAAGAGTCTTGTTAAATCCAAAGGGAAACCCAAGGGTGGTAACAAGAACAAAATGACTTGGTTATCAGTTGTCAAACCAGTTGCTATGAAGAAGCCGCAAGGCAAGTTCTTCAAGTGCAGACTGAAGGGATACTGAAAGAAAAATTGCCCAGAGGTGATGAAAAGAACCTGACATGGGCATATCAAGGCCTGATCAGTGAATGAATTATTGATTCAGGAATCACTGATTATGTTTGTTATTCTTTGTAGTAGTTCAAACATGGCATACCTGTCAGCAATGGACATAGATATTTTAAGCTTGAAATTGGGAACTTGTGTCTGCATTTGCAGTAGGACAAGTTATTAATAAGACTATGGTTTTGGGTGACTGTTTATTTGTTCCAGATTTCAAGAGGAATTCAATTTTTGTTAGTTGTTTTGGTTAAAACATGGTTTGACAATGCAATTGATTCCTCAGTTACATTTCGAAGTTCATCTTCGTCTTGTTTTGTTCTGGTACATTGTTTAAATAGTCTTTATTACCTATGTCCTATACCCTTTTTAAATTTGTTATGTTGAATGGAAAGGATGATGAACAAGAACTTTCACCAAAGAAATAAAAGTTTCAAATGAAACATAACTTTGGCCTTTGTGATTGAGTCATATTATCTCAAGTAGGAAACATATTTTAGTTAAAAGAGGGACTGAAAGTTCAATAATCTTTTAACTAACAGCTACGTGTTAGTCCTATTTGGAAGGTAAAGTGGCCAAGCAATCCTACAAGGGCCAAGAAGGTTTGCGCAACTATTCAACTGGAACTGGTACATACTAAAGTATCTGGACCACTTAGCGTTCAGACCATAAGAGGTGATGAGTACTTCATTATATGAATGTTTACTCTGGATTGGGACAGATGAACCAAGTGCGCTATAAGTCTAAAGCTTCTGGAAATTTCCAAGAGGTTTAAGTCTGAGGCAGAAAAGCATGTAGGTGTTCAAATCAAAACACTTTGGTCTGACTAAAGTGTTGGCTACCTGTCTGGTAAGTTCAGGTCTTACCTGATTTAAGAGGGGATAGTTTTTGTAACTATCAACTCTAAGAACGCATTAGTTGAATGAAGTTGCAGTATGCAAAAATCAAACATTTCTAGACTTGGTGAAGATCATGTTCAGTTATTCATCTTTGTCAATGTTGTTCAAGGGAGATGCCTAAGAGAAGGAAATGTACCTTCTTAACTTGATTCCGTCAAAGTTTGTTGTAAAGACACCTAAAGAATTATGGAAAGGGTGCAAGCCCAGATCAAACCATATTCGGGTTTAGGGTGCTATGACACACGTCCTACAACAGCAGTCAAATGAGATGGAATCTTGTATGGAAGAGTGCATATCTTTTGGCTACCCTAAGAGAACTAGGGATGATTTCTTATTTAGTCTTAAGGACAAGATAATCTAAGTGAGTACTCACATGATTTTCTTAAAGGAAGACTAGATAAGAAATTATAAGCTCTTAAGTTAGGTTATTCTTGATGAGATTTATCTCAGATCAAGAATTTTCAGAATCTGTAGAAGCTTCATCCACTGTTCCCTTGATTGTTCAAGAGGGGATAAATATATCTCTAAGTGAACAAACAAGAGAACCATGATTGGAAATTCAACATGATAATATATAAGTGAAACTAGTAGAAATATTAGTATCACATGTAAAGGAACAATATCAAGGATAAGCGGATCCTCAAGAAATTGAAGATCCACCATTTGACCCACTCGTTGTTTTACCTATAAATACACAAAGTCTAGTGCAGTACATTCGTAGTGGGAGAGAACCTTGTTAACTCTCAAGTTGTCTCTTGTTGAGTGATATTGATCCTACTAGTTACGATAATGCACTAGAAGATGTTGTTGATCAAGTGTTGCTCAGGCTATGAACAATGAGATGAAATACTTGTATTTCAACTCCGTTCGGTCCTAGTAAAGACACCAAGAGGGGTAAAACCCACAAGGTGCATGTGGACATAAAAGGCAAAGAGAGGATGACAGAAAGGTGAAAACCTTCAAAGCTAGCTTGGAGGCATTTTTTGCCAGACGCCATGCTTGAGTCTATCCAGATTCTCTTAGTTGCTATAAGTCTCAATTATGAGATTTCATTTTGGGAGTTGGATGTCAGGATATCTACATACAACAACCAAAAGGGTTTGTAACAAATGAGTAGGAACACACGATATGCAAGTTGTGAAAGTCTATTTCATAGACTTAAGCAAGAATCCAGGTCTTGAAACATCAGTTTTGATTAGGTTATCAAAATTTTGATTTTGAGAGAACCTTGATGAATGATGTGTATTTTTATGTAAAGGATACAACGGAAGGCAGTAGCTTTTCTAGTACTTTATGTAGATGATATGCTTCTTATTAGAAACAATGTGGAGGTAATATCAAGCATAAAGAGTTGACTAAGTTAGTGTTTTGGTATGGAAGTACTGAGGAAGCCAATTATATTCTTGGTATAAAACTCTTATGAGACCGGAAGAATAAGTTGTTGGCATCACCTCAGGCTACTTACATTGACAAAACCCAAAATTCAACATGAATGATGTGTATTTGTATGTAAAGGATACAACGGAAGGCAGTAGCTTTTCTAGTACTTTATGTAGATGATATGCTTCTTATTAGAAACAATGTGGAGGTAATATCAAGCATAAAGAGTTGACTAAGTGTTTTGGTATGGAAGTACTGGGGAAGCCAATTATATTTTTGGTATAAAACTCTTATGAGACCGGAAGAATAAGTTGTTGGCATCACCTCAGGCTACTTACATTGACAAAACCCAAAATTCAACATGAGAATTCTAAGAGAAGAATTATAATTCTCAGATGTGGAATTCATCTTCCTAAGGAGTGACCAAAGACTTCTAAGAAGGAAGAATGCATGAGCAAGATATCTTATGCTTTGGCAAAGGTAGACGCACGCATATCATGTTGGGCGTTAAACCAGACATCTGTCACGTAGTGGGAGTAGTGAGATAGTACTATTTTGAACCTAGAGGAATACTAGATTATTGTTAAGCATGTACTCAAGTATCTTTGGAGAACGAGAGATTATATGCTGGTATATTCTAGTGGGAGTCTTGAAAAGCTGAGTTTTCAAAAATTCAGTTATTTCAAGTGGATATTGACTCAAGAAAATCAACATCGAGCTATGAGTTTTTCACTAAACTCAGATAGCATTAGAGGTGGATCTTGCAGACCCAGTTACTAAGAGTTTGCCTGAACTTGTGTTCGAGAGGCATGTTACATCTTTGGGTCTTCGGAGGATCCCAGACTTGCATTAAGCAAGTGGGAGTTATTGGTTTAATTGTGCTCTTGGAATAAGACGATGAAACAATAAAATCATTTTCTGAATTTCATAAATAAGGTTTTATTTATTTATTTTGCGCACTATTTACAAACATAAAGGTCCGGATCAAATTGTGTAGTATATGATCATATGGATACGTTCATGGAGGACATGATCATAGGATCTCACAATTGATGAATGGAGTCATAGCCGTTAAATAAAGTTGGGCACTTTATTCAGGCTGCAATATTTTATGAAATGAACATGACCCGTTGGCCTTTTGGGAGGAGTATTGTGGAAAAGTTTGAAAGAAATTCTGATTTTTTTTTTTTTAAATACATGACC
Organism: Gastrolobium bilobum; assembly: GCF_033153095.1. Lineage (NCBI taxonomy): Eukaryota > Viridiplantae > Streptophyta > Magnoliopsida > Fabales > Fabaceae > Gastrolobium > Gastrolobium bilobum. The sequence goes on from NW_026898413.1 coordinate 105,104, forward strand.
CGTTGATTTTTTTTTGTAAACTGGTCGGGTTACTGGTTTTGATAAAAATTGGTCGAGCCAAAGCGGTTTTCACTGAGTTTTGACTCGAACCGATTAGATGATCGCTTTATTGGATTTCATGTCAACTCAGCCGGATTTAATAACACAATTATTATATATATGTTAATCTTATCTCTTCAATTTGGCCCCAAGCCCCCAACGGCCTTACTAATATGTCATAATATGCCTTAATGGGCAACTCCAGCTGCATAACGAAGTTGTCTTTTATATGGCTTTATTTCCAATTAAATGGTTGAAACAACAACGTTTTTTTTCCCTTCTTTTATATGGTTTTATTTCCAACATTAAATGGTTTAAATAACCATGTTTTTTTTCTCCAAAACAAAAATTTTTCTAGAAAAAAAAAAACACTTCTCACTACAAAGTCTATTGTCTACGTTAAAAAAAAATAAAAATCACAAAAAAAAGTCAAAAACATTGAAAGCTAAAAAAGTTTACTTTTAAAAAACACAGAAATCGAAAACTAATTTTTTTTTCTTTTCAAAAACCAAATATTTTTTTAAAAATCTAAAAAACTTTAACTTTTGTAAAAAGTACTTCTAAAATAAATAAAGCATAATTTTTATTTTTTTTACAATCCTATCAAAACGGGCCTAAATGATTTAAACAACCGTGCGTTTTTGGGGTTGGAGGTGGAAGAGGGGGACCATTTTACTTGCATTTTAACCTACTATATGATCTGTGGGAGAATTGAAAGTCAAGGAACAACTTGTAATATTTTTAAAGTTGATTAACCATTAATTTAAACAATTGTATTATATATTCAAATTATTTTATATCAGTATAAGTTATAATCTTAATATTTATTATTAATTTTATTTGTATTTAACGGCTTATGTGAATAATAAATTGAAATAGTTAAATACAAGTAAATCGCTTACCAAAAAAAAAAAAATACAAGTAAATCAATGATAATAAATTTATACAAAATTTATTGTTTTTATATTGCCATAAATTGATCCTTCCCTTATACTTAATATAATTGATAATTAATCTGTTTAAAACAACTATTTCTTCACGCTGTAAAGTATAAATAGATTATTTTAACTATACTTTTTTGTTTATTTACGTCTCAAACTTGTACTGATTGGCTGAACCTTTGGGAGAAAATGAAGGAGAGCGCACTCAAGATGATTGCACGATTGTGTAAATAAACCACCCTTTTGTTAGATTTTTTTTTTTTTAACATAACTTTTCCTCCAGTTTTGTTCTCCGATCCGATTATTTAGAAAATTATAAACATTAGCCATAGAAAATGTGATTGTGAACCTTTTGAATTGAATTTTGATGAAGTGAATTTTCATATTAATGCTCACAAGTCACACCAATTCGTTTTTCCTTTCAATTTTCCTTGTGGCTTTTTTCCATGAATACTTTTCGTTGATTTTGTATATTAAAGTGAACTAAAAGGAAAAATGCCAAGATTTTTCATAGTGTTGTGCAAAAGGGATTTCCATCTCCCAAATTTACTATCTCTCAAGTCTTTGAAAACTATTCATTTTTTGTGTGTGGTTGTAGAGGCCAGAAATAAATGAGCATATCAACAACCACAAATGACAGTGCCTCGTATTTTCACAAGTTAGCCGGCAGGTGATAGTTGGTGTCCGATGAAGGCCAGGGTAATTTGTCTTGAAATTATGAAATATGTTTAACTGTTATAATAGTATAGTGAAAAGCAATGCTTTAAATTCGCACACGTGGTTGACTCGATCGAGGTACTGGGTCATTGATTCAATTGAATTCAATCGAATTTACTTTTCACATATTAAAAAAATATAAATATATTATTTATATTAAAAATTCACATAAGAAAACTATCAATTAGCTTCAAAAAATAAATTGGTTCTCATTGATAGCAAATATTATAACTCTAGACCATATATTAACATTGGATTAAAATTGCAATGTAAGTTAAATGTATCTTTTGTGTTTTGACATGATACAAATAAACTAAATCATGATAATAAATAGTAGGTATGAAATATACACTAAGGATAAAATGTCTATCGTTGAGATGCGATCATCAGTGTTTATCCCCACTTAACTTCTTGAGATAATTATAAGATGCAAATAAATTACATAAACGAAATGCACTAATCCAAAATACATTCTTATTTTTACCTTACTTTTAATCATATTTATCACAAAATATAGACATGATTTAATCAAGAGTTCTCAGCCACAAAAAAAAAGTTTTGCAAAAAAAAAAAAGGGTCAATTGATCTAACCCGGTTAGCGAGTCGCCGAGTTTTGACCGGGTCAACCGGTCCAAACAGAGTTGACTACTGAACCAGTTCAAATGATCGTTCGGATCGGAAAACTCACCGGGTCACCGAGACCCGGGTCGACGGGCTGATCCGAGCCGATTTTTAAAATACTGGTAAAAAGGGATTAATTGTTTTAATTAAAAGTGTAAAGTAATTCTTTGAAAAAACATTTAATTATAGGGTAGTTTTATGTAATTTAACCTAATTTTTCCTTTAATTTTAAGGATATTGTTAACGTGTGCACTTCTGAAAAATTAAAAATAACATTTATGATGCACGATTCTTAATTACTCAAAGAAAAAAATATTGATTTTTTAAAAATATTAAACACCTGCACATTTTATTTTTAGTTTCTATTTTTTTATTTCTTAAACTATGTTCTAAGGGAACACATTAACAAAATCCTAATTTTTTAATATATTTTTAATTGAAAAAAAATCACACACTTGTTGAAAACCACACACTCAAGAAAGAGAGAGATAAGTCAGCTCACATTTTTGTCGTATGTGTAAGTTACAGTGCATCATCATCTTGACTAGTCTATTACAACCCACTTGAATTGGGTAAAAAAAGAAAATATTCTTCCAGCCTCTGACCATAAAATAAATAAATAAATAAACAAATAAACAATGAAGAAAGATGTGCAAGATTTACTTATATCGACATGCCCCAAGACATTTCCGTGATACTTCTATATCACTTATTACATCATTGTGAAGATCGAACCAAAATTTTGATTTCCCGATTCGGACTGATCTTACTAATTGTTGGTCTAATCTAATGAATGTGGGATGTTTAATTAAATGAGTTAAAGGTACAATTTAATATTTCAATGGCGATCACCACCACAACCATGACTGACTAATAATTTATGGTTTCGTTTCATTTCATTTCAAGTGGGTCACTAATTATCATCAAACATTATTTCCGGAACAATTGGTTGAGTAATTCGTTATAAAAGCGCTCACATCATCTCGATTTAAAATAATCCTTTTTTGTGTGGTCCTAAGTGCTGTCCAACACTAAAATGATTTGGAATGGGCCATTGACTGGGAAAGAAAAACACATAACACAATCAACTCTGATTAGGATCACATGAAACTAAGATATTGTGAATCGCATATGGTGTAAGGTCAAAGAAATATAGCTTTTTCAGGCAAAAGTTGAAAGGGCCTGTTTTAGCAAAGAGAATTTTTGGTGAAACTTACTTCATTTGTGACTCATGACTTTTCCTGACAAATGCGGCTCTATTGTACTGCATGATATGTCTTATTTTCATGAATTACGCTCTCAAACCTGGGAGAGCTTCTTCACATAAAACATGATCATTTCTTAATCCAAATGGTAGATAGAAAAAGATGAAATGAAAATAACAATAATAAGAATAAGAATAAATCCTCTAGACGAGTTCTTAATTTAATGACAAAAATTATTTAAAAAAGTAATGTGGTAATACTTAAATTTTGAAATATAAATTTGATGATAAAGTTTTTAAAAGAATAATGCAGTTTAATGAAAAACGAAAAAAAATAAAATAAGAGTGATAATAATAAATGCAAGACTATGACAGCACATATTGAAAACTGTGTCGGGTGTTGGCTTGATTCTGGTCCCCACTCTATGAGCTATATGACCCAAACAGTAACTCGTGGCCCAAGTCCCAACCATTTGCTACCGCCTCCTATTGCCCATCTTTCATTGGCTTTTACTGCACTAAGTTTCCTAATTTCTTTCTTTAATTAATATTTTCAATCAGCTATTATATAATAAATTAGAATTTTTATTCTTGAGACTGTTTTTTTACATGTTTTATTTGTATCAAGCAAGTAATATTAAAAATAATATGTTTTTTATTTTAATATTCTTCATTTACTCTCGTAATTTTTTCTTATCATATGAAACATAATTTGCTTAATCAAATATTACTGAATTTACTCGATTAAATTTTTTTTCATACATCAAAGTGTTAAGAAAAAAGTGTAAAAGTATTATTATTTTTTGTTTCTCAAACATTCCATTTCTTTCTCTTTTAATTCTTTTTTTTTCCTCTTTTTATATGTCTCTCGCCGTTAAGTATTGTATCTTAATTATTTTGAAATAAAATATTAACAAATCAAAAATTCAAATTCATCTCATGCTGAATTATAATTTAAATATACATTAAATTATTTTAAACTTGAATTAGCTAGAAAAGATGAATTGAATGATGTTTTCCTAATTGTGTGAAGTATGTCAATGCGAAAATGATTGAAGAGGCAATGATATGAATCAAAGCTCGGAAGAATCACTGTTTAAGTCTCAAAAGAACGGGAGATTAAGGATAAGGTGATGAGAGCTTGATTATGGTTGGTAAATAGAAAATTTGACAAAGTTTGAGTAAGATAGGTGATGAAGATAAAAGGTTCCTAATCTAGAGATGTGGTTTAGTATTTATAATATGGGAAAGATTCACTCGGGCATGGAACATTTTATGTTATAATCGTTTTCAGCATTATGAGTCCCTCGATGGTGAGGTTGTGTGACTCTTTAAGTGAATGGGTCACACATGCATGATAAGTGTGACAGTATCACGTATATTGAGAGTCCATACATCGTTAAGTGCTTAAGTGTTCTTGACCTTGTCGGATGATCAGTGGGATGATCGGTTAAGACCAAAAGTTATAATATATTTATTTTATCTTTGATCGAGTATCTCAATAAACATATATGCATGACTAATTCTTAGGATTGAGTTTTCCTAGATCTTCGAAGCAAGTCAATTGGATCCTTCTACATTTTGTGAACCATGTTATTTATGGTTATATGTTGGCAGGTCTGAGGTGGAGGAACGTCAGTACATGGGAACATGTATGTTAGGGTCGAGTAGAGAGCTATGGTGATAGTAAGGACAACATAGGAAGTACATGAAGTATACCACAGTGGTAATGATCCTGGGCCATGGAGGCAGTTTGATGAGATGATGATTAAGTGGCACCCACTGGAGATAGGACGGGTTAAACTTGATACAAATGGCACTACTAGAGCCAATCCTGGACCAGCTGTGTATGGTGGGATAATAATATATTGTAATGATCGTTGGATATATGGGTTTTCCTATAGAATTGGCCATTGTAATGCACTAAAGGCGTAGCTGTGGGGAATCTTAAAAGGGCTTGAGCTGGCCTGGAGGCATCTAATAGTGGAGAGTGATTCTAGTAATGCAGTAGCTATACTCACCAAGCCTGGTGGTGAAGCCCATAAGATACACTTGGTTATTCGCATATGGGCATAGATCTAATGAGAGTGGCAAGGAAGTTCATACACTCCAATAGAGAAGCTAATGTGTGTGTTGACAAATTGTCCAATTACCCATTATATGGAACTAATGCATTCAAAATGAAGATTTCAATAATACAAGAGTTTTGATGACAACAAACAAGCTTAGAAGATACCTCGAGAGTGATACAAATCTCAACAATCAAAAATAAATATAGGGAAGCAATTCAACAAGTCAATGGATGCAAAACCATCAAGACACATGACCAAGCCCAAAAAGAGATTAAGAATCAAGCTACAATGAAAGTACCTAAGTCCTATAACCTACATGTGGTACATCTATTAGACTTAGACCAAATATAAAGGTAATTGATTAATATTGCTTGAATGAGCTCAAAGGATATTTATCTGTATGCATGCATTATCCATGACTTTAAACACTTGAATTTTTTTTGAAAAACTCATGAAAAAGACCCTTGACAAGTTTTATAACTTCAAAATCTATTTATCAAGTCAAGGTATAAGGCAAGTTAGAATTCATTATAACTCAAAATGCTGCAATTTTCAATTATTGTCAAGAATGTATTCAAATACTTTCTTAACAAGTAATCAAATACTTTATTTCCAGCAAAGTATTTGATTACTTTGCGAAAAGAAATCGAATACTTACTGGACAACAAGCATTCTAACGGCCATAAACGACTAGTTTCGATCCAACACTTATATATACTCATTTGTTACACCTAAACCTGTTGAAGTCATTGTTTTATTGAATATACAATCACTATTGACTATTCTCTTTGAATCAAACACATCAATTACTCATTCTTACTCATTCCGATCACAAACACTCTTTGAGCTTTTTACTTGTGATATTCATTATTACCTATAAGTTTGAACTTGTTCAATTTGTACTTTAAGAGTACTTATTAATTTTTAATCACTCACCTACTAAATACTTGAGTCGAGGGTAGCGAAACCCTTTGTATTTTAAAGGATACCAAATTCCTAAGTAAATTTGGAGTAAAGTGTAAAGGGATCCAAGAGCCCGAAATCTTGAAAGATTGTAGTGGTATATCAAACACTCTTCAAGCTTGATAGTTAGTGAAAGAGGTTTATCGAGCGGCTTCAATTTGGACGTAAGTCACGGTGGTGGTGGTCGAATCAAGATACATCTATTTTAATTTCTCTAACCTTGAACTCTTTATATTTATCTTGAAATTGCATTATTAGATTGTGTTTATCTATCTAATATCTCATATTTATTGCTCACACACTAGTACTTTCACTTAGAATTATTTGTTTTAAATCAAATGATCGAAGAAATACAGTTCAAAATATCAAAGCAGGCGTTTTGCGAAAAATTTTTATAAAACTCAATTCACCCCCTCTTGACTATTAAAGTCACATATCTAACACACTATACCATCCTGAGGAAAATAATTTATATGTGTATAGATCTCCTTCAAAATAGTTTAGCTTTGTTCACTGTTGTTAACTTTTCATGTAGGGTTGTTGTGTAGTTTCTTTTTGGCCTATGACTTGTGTAGTTTATTTTTTTGTTGTGCATTGACCTTTTTTTGGATATTATCCTTTGGATCATCATACTCGACTAGTTTGATTCGAGCCGGGCAGGACCACATGGGTGGAAAAACTCTCCCCACCAAGTTTGAACATAATTGTGTTCGTAGGGACTCGAAGTGAAAATCTTCCTAAAAATATCCTCCAACCAATTTTTAGTATTCAATATGATGGATTTGGATCTCGTGTTCTGCGTAGAAGTTGTAGATCTCTCTTTTATCTTTTCAACGAGACTAAGATCACATCAATTGAACGAGTACAACCCAAGTTATGGTGAAAATATGAAACCAACACATTGACTCTCCATAATGCTGGAACGAGCGAGCAAACCAACGAGCTGGTCAATTTACCTCTCCAGAATGCTCGAATGAACGAGCAAACTAGTAAGCTGGTCAATTTACCTCACCAGTTTGCTCGAACGAGCGAGCAGAGTCGGGAAAAAAGCTCATGGATATTTTTCATGAAAAAGGGATGACCTAGGGTTTTTCCATTCAATTCTTGGATGGTTGAGTTCGTGGTGGTTACAACCTAGGTGGCGAGAAAGCTCCAATCTGAAGAGGAGAAGGAAAATGAATGGTCAAAGCTTCACCATGGAGACCAGTTACTTTGTTCTTTTTATGTTGTTCTTTAGTTTATTCTCTTGTCTTAGTTTTCCTGTCTATGCCAGGGTAGGTTTTTCATGTAGTTTGGATTAGATGGAACCAATGGATTCCTACTTTTATTTATGCCTTGCTTGTAATCGATATTCAATTTATGTTATTCAATTAATCTATTTTCCCATGACTAGCTTTTTTTTTATAAACTTATCACTTATAGATGAACACATGAATCTTGCATGACAATAGAGATGTTGGGGTAGGATTTTAATTGGTTAATTGCTGGATTTTGTACGATCTAAGAATAGATTTACTGATCCTACGACTTTATAATTCTTCTTCTTAATGCTTGCTTTAGAAAAGATCACTAAGGGAAGGGTTTTGAATAGAGTAAAGGATTAAATCACAAAGAGATTAGGTTTTAGTCAATCTTGAAAGAATTGTCAATAACATGATCTTGAATATTGGTTATAAGAAATGGTAAATTCATTAGAAAGACGTTGGGGAAATCGAGTCCATAGCTATGTTTGCATAATTAATTTCCAACCACTCTTTACTTTGCCTTCTTGTTAGTTTGTTAGCTTTAAATTCAATTTTATATTTTAAATTACATTCTAAAAAATCATTAAGGCTGATCCAACTTTGATAGCGTAGTGAAATTAATGCTTGATATATTAATCCTCATGAGAGCGATACTCTACTCATTCACTTTATTACTTGTACGACTAATATACTTGTCGTGATTGCAACAAGGACACGTGCATAAACCTACCCATTAACTAGTATTACTCTATTAATGTCTCTAAGTCAGTGTGTGTATAATTAACCAATTAACTATATGAAACCAATCTATCGTTGGGGTCAGGAGTAAAGGTTATTATGTAATGTTGAAAAAAATGTAATATTATGTTGATAAAATCCAGTTCATTGAGAAAGTCCCAGTTCTTTGTGAAATAATTTTTTTTTTATGTAAATCTTGTCGTGTTCGACAAAAAATGTAACTCTTTGGTTGGAGAATTATTATTTTCAATTTTAAAGATTACCCTTCATCATTATGAAAAAAATACCCACTAATCATTTTTAAAGTTATGTAATAATTGTTATCATATTTGAAAAAAATTGGATTTTTTTCATAAATAAAATATTTAAATTATATTAATTATATTAGCTGACTAATTGAAAAACCTATTCTATAGTTTTATTACTTATATAAACAATTCCTCACCAACTCACAAATTTTCTTCACAACCATTTTGTCCCTACTTTTTCTCATCACATCCGTGACTCAAATTTTTTTTATGAGCTATATGTTTTGGGAAAAGAAACATTACAATAATTGCAAGGCATATGTTAGAGAAATATAAAGTCACTAACGTAGTTCACCCAACATTATAAGTTTTTAGGTTGAACTAATTTTTTACATTGTATTAGAACCTAAGTAACAAAGTGATAAGTGAGGCCTGATGCATCAGCCACCATTCAATCCCAATAGGATCTCGTGTGAGGGGATTTGTTAGAAAAATATAAGACCATTAACATAGCCTCACTCAAGAATTTAAATTGGTTCTTTACACTATATATATGGGAAAAATATTTCTTAAAGGATATGACTCTGTGTCATTTTAGATGAAACGCGTCATTTTGGTGCATAATTGATAATTGTTTATATTCTCTCTCTTCCTAATTTTATGGAGGGGCGAGAATATAAAAAATATCAACTATACATAAAAATGACGTCGTTTCATCTAAAATGACACAATATTATATCTAGGGGTGTAAATGGGCTAGGCCGACCTACAGGAGCCTACGGCCTAGCCAATACTACGCTAGACTTGACCTATTACAGATAGTAAAATAGAATAGACCTAGGCTTTTAAAAAAATCTATCTAGAAAATAGGTCATATGCTTTTTTGTACATGTCGGGCCATAGGCTTTTTTTTGCACATTTCGAGCCTATAAGCCTACAGGTCGGCCTATGTTATATTATTTATTTTAAATAAAATTATTATTTTAATAATTTTGAATAATAAAGTAATATTATTTTAGTTTTCTTTTAATTGTTGAATGTTTAATAGGCTTAAACAGGCTAACAGGCCTAGGTCGAGACTTTTATTTTTTAAATATAGGTCAGGCAAGACTTGTAATTTGGGGCCTACATAGGCTAATAGTCTAGGTCAGACCCAGTGTTTTTTACACAGGCCTAGCCTATTTAAGCTAAAGCCCAACCTAGCCTATTTACACCTCTAGTTGTATCCATTAAAGGACAAACGTTTTTCCATATATATATATATATATATATATATATATATGATTTAATGTTTCTTATGCTCAAAGAGATAAAATTATGTCCTACAAACGCATAAAAGTGTATGGGCCTATATTTTTTTCTCTCTTATTCTCACATAGGCCTATATAGGCTCCACACATTTTTATATGTGTATATCTCATACAACATGAGAAACATCAAATCTCTCTCTCTCTCTATATATATAAATATAAATATAAATACAAAAAGAAAAAAGAAACAAAATTTTGTTCAGTGAGAATTTCTATATTATGAAATAAGATTCCGAACTACTTTTCAATCATTTTTAAGATTTGGTGCATTTTTTTCTTGGGATAAGTTATTTTGCCTATAATTATTCTGCCTACCTTTTTCTACCCATCTCAACACCATTAGATTATAATCTCATCTAACGATTGAGATTTGTGAGATAAAATAAATCTTTTTACCCTTTTTTTACTCTTACTACTTCCCACCCTTTCTCTCCTCTCCAAGCGTGAACGAAGAGATGAATTTGGCAACCCTTGCGAACATTTCTTCTTGTGACTAAGAGAAGCATTTTAAAAATTTATTGCTTTCTCACTCCCATCGCCCCTCATCCTTTTTTCTCTCTGCACCGCTTTGCGTTGATGAAATGTGGTTTCTTTTCTACGTAAGATATACTCTAACAAAAAAAAATAAAGAAGTAGCAATTAACAATTTTAAAAGTACACCGAAGAAACAAATTCCACAAAGAAAAAAAACTCCAATGAAGGTTAATTCAACATTTCAGTTAACTTCAATTATTTTTTTCTTTTATTTTTTATAAAGATGAAAAATGATTTATCGATTGAGTGATATATTATATGGCATATTGTTTGAGGTTCATCACCTGAAACAGGTACTGGTAGTGTCTTTACCTGTGATAGCTTCTCTGAGACAAGAACATCGGTCTTCTTCTGTGTATGTCTAAAGAGAGGAGAGATAAAAGGTGAGAGACAGTGAGAAAAAATAAAGGGATAAAGAGTTTATTTTGTCCCACAAATCTTTACTGTTGGATGAGATTGTGATATAATAATATTGAAAGTAATAGACAAAGGTAGGCCGAAAAAATAAGCATAATAACTTATCCATTTTTACTATGGCTAAGGTCCTTGCACTACAACTCTTAAATGTTGCACAACTAATCATGAATTTCATTATTGTGGAGTAGAGTGTATACTTTAACGGAAAAAATATGCAATTATACTCATTGGTTTGAATATCAACAGATAAAATTATAATAAAATACAGTATATGCATAACAAATTATAAAATTGTTAAAATTTACTCATTTAATGTTTAAATTAACAGTTATAATTTCATATTTTCTTATTGAAATTGTTTTCTTAGACAAGTCAAACCCACTAAATAAAGCCCCCACCCACCAAAAAAAGTCTAAATATTTATAATAAATGAACTTCATTTTATATTAGAAATGCTGCATAAGTCACAAATTTTGACAGAATTTAATTAAAATCATGTTAAAATTCAAAAATAGATGTAAATGAATTAAAGTAATTAAAATTATCTATTCTTTTAATAGTCGATAACAATAATACATTATTTTGAAAAAAATCTGACACAAGAATTTTAACTATCAAATACTTTAGTAATTTATCTTTTTTTTTTCTTGTTACGAATAATTAAATGATCCAAGTAGTTGTTCATCAAATGATGAATTGATCAAGTCAAGGTGGTTGGCAATCACTCCCTAAATAGGAATTGTTTGAGCCAGATTCCAACCGTCTCTTATGAAGCCAAAGAGGTTTAAAGATAAAGTCGGATGAGTAAGCTAAAAGGAGAAGGAGTAAAATCGCTTCGACGAAAATATAAGAAGCAATTAGTAGTTTGGCTAGTTGATACATTTACTGTAGATTGAATACTGGGTAAAATGAGCTCATGGTGACTTAATCAGTACTCTAGACGTTAGCTACTTCTAATCACTAATATGTTTGTCGGTTAGGGAGATTAGAAACATGATAGATATTTTTTACGAGGGTTAATGACTATTTTGGAAATGTATAAAAGTAATTATACTTTCAATTGTAAAAATAATAACAAAACAACAACATTAACACAACAATAACACTTCAATTCAAATCCATTTCTATCTTGTCCCATTATTTTTTCCTCCTCTCATCATTTCATTTTAACCTTGTTTGTTTACCTTTCAACTCATTTTTACCTTTCAGATATTTATCTTTCTGTGTCAACATTTTATCATTGCATCAGTTGCATCTATGCATGCTCACTTCATTTTACTTAGTTGTTAGTTAGCTTACCAACTATAAGTAAATAATCGATATTGCACAAAGAATTAAGCTTTATTTAGTAGCTTTGGAACTCATTGTTTCGAAGACAGTAGGTGAAAGATCACCAAAAGACTTGAATCTGAATGTAACAGAGAAAATTAAAACGAAATTAACAAATACAATGCAATAAAGAAAATAAGAACAAACTCACAGTACAGGAAAAGTATGAACACATTATGCAGGAAGAAATCCGAGCCCTGCACAGTTATCTTCTTAAGACAATTTGTTCCCTCACTGTTGCCAAAGGTAGATGAACAAGTGTCTCCTAGGATAGAACAGATTGCGTCTCAAGGATGATGGCAATTACCAACCAAGAGCCTAAACGAAACACAACAGATGTCTGAGGAACTACAGGGATGTAAGGATGTCTGCATGGGTGAAGCAAAAAATCGGCAAAATAATGATGCAGAAAAATTGAATAAATCTTTTAAAGGGAGGAGCGTCTATTTATAGACGCCGGAAAGTCACGATAAAATGCCGTCGGCGAACCACCGCGTCGGACGACGGCCAAACAGTGCGTCTGGTTCGATCCAAATTACGGCGGGTAGCAACAGATAGGTACAAACGTATTTTGGACAAAAAATTAAGAAAATAATTTAATAAAATATTATTTTTATTTCACATGAGCCGGACGGACGGCGGCGCGCGTGTGGTGGACCAAAGGTCATCTAGCTCCTCTCCCCTCCACAAAATGTGTAGTGCCCTAAGGGACAATTTAAAAGTGGGAGGTGGGATTGTATATATTCTCTAATTAGTTGTCCAATATGAGATTTCTTAAAATCCACACACCCTTTTCATCTTCCCTTTTTCAGAACCCCTTCTTATCCATAACCATGAAGAGTTTTATACTTGAAATTCTAACACTCATAGCTCAAAAACAAAATCCCTTAGGGGGCGTTTGGTTGAGGAGAAATTTTTATAAATCATAGGAAAATGTGATTAGTAGGGAAATGGTTGGAAAGTGAGTTTGGTAGGAAAATGTAAAAATAATTGTTTGGTTGGGAAAAATTTTATCGGAAAAATTAGGTAACTTTTGTAAAGTCTATGTTTGGCTTTTGGTAAAATATAGATGGGGAAATAATGTGCTATGACAAAAATACCCTTGTTTTTATAAAATATCAGTTGTGAGCTTTCAGATTTAGGTAGCTAGGCAAACAAGGGGTACGCTGGTCTTTTCTTACATATACGGTGTGATGAAATATGGATGTTTTCAGGAATACAACCTACGAAAATGGCAACTTTGGCCGGCAATATCAGTTGCAATAGATATGCAAATACATTTGCTAGCTTTCAGATTTAGGTAGCAAAGTCAAGAACCACCTTGAACCAAACGATGGTTTCTTATATTCCCACTTCTTATTTATCTATCGTTTTGCCCATTACTTTCTTACACATATCACTTGGACATTGGGAATCAAAGCTTCGGGTTACTTTATCAGCTTGACTAATCAAGTAAAATCATAAATACTTACATATTTCAATATATATAATATATAAATTGCACAGTTTAATTTTGATACACTGTAATCGCAAACAAAATATACATTGTCATGCAATAATATGTTATGATATCACCTGAATGTGTTTGATAAGGATAAGGCTTAAATAAGTTATAAACGTTGCACTAAAATTAAATTCATTTTACAATTGAGTCCATGAATTAAAAAACAAAATTAAACTTTTGATTAGACAATTATTAGCGTTAACTTTATGCTTTGGTGGAAGTAATAAATAATCGAAAGAATAAGATTACGCAAGATAAGAACTTCCGGAACGAAAGATAATGAATGAATCAGAAGTGTTTTCAATTACTTAAAAATAGCAAAACTTGTACTAAAAATAAAAATAAAAATAGCAAAACTTCTTTTTAGGCTTATATAATATATAATATAAAGAAGGGTTTAGTGTTTGTCATTTTAAAAAAAAATAGACACAAGAAATAAAAATCATGGAGGAGAAAATGGATGATTTTTTTTAATTTAAATTTTAAATAAAAAAATATTTTTTGTGTCTACTCTATCTTAAAATGACATAACTTTATGTTATTTAAAATGACAAACCTTTTTTAAGATTACAAATTTACAAAAAGTATCAACCAAACGATCCAAGAAAAGCAACGAATTGATTAGAATACGGAATACTCCAACGGGCTTATTTTCATCCTCAGGCCCATTTCATTATCGAATATCCTTACTCGCAAAAAGGAGGAAATAAAATAATTAAATGAAGAAAAATAAAAAATAAAAATAAAATATTTATATTCCGAGATCATGGTAGGGCCCATATTTGGATAGTGGTCCCCCAAATTTCCTTGTAGCTTACCCAAACGAAACTGTACGGGTATAGAACCGTAGACCGTATCCATATAATTCAACAGTAGTATAGTAGAGAGTAGAGTAACCGTAGCTTAGCAACGTTGCTTTCACAGTACTTCAAATGGTTGAGAAGCAATCTCATACAAAGAGAGAGAGAGAGAGAGAGAGAGAGATTGACCACCATTGATGCACTGCTTTTTATACCACACTCTCAACAAAATTCCCCAAACATATTCCTCATTTTGCATTCCCCATTCTACAATTTTCGTGAACTGGATGCTTCGGTTCAACACTGTCACTCTTCTAAATTAAGAGAATTCGAGGTGTATTCGGTTCAATTGGATCTTCTTTTTTTCTTCACTCAATGGAGCAAGTTACAGGAGGATTTCGTGGATCCACTCACGATGTCAACACACTTGAGTCCATTCAATTCAACGAAGTAATCCGGGGAATAATGGCGCCGGCACCGGCGCCGGAAAACGCCAGCTCATTCACCGCGCTGCTCGAGCTCCCGCCCACGCAGGTTGTCGAACTTCTTCACTCGCCGGCTTGCGACGGAGACGCCGCCGCTCGGAAGCCACCTTGTTCCGACGTCAACGTGAATCAGAAACCCTATCCGGTCAGCTCGTTCAATGGCAATTTGACATTCCCTTCCAACGCCGCCTTGATTGAACGCGCCGCCAAGTTCTCCGTGTTCGCCGGAGAAAACTCGCCGCCGCCGGGGGAGGCGAGCTTGGTTCCGGCAGGGTCCGGTGCGAATTTGGATAGGGTGAAGAACGAGCCCCAAGAGACCGATTCGAACCCGTGCTCGACGCAAGGGTGCGTTTCGGATCCCGTGGTTGAGAACAAGAATCAGAGAGCCGCAAAGAGGAAGGAGCGAGAGAAGAAGGTAACGGTAACCCCCGATTGCAACAAATGGGAGAATTAGGGTTTCTGTTTTCCGTAGAATTCAGTGCTCAAAACATGAAATAATCGATGATTTTATGAATTACAGGTCAAGGGATCGTCGAAGAAGAGCAAGAGCGCCGCCGATGAGACCTCCGGTGACGGCGAGAAGCTTCCCTATGTCCATGTACGAGTTCGTCGAGGTCAAGCCACAGACAGCCATAGCTTGGCAGAAAGGGTAACCTCTTGATTAATCACTAATCAATTTGTTTAATTTCGATCCCTTAATCACATTTATCAAAGTTTAATGTTTTAATTTTTTTTTAAATTTTAATTGTGTTTTTGTTGTAGGCTAGAAGAGAGAAGATCAATGCTCGCATGAAGCTTTTACAAGAGCTAGTTCCTGGATGTGACAAGGTCGGTCTCAATTCCAAACTAAAATCCTTAGATACTTACTAGAATTAATTAATTAATTGTGCTTTATTAATTTTTCTGGATTGTGCTATCATTTTCTGTCTAATTTGTCTCCCAAAAGTGCAATTATATCTTTGGTTAAGGGGTTTAATAACGGTTTTTGTCATTGTCACCTTTTCACCTATAATAAAAGTTATTGCTTTTACAAGAAGGGTAGCGCCCACTGGCACCGAGTTTCAAACATAGCATTTCTGTAATTTCACCCTCTTTGGTTTTGCTTTATGGGGATTTTCTTTCTCATTACGTATCTTTTTTGGAGGTTAGTTTTGTCATTCCAAATTCCAATATTTAAGCTCCTCTCTAATATTGACCTTCTATACGCAGCAGATAATATTGAATAGTGCGAGGTAAGTAACGGGGGGCTTTTGGACCAGACTGTGTCACTTTTAGAAACAATTTATTGAAAGGAAAACTTTTTTTCGCATGAGAATTCAACTTTCATGTTAGTGACTCTTCGATTTGCCTATAATTTTTTTTTTTTTTTTTTTAATAAATATGGGGTCCACCACTAGTTGAGTCATAATTCTCATGCAACATGAGAAAATTAAATCCCTTTATTAAATGGGGGTAATTTAAAAATCATTTTCTAATCCGAGATTTTTTTGTCATGCTGGTAAGGAATCTTATATTATATATATATATATATATTTTTCTTTGTACTTAAAGGCGTAACTTAAGGCGTAATTATATAAAATGCCGGTTAGAGTTGCGCTTTCATGTAAGCCACCACTTGATTGGACAATTAGGAGGCCCAATACTCCGAAAACATTTTACGGTAACACGAATCGGCATATTCTTTATCAAATATAGAAAAAAATAATATATTTACAATATCTCTATCTATTATTTACTTTCATATTCCTTTTTTTTTTTTTACATTTTTGGTAAAGGACTACTCCAGCAGTCCCGCTGTACCAAAAATCCATTCCACTACTCACATGTTCTTTGTTCAAATTTATTTTTCTTAGAGATTTACATCTTCTGCCCCCTCTCCCCCTCCTCTTTATTTGCTTCAAAGGATCACATGGTCACATTTAAAGGCCACAGAAGAAAATCACTAAAAATGATACAGTGATGAGGGGTTTAGATAGTTTGTGTAAGGTGGGAGGTGTAAACCTCAATACCTCTAATCCTCCGCGCTATATATATATATATATATATATATATATATATATATATATATATAAAATATTTTTTTCAAGTTGCTGGACGAGGTGGGTGAAAGCATTAAATGCGAGGAATAAATATCAAATTTTAGCCGTTAATTTTTGTCAATCTAATGGTTATAATTTATTGGATCATACTTATTAATTAATTATTAATTTCTAATAAATTATAACTATCAGATTGGCGAAAATAAATGGTTAAGATTTAGTTGTAAGCAAAAAGATGTTATAAATATAATCTCTCTCTTTCTCTCTCTCTCTCCATATATATATATATATATATATATATATATATATAAAACTGGGAACAACTTTCCAGAGAAAGTTATCTCCTGTAACTCCAAAATAATGTCATTTTAGGGTTTTGAAAAAAATAATACTGGGTATTTTAGTAATTTTAATTTCCTTTTATATTATGTATTTTACTAAAATGCTCCATTTTCAAACTCCCAAAATGAGTCATTTTGGTGTTGTTGGAGATAACTTTATTTCATGTTGCGGGAGAAATATTTTTCATATATACATTATGGAAAAAAACGTTTGCTTTTTTAAAGGATATAACTTCGTGTCATTTTAGATCTAACTGTTGATTTTCGTCAATCAACGGTTATAATTTATTGGGTCAAACTTATTAATTAATTAGTAATTCGCAATAAATTATAACTATTGATTGACAGAAATCGACGTTTAGGATCTAAAATGACACAAGTTATATCCTTTAAAATGACAGAAGTTATATCAACATAACAACGGTTCTAAGTAAAACTTATTATTAGTTATGTTAAAAGAGAAAGATTCACACAACATTGTAGTCGATTATATATTTTAGAACATATCCTATATTTTACTATATATTATAAAACTCAGACAACTAAACTAAACTTCTTTATTTAAGTTTTCAATTGGTGGGAGTGATGAGTGAGCTGCAACACTTGACGTGGGCTGGTATCGATGGCCATGGGTCCCCTTGGCAAGTGAGATATTAATCCACGGTGATGGTACAATTATCTCTACGGGTTTGGTATCTCCATCATTTATGAAAATGAAGAAAATGATACTTTTGGAGTGCATCTACCAAACAACTGATCTTAGTGGCTTGGGACATTTGTACATGATCAAATTAATGTCACCTATATGCTTATTATTGAGATATTCAAGTGTAATAAATCCCACATTGATTGGTAATGGGTTAAGTGAAGTGTGTATAAGTGGAAGGATCCATGAATTCAATGCCTTAAGGTTTTGGGTTGAGATGTGGTGTCAGACTCACTTGCTATATTTGATCCACTTAGCCTATTGGTGGTGGTCCCCCGCCACGGGCTTTCCCCTGAACCCGCCTGACTCTGGGTATCAGAGCCGGGTTGGGCTCGAGTTAGTCTGATGATTGGCTAGGAGACGGGTTGAGTACTTGGGCTTGAGCTAGTCTGGTGATTGGCTAGGAGGCGGGTTGAGTACTTGGGCCTTGAGGTACTCGGTTGAGGAGGAGCATATCAATGGTGAGTCCCACATTGGTTGGTAATGGACTAAGTGAAGTGTATATAAGTGGAAGGACCCATGAATTCAATGCAAACTCACTTGCTATATTTGGATTAGCTTAGCCCATTGTGGTGGTCCCCCTCCACGGGTTTCCTCCTGGACCCGCCTGACTCTGTATCAAAGTCAGGTTGTGCTCGAGCTAGCCAGGTGATTAGCTAGGAGGCGGGTTGAGTACTTGGGCTCTCGTTACTCGGTTGAGGGGGAGCATATCAAAGTTGGGTTTCACACTTGCTTTTTGTATAGTAATAATGATAATGTCACCTAAACATAAATTAAATACGTACACCTCAAGATTTATCCCGAAAGAACAGGTTATAATATTTTGGTAGGTCGAGAAAACATGTCATTGATATGGTTTCAGGTGTTTATATAATTATCATATATTTCACAATATACAGTTATTGAAATCACATATTTATGTGTGAATTTTTCTCTGCGTGCTATTAACATAGTAAAAAGTAAACACAAAAATAAAAAGATTTATCAAACCAAAATTTGTAATATATTCCATAGGAATATATCTATTATTTTTTTCAAAGTATAAAAGAATGCGACTAAAAAAATTATGGTGTAGGACTCTAAACAAGAAAATAATCTCCTTGCTCCCTATTTAATTTTGTCCAACCAAACCTTTGTAATATTTCTTTCATGAATTCTAATGGATTATTCCCTTGTATTCTGTAGTAAATAAATGTTTGGAAAAGGCCAGCCGGTACCATAAAGCTCCTATATGCGCGGAGTTTTGGAAAGGGTTAGACATATAACATGAGTCTATAGCATATTGCCATGCCTTGCATATGGAATTCCAAACTCAATCCGGCCTCCTAAGTCACATGGAAACTACTCCAGCTGTGGTGTTAAAGCTTCCTTACAGTAAATAAATGAAAACGGGGGGAAATTTCTCCATTATAGGAGCAAGATGGCAATTTTAAGTGCCTTACTCAACTTTCTTTCTTTATTTTTAAAAACTTTAGTTGTGGCAGTTGTCCCTTACATGTCAATGTAGATCTTCCAGAACTTATAGTGTGTGTGTGTATATATATATATATATTATTCCTACAATGGTCTGCGAGGTATTAGAATACTGGTAGTGGTATGTCTTGGATTCTTCAATCTGTACTTGCCTATATTCAGGTAGCATATGGTTTGTCCATGAGCAACTCTGATTTAGGGGCTTACTAATCATAATTGCCCCCATGGATCATGGTTATTGCTTTTCCAAAGTCTGGAAACATTCAATCAACAGATTTCTTTCTTTCTTTTATTTAGTGAATAAGCTGCATTTAGTTTTGGACCAGTTGTCTGCATTAATCATTTCAAAGTTTCACTTGCATGTCAGCATCAGTTTTGTTGTATCTTCCAAAACTAAATTAGGTGTTTGGTTTTATAGCATTTGTCAACAATGTTACGCAAAAAATGGAGATTGGTTGGCCTTTCAGCATTGCATGAAAAATTAACATGCGCCTTTCTTGATGATATTGAAATGCTATTTGAATTATTCTAGTCTGTAGATGTTCCTGAATATGGGGGAAGAATAAGTTGCTCCTTTGTGACTAAAACACCATGAGTTTAAATCCAGAGAACAACCTCTTTACAAAAAATGTAAGGGTAAGACTGGGACAAGAATTTCCCCCATCCCTACCCTTGCAAGTTGGGGTTTCATGGGGATTGAATTTTTCAATAATCTGGTTGAAGCTTTCCCCGAAGATGAATTCTCATGGTGGCCTAATTACCATGTGTTATGTTCCATCACATTTGCATACAGACTTGCTCCATAAATGAGTCTTTTTTTTTTTTTTTTAGAAGCCTTAATTACATTTTCACTCTTTGATTTTGCAGTTCATTTGGATTGTGTTCAATTTTCTCAAAATAGCTAATGTAGGTCAAATATAGCTGACATGACATGATTCACTGTACAGATATCAGGAACAGCATTGGTTCTTGATGAAATCATCAACCATGTCCAATCTCTACAACGTCAAGTGGAGGTCAGACTCTCATATTGCAGACATTTTACGGAAATATTTTTACAATGAGCAGGCTATAGTTGTTAATTGTTAGCTGTTTGTTTCTCAATTAATTATGGATTATGCTTAGAAACTTTTGAAAGAAAAGGCTGGGTTTCCTTCCCGAATTCTTCCCGGGTCTTCAAAATTAATATTTTGTCCTATAGAGCTAGTGAGGGATACTGGAATATTTTGGGGGTCATTGGGAACAAATGAAGTATTTCTTACCTGTAAGCAAGCATTAAGAATTAAACATTAAGCTGTATTGGTCCTATTATTTTGAACCACATGACTTATAGTCTGCTTTAAGAAACTGTTTTTCTTCTTCATCCAGTAATGGTCTAACTACTATCCTCCCCTAATATTTGTGGACCTGAGGCATGAAGTTGCTTGTTCCTAGAATTGGTCATTGGTTTATTTACTTTATATGCTTTAAAGTTATAATATTCTTGCAATAATATTTTGGCAAAATAAGCTCGCGTAGCAAGTGAACTGTGAGTCTAACCTGTGGAAATAAGTCAAGATTGCTAGATTGAGGATATTTCTATTGGAAAGCAACACAGTGATATTTCAGTTAACTTGCATGAATTTGATTTTGGTCTCGTTGCTTTACGCTTTGATTGCAGATCTTATCAATGAAACTGGCCACAGTTAACCCCAGAGTTGATTTTAGCCTGGACAGCTTATTGGCTACTGATGTAAGTATTATAAATTAATCTATAACCCACTCAATTTTATCTTTCATTGAAAAAAAATAATTTATATATTTATTTTCTTGGCTGGGAGAGTAATCTGAAGACTCTCAACTTCTCTGGGTTAGCTAAAAAACTATATTTGAGGGATAATATATGACCTCTACTACAAAACAATTTCTGTTCTGCCTTTATTGGTGCCATCGATGTTTTATTGTTTATGCAGGTGAAATATGATTGATTAAAATGTTGCTATCGTCCTCTGTAATTGTGTTTGCGTAATTCATATTTGTCCAAAAACTGAAATGTTACATGTGGTACCCTGAAAGAGATGATTGTAGCCAGTTACTGTTATTTATGCCATTCTGTTGGATGTCATGCTAGAACAACTCAGAAACACTTTGAATAATTGCTCAAAGTAAAATGTATGTGTCAGAAGGGCAGAATCATTAATTGCAGATCCTCCGGCACATTGTAATTAAAGTCATTGCATCTCAATCCTTAAATCAAGGTCACGGGTTGCCGGCTTGGTTTATGGAATTGAAAATGAGTGTTTGAATGTCTTAAGCTAGAGCTGGTGTTGGAAGTGTGTGATTTTGATGAAGTACAGTGCTTTATATAGCCAGTCCGGCTTTTCCGTTGATGTTGAGAACTGCTGATAAAATCTCCTTTGTAAATTACAGGGGGCATCTCTAATGGACAGTAACTTACCTAGCATAGTTACACCTATCATGTGGCCAGAAATCCCACTCAATGGTAACAGACAGAATTATCAACAACAGTGGCAAGTCGATGCATTCCACCAACCACTTTGGGGGAGGGAAGAAGTCAACCATAATTTCATGACTCCAGAAAACTCCCTTTTGAGTTATGACTCGTCGGCAAATTCAGGTAGATCAGAATTAAGCTTCTATTGTACATTTCTACTCTCAAATGACTTGTTTAATAGAAAATTTTCCGACTCCATTGCATCATGGTTTCTATGCTGCCGTTGGCACTGGTCTTCATAAATAGGCAGGGGATTGGAACTCTTTTTTCTGTCTTTTGATGGGATGTTTTGATAATGAAAATTATAAAAGAATCTTGGAAGGATGCTCATAAATAATAAATGGGGCATTCTAGTCGCATAATTGAAGTTGCAAATTGCTGGAAAGGAATTAATTGAAACATGAAATACAAAATTACAGAGATTTTTTTTTTCTCGACAGGAAAATTTTGAACGTATTTAATTTCAATTTAATTTGTGTTACAGCATCTCTGCACTCTAATCAATTGAAGATGGAGCTCTAAAAGCGTACAGAAATTGTCGTACCACTAGCTATTAGCACAATAGTGTATATATCAAGTATAGTATTCGCAGTTAGCAGGGATTTTAGCGGTCTCAACATTCAATAGGGTTTCCATGTCTTCTATTTGTCAGAGTCAGTTGGAAACCTGGATTTTCTTCAGCCAGAAAGGAAGCAGAATTGGTATGCTATTCTTATATAATATCATTATCACTATGTATACTAACTACAGGGGTCATTCAATCTATGGGGTGATTGATTGATTGATTCAGGATTGTAAAATCATAGAACGGACTGTTGTTACTGAACTATCATGGGAGTGAATTGCTTTGTTCATTCAATGCTACTTAGATGATTGGCTTCTTATGAGGATTTTCCTAAACAAGTTACTTTAGTTTTGAATTAATTGCAGTATATGTTTTTTTCCCCCCCTTGCTTTCGTCATAAAACCAGAAATCCCTTGTTTATTGTTGATCCCAACAGCAGTGCTGCTGGTATTTATTGTCTTATAGTCGGGCTCCCTTGATTCTGCTCTGAGATTTTCATTGCATTAGTTGTTAGACTAAAGTGACATTTAATTGCGAAATAGACGTAGTTAATGAAACATTGAAGGTACATTGGAATTTGAATTTCAGTGAGGAGCAAACGTCCCGTGAAGAACACTTGTGGGCTTGTGGCAATGAACACAAAAGACATACTAAACTCCAAGGTTGTGTGCATATAAGTTTTATTTTAAGAAAAGTAATTTTACCAATTTCATACACAAATCCATAACTACAAGAATGGATTACGGTTTCAATTCATTGATTTAGCAAAATTTATTACTAAAAAAACACATAAAATGTTTGATTCTGAGTATCAGTAAGAGGAGAAACAAAGCATGACCATTAAAAAGGCCCTTTAGTTCCATAGAATATCGATATCATATCACTCTCCAACACCACAGAAGCCTCACGAACTACTCTATACCTTTGCAGATGAAATGGCAGAACTTGCTTCTCAAATATTTAGCATCATGCTCTATCTGAAAACATACTTAAGAACATGGCTCTATCAAATTGAAAAGGTCATCTTCCAAAAGTAGCAAAAATTTATTCCACCTAAAGCAAAAAAATTAATTTATTGCATTTTAAATAAGAAATTACAAATTTATGACTGTATTGAAAATATTTACGCATTTATTATACAAAATGACGCCCCTTTTGAGCGTCACATGTCACACCCAAAGTGGGTGTTACTGCCTGGTGGGTCACGCCCAAAGCAGGCGTGACATGTGACGCCCAAAAGGGGCGTGACCCATGCAGCCTATATAAACCCTCATTTTTTCTTTTTTACCATTTCACACTCTCAATCTAACCTCTCTCTAAGACGATTGTGCTCTCTACTTTACGTGGAAATTTGCGTAGCGAAACTCTGCTAACAAAAGTAAGTTTTTAATACCTGCTATGTATACGTTTAAATTACAGTGCTACATTAGGAATATGTTAGGGTTTAGCGTATATTAGTGAGTTAGAAAATTGTTATAGTGCCTTAGGAATTTTGTAGTGAGTTATGAATGTTGTAGTGACTTAGAAATATTGTAGTGACCTAGGTAATATTATTATTTAATTACAAATTAATTAGTGACCTAGGTATTATTATTATTATTATTTAATTATGAATTAATTAGTGACCTAGGTATTATTATTATTTAATTATGAATTAATTAGTGACCTAGGTATTATTATTATTTAATTACAAATTAATCAGTGACCTAGGTATTATTATTAATTAATAATGAATTAATATACTTGATTATAAAATTGTTAGGAACATGATGTGATAATTTGTACGAATTAAATACTTACGAATGAATTAATGACCTAGGGTTTTTGCTTAATAATTTTGATAGTGAATTAGGAATTTGCTTAATTAATTTTTAAATAAATGTCGCTGTTACATGTTGTAAGTTGTTGTTTTGTAAATTATTTTCAATGTTGTATTACACTTATATGCATAGTTTTATTATAAATTAACGGTTACAATATATTCTCAACTTTGTATAGTTATTTAACACGGCTGATTCATCATCATCTGGGGGTTCTGCATCCAATCATGAGCCAGAGCCTACCGATCCTAGTATGTATATCATACTTGGGCCGCATAGGTGAGAGGCCCTTCGGAAGAGGACGCAGAGCGCTCACATTTCATAGCGGGTGTGGAATACGGAACATGTTCATCAGTTGAAGACCCAGCGTGGCAAGGTACAAGGGGGCCACCTGCCAGCGCTATTCCAGATATGGTCGTCGATTACGTCACACAGGCTGGATTAATACATGTTGCACGCATGCGATATATTCAAGTATGCACTTGACAATGTAATAGTTTATATAGTTATTCAATACAATGACATACCGTGTGATAATTGTATAATGTATTTTAGATTGATGCTGTATTGATTAGTGCTCTGGTCGAGAGGTGGAGACCAGAGACACATACTTTTCACTTAACACAGGGTGAGATGAGTATCACCTTGCACGATGTGGCCGGTATACTGAGATAGCCTACTGACAGGAAATTCGTTACTGGATCTACATCCGAGGATTGGCCTACCGTTTGTGAGGCTGTTTTTGGTGCCAGGCCTTGGGCCAGTAAGTTTTATGGCTAAGGCGACCTACACATCTCATTCTTCGATCGATTATGGGCCTGGTGGAGTGATGCAACTGAGGATCGTGATCGAGAGATTTTTTTCACAAGGGCACATTTTGCCCGTATGCTAGGGTGTTGGCTACTGTGCGACAGGTCTAGAGGTAGCAACATGGGTTGTCGTCTAGTCCCGTTGCTTGGGGGAGAATTTGATGACATTGGCCGATATAGCTGAGGATTTGCGGTTCTGGCACACTTTTTCAGGAATATGTGCGACTGTACAGATGCCGGTAGATCTGACATGGGTGGGTGCCACATTCTTCTCCAGATTTGGGCATGGATTAGATTTCCACCTATTTCTCCCCCGTAGGGGTGTTAATCAATCAATCCAAACCGATTCAAACCGCGGTGACCGAATCGAAAAACCGATAACCGGATAATTCAAAAACCGAAAAAAAGCCGCAAATTTTAATTGGATTGGATCGGTTTTCGGATGGGTTGATGAAAATCGATCCAATCCAAACCGATCCAATTTATTAATTCTCCTCTACTTATTTGGGTCTTTCCCCAATCATATCTCAAAAAATTTTAATCCCAAGACCCATTAACTCATCAGTTAAACTCAAGAAAAAATTTAGTCACATCTTATCAACAAAATTTTATCTGTGTAAAGCTCCATATCTCATTGCAAAAAAAAAATTATATTATCGTTTACTGATGCTTTTCTATTTCAAAATAAAATAAAATGACAAAGCCTATTATACAAAAGTTGTTATTTGCACAATAACCATGAAACAAATTTTAGGATTTTCAAAAAATTGAAAATCGATCCAATCCAAACAGAAAAAAATAGGATCGGATTTGAAAAAAAATCCAAACCGATTGGATGATTATATGATCAAACTGAAGCAATTAGATCGGATGATTTTTACTTCCAAAATTGATCCAATCCAGACCACGAATACCCCTACTCCCCCGCTTCCTCCTCCTCTTGACCCTGGCACGCACTTTGGATGTCGGTACGGGTGTTGAAAGCCTTTGTGTCTGATTTATTATTAATTTGCGTATTGTATAGTTGCTTATTGATGTTTGTTATGAATTACAGGTTTAATACTCTCAGGCAGTTTAAGCCACATGAGGTTGTGCATTATCGGGCAACCATGGATACAATATGCAGAGATGAGATTTGGTTTTATGTATTTATTAGCAATTTAATAAGTGTTGTTGTCTTTCTTTATTAACTATGTAATTATTGACTATTTGTTTGTGTAGGTGGTTTGGCGACTATACATAGATTACGTATGGTTGGGTGTCACTCCACAACAACAATATCTGTGGTTTGCTGTCACACCCCTTATTTACTTCCACACGGTTGAGGCCAGCCAACCGGACAGGTGTATAACCTGCACAGAATGTTAATGATATCAGCTTCAAGAGATGTAAGCCAAAAAAATTGGATGATTATAGTTGAGCCAAAAATACCTAAATTCTTTAATGTCCGCTTCAATCTCTCATTTCGAAACTTCTGATTGAAGTTGCTTGCAATATGACGAATACAAAACACGTGATATGCATTTGGTGGCTGCCAATTACGATTATTCTCCACAGCAGATATTATGCTACGATGTCGATCGGAGATTAGGCATATGTTTGACATTTGCGGAACATGAGCACGAATATTAACAAGGAAATAGTCCCAAGCTTCAAAGGTCGCACTTTCAGCGATGGCAAATGCAACAGGTAGACATTCTTCATTTCCATCTTGGGCCGTGGCCACCAACAATTTGCCTTTTTACTTTCCATATAAATGAGTGCCATCAATTTGTATGACTGGTTTGGCAAATTTGAATGCCTCGCAACACTGTCTAAACGTCCAAAAGATACGATGAAACACGCATTTTCCAGGAACTATTCCATGCTCCACATAATAATCATTTGTTTGAATATGATAAAAAGAACCTGGAGAAAAGCGAAGCATGTATTCACACCACCTGGGAAAAAAAGCATACGATTCCTCCCAATCATCGTACATCATTGCAATTGCTTTCTGCTTCACATAACATGCCTTTCTGTACGAAACTTTGAATCCATATTTAGAGGTGATCTTTTCCTGAACCAGTGCAATTGAGACTGATGGTTCTTCCCTTATCATCCCTAGAAATGAAGACATTACATACACATTAAGTATAACGTATATAAGTGGTAACACCTATTTCAAAGTTGCATACACATTAAGATAGAATACGTACCTAGAACGAGATTCGCAATGACGTCAGCATCGAGTTGTCTATGACCCTGAGAAATGTGGTCATTCAAACAATTGTGATCCCCGGCCCATCCAGTAATCTTCCAATTTTCACCAAACACTACTTTTATCGCCCTAATGCGCCACGGGCAACCCTTATCATACGCGCAACATTTCATCTTAACTTTGCAGGCATGCTCTCAATTGCAATTGCATCTTGATGCTCCCTCATGAGGTTGAGCTTCAGTGCCATTTAAACCTCATTTTTCGTTGCAAATTCCTAGTTCACAAATAACTTGTCACCCAGTTGCCACATACCTTGTATTGATCTTGATCCCGAAACTAAACCATCAGTGCATGATTCTTGTTCGCTCCGATAACTCCAATCAATATGTGTGTAATGTGGAATTCCTTCCCAAAAAGGAATAACAACATCGTCACCTGCATATAGGAATTAAAACTTGTTAATACATTATTCAAACACCCTAAATCACATACGAGTTATTCTGTAAAATACCTTGATGATGTTCTGCTAATTGTGCGGAGCCCATGTCATTAAGTTGCAGGATTTGAGACTCCACTGGTTCATGGTATACTGGGAGTTGAGACGCGCCCCTGTCACCATCGTCATCTTCTTCAGAAGCACTAGCATCCTCGGCCAGAAGATATTCTTCCATTGCGATATTTTCACCATCATCGTCGTCGTCATGCATAACCCAAGTAGGTTTTTTTTCATATCCCTAAAAAATGTTAGCAACTAAAGAAGCATGAGCAGCGGACGTTGATGCAAGACGTGGAGAATTTAAAGCAACTGAACTCACCGGTAAGGCTACATCCTCTGCTCCGGCAATATCTACATACAACTCTAGACAATCTTTCCTTGACTGGTTGAAAAATTCTTCCATTATCATCTCGACGTCTTCATCATCAACCAATTGCAAACTAATGTATTGATAAAATTGCCATAACCTTGTGGTGATCTGAGTGATACATTGGTTACCTTGAAGAGTTAACTTCTGACGGATTCTCTTATACAGTTCGTCAATGGTTGCATTGCGTTGAATATGTGTTGCCTTTTTTTCACCTTCAAACATGACACCTCGTTGGCCTTCCACCTTCCTACCATTGTAATATAACACAACACGAACAGAATCGGAATGTGAACTCATTTTAAAATGGAATAACAAAAAAATAAAAGACTAAATTTAAGCTAATAATTATGTATGTAAATATAAGAATTGATGGTAGAGAAGAGTTGTGAATAGTGTATAAAGTGATAAGGGTTTATATAGACTTTTTTGCATCATTCATGCCCTGGGGAGGCAGCATGTCTGCATGTGTCATGCCCAAATTGGGCAGCACATGTCACGTCCCATTTAGGCGTGACCCATGTGGGTGTCACGCCTAAATGGGGCGTGACATGTGACGCCCAATTTGGGCGTGACATTGTGCAATAGATACATAAATATTTTCAAAACAGCCCGAAATTTTTAATTTTTTATTTAAAATGCGATAAATTAATTTTGTTTGCCTTCCACCTAATCCAAAGTACTGAATAATAAGAGAATGGATGACTGTGGGTTTCTCACTTACTAAAGCTCATGAAGCAGGTATCGGGGGAAATGACTGTATACCACTTTCTTAGGTGCAGCTGGTGATTGAAACTCATTAAGGGGGTGCTTGGTAAGAGATTTATTTTGGGATTAATAGGGAAGTGTAAGTGGGTGTTAAGTATTACCATGTTTGGTATAAGTTTTGAAAAATTTCCCTAGTATAATAAGATGCATAGGAAAAGTTAGTTGTGTGAAAAATTTGATGAAAATCACTATTTCAAAATACCACTTTGCATGTGGTATTTTGGGATGAATAGGGAAGTGAAAAGTTGAACTCCAATCTCTTGACAAAAATGACCCTCCATGGTGGCACCAAATTTGACCAAAAAAAAATTATAAGGGTTATTTTGGTAATTGTAACTCATTTTCCCATCAATATTTTAACTCAAACCAAACATAGACTTTATAATATTTTCCAAATTTCCCCGGTAAATTTTTTTCCAACCAAACAACTTTTTTTACATTTTTCTATCAAACTCACTTTTCAACCATTTTCCTAGTAATTACATTTTCCAAGTATTCAAAAAATTTCTCCTCAACCAAACGCCCCCTTAGGGGGTGTTTGGTAGGTGATTTCTGGTGGGATGGCTGGGTAAGTGAGAGTGGGATATCATGTAAGCCATGTTTGGTAGAGGGTTTAGAGAAATAAAACTAGGGAACAATTTTACCCATCTAAACCAGAGTTGTGTGTAATTTGATATGAAAAGCAGTGTTTGCGAAGACCACCTCAGAGCTAGTATTTGAGGAAGACTAGGGAAATGAAAAATTTGACGGGATCTTGTTGACTGAAATGCCCCTCTAATATGAGACTCTGTCATCTATCAAGCGCAATTGTGTGAGTCGGTCCAGCTGCAAAGTTGCTAGATAGGGGGAGCCAATTACTTCAGTCAATGTAGAGAAAGTGGATGGACTGAGACAGAAGCTTGCTTCCTTTTGTACCTTTTGTTTTTTAAACATTGTGATCACAGCTTGCTGTATTCAGGCCTTATACCTTATTTTTTGTCATGAACAATTAACGTTATTTGTTCCATTTCAGATTTTACTATTGTAGGAGCAAATTTTCTGATTATCTAGTATTTTTACTGAGATGTCAGAAGAAATAAATTAAATGAACTTTATAAATCTGTTAGTTATCACATTTGGAGATTGAGCTTCAGCAAGAGCTTGAAAATGCTCCAACTCTTTTCTGTCTAAAAGAAATATAGCTTATAAGATACTAAGCTAGCAACAAGGTACAAATTTTTGCAAAGCTGAAACAGGAAAAAATGTGCGACCCAACTCTTACATATATTTTTGTTTCTTGAAACCCAGAAACCTCTGTTTCATCAAACCAAATAATTTTTGGTCGCCATCAGTTTTAGTCATATTCCCTATATCAAGACCTTCATTTTCTCCACCAAGTCTGAGCAATTATTTAGAACCTCTGGTTGTTTTTCCCTACGGTTAATGAAAACAAATGGCATAATTGTAATCAAACATTGCTTTTAAATCAAATAATTTGGCACGGTCTGCTCAAAGAAAAGTGTAAACAACCGTAGTTTAACTATCAGTATTGTAAGAGCAGGAAAGAAGAACAAGCCTTTCCACAAGAAGTAGCAGCCCACAAAGAGAAACCCAAAAGTTTCAACAAAATTTACATATAAATAAGCCCTTGTTGGCTGGTATGACAAACTCCAACTTACCAACGTTGCTGATGTACGGGAACCATCCGTTTTTACATAATTCATCTAAAAACCCAACAAGAAGATAGGAAAGCAAACAAATCAATATAAGAACCAAACATTAAAATAAATATCAAAGAAAAATTTATGAAGAAACACAGAGAAACACATAACGAAAGACGAACGTTCCTTGCATAGATGTCCAATGATACACTCACGGGTCTATTTAGATTCAAAATTTACAAGGGGTATTTTTGATTTTTCAATATATTTTTCCATCAATATTTTACTTTCAACCAAACATAGATTTAGTAAATTTAAATCAATTTTCCTGGTAATATTTCGGCCTACCAAACAGTTTTTTATAAACTTGCCCAGTAAATTTGTTTTCTCACTATTTTTCCACTAATCATATTTCCCTAGTAAAAAAAAATTTCTCCTCTACAAAACGTCCCCTAAGAGTCGTTTGTTTTGCCTTCTAGAAAAATTAGTTTTTATCTCTTTTTTATTTTAAAAATATTTTTTATAAAATTTAAAGTTATTTATATTTTTATAAAAATATTTGATTTTTGAAAATAATATTTGATTTTTGATTTCTGTTTTTTTTAAAAATTTTGACTTTCTTTGTCACTTCTTCTTTTTAAAAAACAGACATTACTTAATGTGAAAATTATTTATTTTTACTTTTATTTTTACTTTTTAAATCCACCCAAACATGCCCTGAACAGCTGCCAAACTCGAAGCATTTAAGCTTGAAGCTTCAAACGAACCAATTTCCTGTGGAAATCCCTATTTTCCCGGTCATTTTGTCGTAGGTGCAGTGATCTGAAACTCCAGTATTCTCCTCTCCTTGTTTCTCAGGTGAGTGTTAGGGTTTTTCTCTTCTTCTCCCTCAATTACTTTGCTACATGAATCAATAGCTATGTCGTTGTTGTATTCTCGTGTTCATGATGTTTGCTAAATACCAAACCTCATCCTCAATTTGTAAATAATGTATTTATATGCCTCTCCCAGGGACTATTAGATCAAAAGGTTATCAAACATACAAAGATTGGCTTTGTTTATATCCTAAAACTTAGTCCTGAAATCATCTTTACGAAAATTATGTTTTTGGTATCGTTACATGACATGAAAAAGCTTTAGGGGAATTCAACATCTTATAATAAAACACTTTTTTCTTTTATGTACGCTTTCTCCTCCTTACCTTGAAGCACCCACCCTCTTAAAAAACGCAGGTCAAGTGTTTGATAAAATCACTAAGAAAGAGAGATAATAGAAACAATGCAGCAATAGGTTTGTTTAAAAGACAATTAGGCTACAACTTATGTTCTTGAAGGCGGAAAAAGAAAGATCAAAGTTGGTAGAGTCTGCCTTTTTCTTTTTCTTTTTTCATTGCCTCGCTTATTTGCTTAAAGACAATTAGGCTATTTTGATGTCAACATATTTATTAAAACTATGCTATATATTGGTTTAGCTTTTGGTTTATTTGAATTAGTTTTTTTGTCTGTGTGCTTATGGTTAACTTTAATTTTTGTTTTTACTCTATCCTTTATATAGTATTTGAGACCTTTCAAGGAGATTAGTATAAGTTAGATGAGTACTGTAATTGTCATGAGGCCTTTAGGTTGGATAATTTACTTGATGGTTGCTTAGGTATTAGTAAATATATAAAACTCCTGATATTTGTAACTTTTGAGGTGGGCAAGCAAATAGTGGGGACCTTATCACGGGCAGCCTGGTGATGTTTTGGTGAAAAGTTGAAAAAAAATTCTCCTCCTTTTCTTGCAAGAAATTTCCTATCTTCTATCGTTACCTCTTTGATTGAGCTTTGCTAAATTAGCACAGACTTTGAATTTACACATCCGTTTACTCATTTTGTAAGGCCAAATGGCACCAAGATGGAAAGGAAAAGATGCAAAAGCTAAAAGGGATGCAGAAGCTGAAGCGCTTAAAGAGCCCATGTCAAAGATGATATCTCAACTTCAGTCCTCTTTAGTTCAGTCCGGTACTTGTGGATTTCTCTCTAATAACAGTGTACACTTAGCAGTGGGAGCAGAACAAAGTGATCTGCTTGATAAAACATGCTTTGGTCGACCTGTAAGAACAGTTGAAAAGGACACACAGTGGTTTCAATTAAGCTTGGAGGAAGCATTCTACCTATGCTATTCCTTGAAATGCCTTAAGATTAATGGTGGTGATACTGGTCCCCAAAATGATGAAGAGCTATGGCATTACATGAAGTCCAAGAAAGAAACATTCCCTTGTTTCTACAAGGCTTATTCTCACCTTCGAATGAAAAATTGGGTAGTGAGGTCGGGAGCTCAGTATGGTGTAGACTTCATTGTCTATCGTCATCATCCAGCCCGTGTCCATTCTGAGTATGGTGTACTTGTTTTATCAGATGGGGATGATAAAGATCTAAATGGAAGATTGAGAGTATGGTCTGATGTTCATTGCACAACTCGCCTTCTTGGAAGTGTTGCAAAAATCTTATTAGTTATGTACGTCAATAAAAACGGTAACAATGATGAGTCTCCATTATGTTTGGCAAACTATACCGTTGAAGAGCGCACAATTACCAGATGGAGTCCAGAACAATGCCGTGAAAGATGTAGTTCATGCTAGCATTGAAATCAGAACCAGGTAATAAATACTGTGTGGTATATGTACATTGTCATTTGATTACATATCATATGGACACAACGAATTATATCAAATAAGCAAAAGTAAATCATATACATATATTTTTTTTATAGTCTTTGTCCAAAGGATATTATTGTTAAAGCTATATATCAAATATGATCCATTTAGGCATTCACCATAGTCATAAGATTGTCATTCCCTTTCTGCATAATCTCATTGCCATTTCATTTTTATTTTTTTAGGTTCTCTAGAGGCTATACAAGAGAACATACTCATCCATAATGAAATTTGAAGGTTAGACTTAGATGTAGTACGTAGTGTTCTTTTGTTTTTGTTTTGTTTTATTTTTTTATTTGTTTGAAACCACTTCACTGTATTTTAATTTAAATTCTGCATTCATTGTTTATGGCTTTCATCCATCTTCATAATGAAGCCCTATAGAAGAAACGAGTTTAATTACTAAAAGAAATAAAAAGAAGAAACGAGTTTAATGAATGTATTGGACAATTTGGAGACTAGTTCCAATTTCCAATTTCCAAATTCACATGGCACAGCATAGCTCTAAGTTAATGTAGGCCATTATTGGGGATTTAGCATTACATTAAGGTACAATGAAAGTTTTGAAGCATTACTTTGAGAAAGAAAGTATTGGATGCTGGATGAGAAATAAATTGATAAGATGGCGAAAGTGGATAAAATATAATGTAACCCCAAGCACTACTTTTCACCGACTTGATATTCCCTTGGAAAAGGAAAATAAAATTACCAAAAGTTATTTCATAGCTTTTGTCATTTGAAAGAAAATCATTACAACACTGAATATTAGGAAAATCAGAGGTTAAGCCATGTCCAATTGTCTTAACCAAACTAAAATCGGCAAGTTCCAACAACATTCATTACAAAATAATCAATTTGAGTATTCAAGTACA
Organism: Gastrolobium bilobum; assembly: GCF_033153095.1. Classification (NCBI taxonomy): domain Eukaryota; kingdom Viridiplantae; phylum Streptophyta; class Magnoliopsida; order Fabales; family Fabaceae; genus Gastrolobium; species Gastrolobium bilobum. The sequence goes on from NW_026898413.1 coordinate 139,557, forward strand.
AGCAGCTACACTATGGTTGTGCAACATAAAGTGTGGAGGTAATATTGTAGATTTTAAATCACATACTATCTGTAGCTGTATAATTTGGAGAAATGGAGAAGGAATTGAAGAAGAGAAGAGGGGAAGAAGAAAGTAGGAGAGTAAAGAGAAAATAAGAAAGAGAGGAGAGTTTCATGCAATTTTTTCATATTCTTTTTATTACCACCACTTCACTATATAACTCCAAGTTGGTTGCAACGAAGAAGTAAACATCAATTACAAAAAGGGACTATCATACGGTAGCGACATATTAAGGAAAATTAGAATAACAAAAATACTAAAGCAACTTAACTATAAGACTGGTATTGATGCCATTAGCTTGGGTTATATGTTGCTACACCATCCAAACAAAAAAAATCTCTACATATGCATCCAGAGAGCAGGAAGAGCTACTGTTTTCAAGATTCAGGATTTTTTATTGAAGATCCGACACATTTTTCCCCAATTGCTAATTCTAGCATAAGACTGTTGCTGGACTCTTCCCATTCTACCACTTGCCAAACTTTGTTTGAGGAAAAAGTTGCCACGATCAGTAACAAATGCAATCTTAGATTCTTAATACTAATAGAACTTGTGTTTCAGAAAATTTTTCATGAAGTCCTCCATATTATAAGAGAATTAAATATTTTCTCCTTTGTTCATTAATTGAAAACTGTTAGTAATATATATTTTTATACATTTATAGTATTTTATTTATTATTGAGTGAACTTCATTGATAAAAATTAATTTTAAATTTAGTTATTCAGCAAGACTTATCCTAAATTCTCTTAATTGAATAATGCCATATCAAATCTTTAAAACGGTGGTGATTCTTTATTATAATTTATGTATTACATTAATTAAGTAAAGAATCTCATTGAGATTATATGTTATCAAATGAGACAAGTAATTCAAATACCATCGTATTGGCAATTGGATAGTCATTCACTATTCATTTAGGAGATGGATTGTGAGAATTGAATACATGAACTAAAACAATACTAATAGTTTTTCACCAAAAAAAAAAAAACAATACTAATAGGTTAAATCAATTGTTATGTATGTAGATTAAAAGGTCCTGCTTGAATTTCATATTATGGTATTATATAGTCAATGGAGTGATAATTTACGCTATCCAAGTTTGAATTATAGTAGGATCTTATCGGATGGTGAATAAAATAATTGTATATCTTGAAAAATGTTAGAGTGAACCATATAATATAAATTTACGGCGTTATCGGTCGAACATGTAAAACCAGTAAGCCAATCCAAAGATGGACAAGCCACCACTATTCCTCTTTCAAATCATCTCATTACTTCTCACCCAATCACTCCTCGCCACGTCATACCCTCTAAATCCGATCCCAATTACAGTTTCCGTCACCGACTTCCGAGCCTCCGGCGACGGCGTCCGGTACGACACAGTAGCAATCCAATCGGCCATCAACTCCTGCCCGGCCGGCTTCCCCTGCCACGTCACCTTCCCGGCGCCGGGGAAGTACCTGACAGCGACGGTGTTCCTGAAATCCGGAGTGGTGTTGAACGTGGAGGTCGGCGCCACCATCCTGGGCGGCACGAGGCTAGAAGACTACCCGAAGGACTCGTCGCGGTGGTATGTGGTGGTGGCGGAGAACGCGACGGACGTGGGAATCAGTGGCGGCGGAGTGGTGGATGGGCAGGCGGAGAAGTTCGTGGTGAGACAAGATCCGAGGAAGAACATCATGGTAAGCTGGAACCAGACAGGTTCATGCTTAGGAGACGAGTGCAGGCCTAGGCTCATCGGTTTCCTTGGCTGCAACAACGTTAGAGTCTCCAACATTACTCTCAACCAACCTGCTTATTGGTGGTGCGTTTTGCTAAACTACTAGATTCTATTTAATCAATTCGATTCATTTTTTCAAAAACTGTTATTTTTATTTGGGGAATATGTTTATCAATGCAACACACACACACACACAAAATGGGTAAGAAAATGACAGAAAGAAGAAACTGACTCTCGTCTATTTTTTTTCGGTCACTGATATAAAGTTATCTACAGTCAACTCAAAACGACGATATCGTTTTTGAGTTATAAAATTAAAAAATTATAATGATAAAAACTAATATAACTCTGCAATATATTATAATTATAAAAATACCTTGATTTCCGTCTCAAAACGACGTTGTTTTGAACGACGGGAGAAATAATCTGAAAAACATATTTTTCTTTTTATTTATAGGCAGGATTATATTACAAATTCTTACAAAATCACTTCAAGACTACATAGTTGAGTTTATAAATATAACTCTTCTCGTTGTTCAAATATGATTTGCAAAATAATTCATTTAGATTGGTTATAAATTATAATTGCAGCTTTATCTAACAAACAAGAGTTTATGGATATTGCAGCTTACACTTGGTACGGAGTGACAACATAGCTATTCACGATATTGCAATTTATGGTGACTTCAATATACCAAACAACGATGGGATTGACATCGAGGACTCAAACAACACCTTAATCACTCGATGCCACATTGATACAGGGGACGATGCAATCTGTCCAAAGTCATCCACAGGCCCTGTTTACAACCTCACTGTCACCAACTGTTGGATTCGATCCAAATCTTCTGCAATTAAACTCGGCAGTGCTAGTTGGTTTGATTTCAAGCATTTTGTGTTTGACAATATCACTATTGTTGATTCTCACAGAGGGCTTGGATTCCAGATACGTGATGGAGGTAGGTAACTTGCTTCTCTTCCCGATTACTGATTGCATCAGAAATCATCATTGTTTTGTTCTGTGAATGTTTTTTTCTTACCTCAAAATGTTGAATGCAAAACAAAGTGTCTAACCTTAAACATGGGTTTCAAATGCTTTAAACTTCCTTGTCTTGTGCAGGAAATGTAAGTGACATTGTCTTCTCAAACATAAATATCAGCACAAGATATTATGATCCATCATGGTGGGGTAGAGCGGAGCCTATCTATGTCACAACTTGCCCACGAGACTCAACATCAAAGGAGGCTTCAATATCAAATGTACTTTTCATTAACATCACTGCTAATTCTGAAAATGGCATCTTCCTGTCTGGTTCAAAGAGAGGATTGTTAAGAAATTTGAGATTCATCAACATGAATATCACTTACGGAAGGTTCACCAACTATGCTGGTGGGTTATTGGACTATAGGCCAGGATGTCAAGAATTGGTTAAACACTGGACTGCGGGCATGATGATGGAGTACATTGAAGGTCTTGAGGTTAAAAATGTACAAATGAGATGGTCAAAGTCAAACAATCAACTAGAACAGTGGAATAATCCTTTGGAGTTCAAACCATCCACTGTGAATAACATCTCTTTCCTTAATTTTAATTCTGTTTTGTACACAAATAGCAAATGAAGTTACTAACTTTGGGTCTGCAGAGGAAAAAGCTCCAAAGCACGTAGGTTGCTTAACCATCAATGGAATGGGAACCACGTTAAAAAAGATGGGAGGTGCATATGCTTTGTGCATCAATAAAAATAAGAGATTGAGGATCTAACACTATTTCACTATACGTTGAGTGCATTTCATTCAAAAAAAATTGCGATTGAAAGGCCTGCGAATTGTTTATATCAGTGTGTAATTCCATTTTCTTTTTCTCCATAGTAGAATGCCTTTTTCCTTTTCTTATTTGTTTCTTTAGGAGTGGTTCTATAAAAATGCCAATATACTTCAATTGATAATTTTAGATCTGGTACTTCGCGATCTGCTTCTGTAATGTAAAATATGTAATTTATTTGTAAAATTGATATATCTTTAAGTGATATTGGGACAGCCTTCAACAAGAATAAAAGCTACATGATTTAATAAACCCTATTTTTAATTCATATATTTTGTTAAAATATAAAAAAAAATTGAAATGTTAGTTTTATCATCCAGATGATAAATTATTGTTTCACATGTTGTAAGAGATAAATTTATCTCTTACACATATAAAAGTGTGTGAAACTTTTTTTTTTCTCTCTCTTCTCCTCACATGAATAAAATTATCTTCTACAATATGAGAAACATTAAGCCCATAATTAATATGTAATAATATAAGTTTTAAAATAAGACGGGTGGTAAAGTTGTTTCTTTATAACTGAAAGATTATGTATTTAACTATACCCTCACTAGTCGGGGTTTGATGGGAAGTGTATTTTTTTTAATATAAATTTCAAAATATTAAGAATTTTGAATAGTATATAATTATCTAAGTTTACTAAAAAAACAGTCCATATTATGAAGTTCTCTCCTTGCCTTTGTATTTTCGTCGGGTTTAGCATTCCTTAATAATTAATAGTTAAAGGGTTTCGATTTTCTCATGCAGTAGAAAATATGTATCTCATACTATAGACATATCTTGTGTGGGGTTTACATCAATAAAAAAAAATAATACTGCACAAAAATCGAAAAACCACTCGTAGGAGAAACATCTCTTCTCCGACACGAGAGATGTTTTCCCCATAGTTAAAATTTAGTTATGTATCTCATCAATATTAAATATAAATTAAATACAAACTTAATAGGTGTTTGTGACTCTCAAATGTCTGAGCTTTGGGGAGTTCTAACTGGATTGGAGACAAGTTGTTGGGGTACAAATGAGTCATCATAGAAAGTGATTCTACAACAGTAATCTTTATGGTATGCAGGAAAGATAGAGCAGCTGATGACCCTCACCTAATCTCACAAAACAAAGGTCAGACGAAGAAGAATTTGGAGGTTCAGTTTATGGAAAATATTTTTCTCGCGTTGTATGAGACAATACAAATTGTCTCATACAACACACAAAAAAGTGGGAGAGACCCACTAAAATGAAAAAAAAAAAGTGGACTCCAACTGCAAATTCCCTTAAGAGTTGTTAAATTATAGGCAATTACACTTTTTATGTTGCTGCAAAAAGAATTCTTCTGTAGCACCACATATTTACTAGGATATGACGTTGGATCCTAACATTTATTTTATAAAAAAAAACCCCATTATATCCCATTTTTCTATGTCTACATTACAAAATTTTGCTTTCTGCAGCAACCGTAGAAAAAACGAACCATAAATTATATGAAATACACATTCTAGAGGCTCAGAGCCCCACAAATACCTTATCACTGTAATTGGGTTGGGCTTTTGCTCTCCTTAACTACTAATTTACACACACACACACATATATATATGAAGTAGGATCATTTGAGACTAGTGTTAAATTTGAAATTTGACACCTCATATGAGAGTTGTTTGATCGAAAAAGATCAAAAGTGTCACATACTTACAAATCAAAGTCGTTGATCTTTTTTTATCTAATGTCTCTCAAATGAGGTGTCAAATTTCAAATTTGACACTTATCTCAAAGGATCCTACCTCTCTCTCTCTCTCTATATATATATATATATATGTATATATATATATATATGTATATATACATATATATATATATATATATATATATATATATGAAAGTTGATCTTGTAATAATCCAATTAATTACAGTCATTTGTTGGACGAAAATCAACGGTTAAAAGTTATATTTACAAACTTTTTTTTCTTACAAATTTACAAACTATACTAAGTATGACTGGTCAAACTTCAATCAAGAGTGTATGACCGGTCAGACATAGTAGGGGTGTTAATCAATCGATCCAAACCGATTCAAACCGCGGTGACCGAACCGAAAAACCGATAACCGAATAAATCGAAAAACCGAAAAAAACCGCAACTTTTAATTGGATTCGATCGGTTTTCGGATTGGTTGATGAAAATCAATCCAATCCAAACCGATCCAATATATTAATTTCCCTTTACCTACATGGCCCTTTCCTCAATCATAGCTCAAAAATTTCTAAACTCAAAACTTATTAACCCATCAACTAAACCCAAGAAAAAACCTAGTCACATCTCATCAACAAAATTTCATCTGTGTAGAGCTTCATATCTCATTGTCCCAAAAAAATATATATTATCGTTTACTGATTGCACAATAATTATGAAACAAATTTTAGGATTTTCAAAAAATCGAAAATCGATCCAATCCAAACCAAAAAAAATTGGATTGGATCAGATTTGAAAAAAAATCCAAACCGAATGGATGATTGCATGATCAAACCGAAGGCATTGGATCAGATGATTTTTGCTTTCAAAACGAATCCAATCCAGACAGCAAACACCCCTCAGACATAGTGTAGTTTGTAAATAAAAAGTTTGTAAATATAGCATTTCCCGTATGTATATATATATATATATATATATATATATATATATATATATATAAGGTTTGGTATTTGTCCTTTTAAAATATATGAAATTATATTCTTTTTTTGTAAATAAATTATATTCTTTTAAGTGAGAGAAAGATATACATAATGAAATTACGGAGGGAGAAAGTGAGTATTTTTTAATTTAAATTTTAAATAAAAATACTAGTTTTAACTAAAATGGCCATCATTTAAAAAGATAATTTTTTTTCATATATATAGGATTATAGTGTTATCCTGTTACAGGATAAAACTATTACATCCGGCAGACACAATTATTCAGGTGGGGTCCACTGACAGGGGGAGAGAAAAAAAATTAAAATGGATTCCACCTTGGGTTTGTGAGTGCAGGAGATGATTTTTTTCTCCTATTACATGGGAAACATATATATATATATAAATATATATGGGTTTATATTTCTGCAGCTGCAGTATGTGCAACAATCAAATACTTGTCATATATATACGTGAAAGCATTAAATGCAAGAAATCATAACCATACAAAAGATGAAAGCATTAAATGTGGGGAATCATAACTATACACCTGTCGTTGTTGTACGTAAAGTGGCTGCAGAAATGATTTTACTATATATATATATATACATATACATATATATATAGGGTTTAGCGGATGTAAAGTGACTGCACCTAAGGATTGGTGCAGTCATATAAAACTACATCGTTTTATAATGTGAAAGCATTAAATATGGGAAATAATAACTATACAAAGGTGGAAATAAATATAAAGCATTAAATATGGAAAATCATAACCATACAAATGTGAAAATAAATATAATATTTATATTCTCTACAATTAATTTTGAACGCGAACTTTCTTTATCCCGCCAAAAACGACGTAGTTTTTAGGTGACTGCACCAATGCTTATATGCAGTCACATTACAAATCATTTTGCCATATATATATATATATATATATATATATATATATATATATGGGGAGAGTTTTTTTGACTCTAGACAAGTCTTACTCCTCATCTCAGCCGTTGATGGATGAAAAACAACGGTTGTCATTTGTAGTGTAATTAATAATTAATTAATTAATATAACTGGAGAGAGGGCTTTTTGACCCTTATAACCCTTTATTAATAATTAATTACCAAATTGACTTTCATTATAAACTATTTCGAAAATTTAACCCCCTCAAAAAACATAACACCAATCTGCCCTCGTTTGACCGTTGACCACCAAGCCTACCCAGGTATACCCCTCCCTACCCGGGTATTTTTTGAAATTTTGTGCCTACCCGGGTATTTTTCTTGGCACCTGGAAAATTGCTTGAATTATTTACCCGGGTAGGGAGGAGTGTACCCAGGGATATCTCGACGGTATGGTTTTTATATAACCCAGCAACCCCCATTTGGAAAACCCACAAAGGGGTACCCGAGTAGAGCTGTTGGAGGTGTGTTGGTTGCGCGATTGAGGACGAAATCTTGCTCAAATTCTTCGATTTTGTGATCATCAGTTCGTGCACGTGTGAATCTCTATCTTGTACCGATTAAAATCCATCCAAGGTTAATTTTTTTTTCTTTTTATCAATTCTGTTCTGATTTTGATATGTTTGTCCCTCCCTCATTTGAAATCATTGCATTTTTGTAGTTTGCATGGTTATATCATTTGATTATGACCGATTAATTTTTGAAATTACTAACTGCTACCCTAACCCTAACCCTAACCTGTATGTTTCTGATTTCTGATTTTGGGTTTTTTTTCAGTTTAATAGTGTGACGCAATGACTTCTAGACGCGTTTCAAAGCTGCCATTGAGGGATACCGAGAGAAGAACCAAGAGTCGTCACGATGGGTCGTCATCCTCTCAGCCTCAGGCTGCTGTAAGTCAGGCTCCGGACTTGACGTTCGGATATTTGTTTAAGGATGACATACTTGCACACGAGAGGTTTGTGAAGTTTTTCATGAGCCGAAAGATTTGCGAGCCGAAATCACTGGAATCGGCCTTCTTTAACTTGGAGCGTTTCGACATTGTGTCGCTTCTTGAGGAGACACATTTACTTGTCCTGGCGGAGATGCGGTGCCCATACTCGGAGGTTATGGTGAGAGCCTTCTACCAAAACCTAGGCTATACGCATAGCGAGCTGACTTCCCGTGTCTGCGGGATTGATATCATCATGACTGCTCCTATCTGGACGGAGCTACTGGGGTTCGATTTTGATGGTGTCATAGGAGCAGCACTATATGATGGAGACAACCATAATATATTTGGTGATTATGACCGGGAGGCCATTGTTACAGAGACTAGGAGGGCAGACGCTGAGGCCGGACATTTTGCTCATTATCTTGTGAGCAACTTGTCGATGTCTGCTCGCATTCTTCATTAGGTGGTGACACATATTATTTTCCAGCGCCCGCATAATCACTCGAAGGTGCTGGAATGAGACTTTGTCATCTTGTGGGCCCTTCTTCACCGTCAGCAGGTGAACTGGAGGCATTGTATATGCATATTGATGTGGAAGGATGCCAAGTCAAAGAAGGCTGAATTGCCTTTTGCATTCCTGGTGCAAAAGATTCTGCATAGGTTTGATGTGCCTATGGCAACAGAGACCTTGAAAACCGCCACAGGCTGGAATGCTATATTTGGTGAAAGGCTTTTGAAGCAGTGTGGGATCCTGCCGAACAGAGAGGGTATCTGGTGCTGGAAGAAGACACCATAACCACCTGAGATCCCAGTCCACCACGATGCTGAGATGGAGGATGCTCCTACAGGTGATGTGTGTGGGTTTATGGGTTATGCTTTATTGTTGGTTTTTTCTTTACGGTTGGTATTTATAATATGTGTTTTTCATGGCTTATGATGCAGGCCTTGATGACGATGACGATGATGATGGCGCTGCTGATGTTGATGACGGACAGACACGTCCCACCCACAGTCGGCGACCACCAGCTCCTCCATCTCTTGAGGGTGGATGGACAGCTCCTAAGGGTGAATGGACACTTGATCATGTCATGGCATCCATGTATAGTCTGACATGTGGCATGGACTCATTGACTACTGATTTTAGAGAATATAGACAGAGCACAAGCAAGTGGCGGAACCAGATTGACACAAGGGTTACACGCTTTGAACATGTCTACCCTGCAAAACAATCATCACATATGCAATTGGTTAGTTACGATTTTATAATGTATATGTGAGTAATTAATCTGCTAATACATTACCTAATTTCATCAACGTTTTCTTCAATTCCACATTCCTAAAGCGAGTATTGAAGTTGCTTCCGATGTGACGTAGACAAAATACATGATAAGCATATGGAGGATGCCACCCAGCGTGATCTTTCACCGCCCTTGTGATGCTTCGATGATGATCGGATATTAGACAAATACCTTGCCTATGTGTGACATGAAAACATAAAAGGCTAAGAAACCAGGACCAATCATCCAACCTCTCACCTGGAGGAACAACAACAAAGGCAATAGGGAGCAGATATCCATCTCCATCCTGAGATGTTGCAATCAAGAGAGTTCTCTGTACTTCCCATACAGATAAGTGCCGTCAATTTGAATTATAGGCTTGCAGTATTTGAATGCTTCAATGCATTGGTGAAATGTTCAAAAAACCCTGTGAAATATGGCCCTGCCTGTATATACCCAACGTTCGTCAAAACATTGATTTGTATCAAGCTTGAACACATAACCCACATTCACCTGCGTCATATACGTCAGCCAATTGGGCAAGAATCCGTACGATTTCTCCCAGTCACCATACAACTTAACAATGCTCTTCATTTTTGCCTTCCAGGCCTTCCTATACGTTATGTTGTATCTATATATTCCCTGTATCCTCTCTTGTATCAGAACTGATTTTGTGGATGGATCTTCCTTTAACATATCTGAAAAAAAACAACTTTACCATATTCTCAATAAGAAGCTTCATTAAATACACGGTAGAATACATACTCATTATAGCCGCACAAATGACATCTGAATCCAACTGTCTATGACCCTGTGATAGGCCCTGATTCAGACATGTGTGATCTTGACCCCATTTACGGACCACCCAATTAGCTCCCTTCTTCGGCTTAATTGCCCTCATAAACCAGGGACAACCGTCAGCATGGTTTTTACACTTCATAACAAATCTTGACTTGTCACTTTTTTCGACTATGGTTGTCCTGCGCCCCTTTATACAATGTATCTTCACAGCATGTTGCTTTTCAGGTTTGGAGCCAAATTCTTGTTGCACAAATAATGGATCTCCTAACTTCCAACCTCTGTGTAAGTCATCATCCCCATATAGGATCTCCAACTCGTCATTAGGGTGCGCCCAATTAATGAAGGAATAATGTTGGCTTTCATTCCAGAAAGGCTCCACCGCAGTCCCTGCATCTAAAGATCAACTCTCATTTGTCTGAATAAATACCACCACAAATAATAAATTGTCTAAAGCAAATGTCCAAATTTAATAACTTACCACTACTGATTGGGTCAACATGAAGTGGTGACAAGGCTGGGGTACCCAGACTTACCGCGCTCGTGTCAGCGTCAAAATTTCCGTCCACGTCAGTGTCTGACGAATCACCTTGTGGAATAGCACTTTCAGGTTCTCCCTCATCTTCGCTGTCCATATACTCCTCATCTTCATCCTCTTCATCCTCATCCAATGCTACATGAGGAGGTGCGAAAGAGCGTACAACAGTATCTTCTTGACCAGTATAGTGTGCAGTAGTGGTTATATGCACCGATAAAGATGAAGACTGACCAGCATCAACTTCAACATATATCTCAATATATTTTAATACTTTCCATCCAACAAACGCATCTGTTACGAACTCCACATTTTCATCATCATTGATATCGTTACCAATGTAGTATACTGTATCCAGATCCACTGCAATCTCTAACCAGGCTATCATGCGGTGGATGGATTGTATGCCTTCTAACCCCATTTTTTGGAGAATTCTCTCCTTCAATTCATTGCATGTAGTGCCCAATTTGATTTTCATCATTTTTGTTTTTCCTTCAAATCGGACACCGTTCGGACCTTCAAAATGCCTTCCATTGTAGTAAATAACTATAGGAACCATGTTTGGACTTGAACTCATATTTCACACGAAAGTTAGATCTAGGTTTTGGGTTTGGAGGTTGGTTCGGATTTTTGAGCACAAAATGGGAGTGTGGAGGTCTAATCCCAATGTCCACCCAAAATTAAGCTTTCTGAAATGATGAGATGAAATATATGTGTGATGTTTCAGAATAGAGAGGTGAATGGAGAGAGATTTGGGGGGGAAAAAACCTAAACCTCGCAACAATGGCCGAAACCCATTGATATTGGGGTTTCTGGTCGAGATATATCCGGGTACACTCCTCCCTACCCGAGTAAATAATTCAAACAATTTCCCAGGTGCCAAGAAAAATACCCGGGTATACTAGGGGTGTTCATCAACCGATCCAAACCAATTCAAACTGCGAAAACCGAACCGAAAAACCGATAATCGAATAAACCGAAAACCGAAAAATCGGAAACAGAAAAAAATCGCAAATTTTAATTGGATTGGATCGGTTTTCGGATGGGTTGATGAAAACCGATCCAATCCAAACCGATCCAATATATTAATTATCCTCTACCTACTTGTCATTTTTTCAATCATAGCCCAAAAATTTCTAAACTCAATACCCATTAACTCATCAACTAAACCTAAGAAAAAACTTAGTCACGTCTCATCAACTATAGTATTGTTTACTGATAGTTTTGTATTTCAAAAAAAAAAATTTACAAAGCCAATATATACAAAAGATATTATTTGCACAATAATCATGAAACTAATTTTAGGATATTCAAAAAACTGAAAACCGATCCAATCCAAACCGAAAAAAATTGAATTGGATCGGATCGGATTTGAAAAAAAATCTAAACCGAATGGATGATTACATGATCAAACCGAAGGGATTGGATCGGATGAGTTTTGCTTCCAAAACCGATCCAATTCAGACCGCGAACACCTCTACGGTATACCCCTCCCTACCTGAGTAGGCACAAAATTTCAAAAAATACCCGGGTAGGGAGGGGTGTACCCGGGTAAGCTTGGTGGTCAACGGTCAAACAGGGGCAGATTGATGTTATATTTTTTGAGGGGGTTAAATTTTCGAAATAGTTTATAATGAAGGTCAATTTGGTAATTAATTATTAAAAAAGGGTTATAAGGGTCAAAAAGCCCTGAAGAGAGATCATGTGACTCCAGAGTAAGACTTATAAGTCTTACTCCCCATCCTAGCCGTTGATTTCCGTCCATGTAACGATTATAGTTTAGGAAATTATATTTGGTGTTATTGTTTCTCATGTTGCTTGAGACAAACATGAGATAAATTGTCTCATTTAATACACACAAAAATAAGTGAAACCCACTAAGGATAAGGGAAAAAGATAATAAGTGGGTCCCCTATACTGTTTTATGTGTTGTGAAAGGTAAATTATCTCATGTAATATGAGAAATAATATTTTCACGTATATATATGTGTGTGTGTGTGTGTGTGAAAAGGTATCTAATGGTACTTTAGACAATTTTGTTTACTGAAACGATGTTATTTTGGGGTTGAAAAATTAAAAATTAGAATAATAAAAACTATTATAACCCTGAAATAAATTAAAATTACAAATACACTATGATTTTCGCCACAAAACGACGTCATTTTGGGGAACATTATATAAAGTTGTCTAAAGTAATTTTAGAAAAAACGAACTCATATATATATTCATACTATTTGAGATAGGATATTGTTATATCAATATTGTTACTATCAATTTCACTACCAGTTTGTTTCATAATTAGATCGATTATGTCGATCAAACAGTTCTGATTTAACTTTCTAGAAACTTTTTTTTTCTCCCTCTATTTAATACTTTATATTTATTTTCACCTTTGTATGATATGATTTCTCATATTTAATATTTCCATATTAAATATGGGGAATCATAACCATACAAAGGTGAAAATAAATATAATCGTTCAATCAACATAATTGATCTAACGATGAAATAAACTAAAAGTGACATTGGTAGTAACAATATTCTAGCTCATATTATTTTAAGTAAATAGTAAATGTGGTTAATATTAGTCATTAATATTACAGGTACAAGGAGTGTCTCGAAAATAAAGAATATTGAAAAGAGTCTCTTCATATTAAATATCTAAAATAAAGTTGGAAAAAATTATTATGTAATATCTTAAGAGAATGTAATATTTTTATTTTTATTTTTATTTTATTTTTTATAATCAAACTCATTCATTTTTACGTGAATATGACAAAAAAAATATGATGAGATCCCAAGTCCCAACAAGCTAATGCTTAATCATCCTTTAGTATTGGCCACTTAAGGCCCAAATGATGGCTGAGGCGAATGGTGACATTTTCAAGGGTTGATTTGTCAACTTAAGCCCAAGGTCTCAATATTAAAATATTAGCCCAAAACTAATTATCATTGTGATCCTCGGTTGGTCTTCACCCTAAGCGCGATTTGACCATAGAAACTAGAAAGCCCTTGATCAGCATCATGGGACTATTTTTTATTTTTTTGCAAACGAGGAACCTTAATAAAATTCAAGTTTGACTATCAGAATTTCAGAATACATAGTAAGAAAAATTGTTCACAACATATTTTTTTGGAAATATATATATATATATATATATATATATATATATATATATATTTGAATAAACTCAATGTGTCTCCACCTGAGGATGAGACTAATCTATTTGTGACTTAGAACATAACAATTTTAATCACTGTCCTCAAAATGATTCTCGTAAGAATTGAACCCATGACTTTATCTGCCACAAGACTCGATCTTTGAGTTATAGTCCGCTTACCAACTGAGCTATACCTTGGAATTTATATATTTTTGGGTTTAGATTTAGGGTTTTTTTTATCAAATGAAAATACATATTAACTGTATTAAAAAACTTAAATTTACTCTTTATTGATAAAATTAAGAGTAAATATCATTTTTGGTCCTCAACAAATTTTACGATACCCGTTTTAGTCCCTAGCAAATAAAAAGACCCATCGTGGTCTCTAAAAAATTCAAAATGAACCCATTTTAGTCCTTGTGAGGACTAATATGAATCTTTTTTGAATTTGTGAGGGACCATAATTTCAACTAAATGGGTCTATTTTGAATTTCTTAGGGACCACAATGGACCTTTTTATTTATTAGGGACTAAAGTGGGTATCGTGAAATTTGCTGAGAACCAAAAAAGATATTTACTCTAAAATTAATATATATTTTCTTCAATAATAATAAAAAAAAAAAATTTCCTAACATTCCTTGTATTTCTTAATATGAACATCCCCATATTACTCTTCGAAATCCCCGTCAGAACACAAAACAGGTAAAATTTCTATTTAATATTGGGGTTCTTAAAATAGCATGTAAGAAGATTCATTCCAATTTAAATCAAATCAGAATAAGGCAATGTATTATTTTTCTGATTTCTGAGAAGGTGCTAACTGAGGTTTTTATCGAATTGAAAATGCCTTTAATCCCAAAACGAAAAAAAGTTATAGTATACAGTAGTAGATGAGATCTAAATGTGCATTACCACATGTTTATGCTGGCGCTTCTCCCAACACAAAATCATGATCTCGTTTTGTGTTTTATTTTATGCCTGTCGGTGGCACTTCCCTCCCATCTTTTTGCACCTCACAGCTCTTAGTCCACTCTTCCTGCTCCCACCACGCCCTACATGTATTTGACTTAATTATTCATTGCTTTTTTACGAGCTTGTTCTAAGAATCACATTTTTTTATTTTAATAATTGAATTTTAACAAAAAAAGTTATTATTCAAAACGATCATTATTCCTTACGATAATTTAGTTCAAAAATTTAATTATTTAAAATACATGATAACCATTGCGATCATTCTAACATTTTCGATAATTAAAACTAATCAAAATTTTAAACGTAATAGTCAAATTCTTGTTTCAATAGTCAATTTTTATTTGTTTAATCATTAAATATATTTAACTCTATGTCTCTTAATTTTTTATATTTTAAAAAATTATTTTATGTACCCAAAAAATGATTTTCAATAAATATTTTAGGAAAGTTGACTCTCATGTTATATCAGAGAAAACTGCTCTCATACACACACAAGAGGAGAGAACAAAAGCATAAAGTGAGTGCATAGAAAAAAATTTCTCCATATATTTTTTGAACACATACTACTCAAATCACATTTAAATTGATCTGGGCTTTTGAGGAAAGCATAATACATCGACAAGTTTTGACTGAAGTCTTACCAAACAACCAAAAAGGAAATGAGTCTTTATCCGCATTAAGTGAGTTCATAATCTTGTCAATTAGCTTCTAAACCCTACATTGTTATAATTCAATTTGTGATTTTTGTTCAATTATTTATTATCATGCCACATTCATCTCCCTTATCTTAGTTCTTACAACTCAGTTTTCTACCTAATTTGAAAATTAAGTTTGAAATATCCTCAACGCGCAAAGAACAGGTGTGTTGACATAGAAGCACATTCATTCTTGAATCTACCCATGACAAAAACCATTATTCGACTTCTGCAAAATTTATGTAACCAAAAAAGACATTCTGTAAAGCTAAAAGATTTAAAAATATTATACAAAAAATGTATACATTAAATAATGTAGTATTTTAAGTCGGTTTTATGAATTCATCAACTTTAATTAATAATTGAAAGCTTAATTACGACCATAGATAAACCAGATTTAATATGTAATTTTTTTTCTTGACCTTAACTCTAGTTTCTATGGATTAATTGATAATTTCTCAGTACTAATTTAGATTATCACATACATTATGTAATAAGACAAAAAAATTTAACGTGTTTTTCAAGGTACGAATATACCACAAAAGAAGTTATTGAGTAGGTGGATAAAAAATTCCCCACGGGGCCACGCGGAATTAATTCCAATGAGCTTCTTTTTTAAACATATTTATAATAAGTTTTAATAAAGGGATGGGTTATTTTATCAATTTTTTTGTCTATTTTTATCTATTATTTTTCAACACCGTTAGATCATAATCTCAAGAGGAGAAAGAAAGATAAATGTTAGTTGAGATTTTGATCTACTGATATTTTAGAGTAATAGAAAAAAAAAAAAAAAAGTAGGTGGAATAATTTATTCTTTTAATAAAATAATAAACTATGCCCAAATTCTTCAACCAAAAAGAAATAAAAAAAGACCAAATCTGATTCTAGGGGTCCATAATCACCAATGTTCGAAGGAATTAGACAGGGGAGTAGTTGATGATTGCGCCATAGATTTGGTTAAAATTGAAATTTAACTGGTCTATTTTCAAAGGAACCGCATCAATCATAATAAAAACGAATAAATCCTTATTTTAATCATTAAAAGTTGTACTGTTTTATGTGTTAACTTTGTTTCTTTAAATAAAGAAATAACTTTAGTTTTTAATTACAAAAACGACTTTAATTCGATCGTTTAAAAAATATTAATTGAAGTCTTCGGTTTAGCCATACTCATAGTCTCATACCATAGAGATGATTTTGATGATAGACTTTGGAGTCTATAATTATAAGATTAAATTGTTTTTAAATTATTTTTAGAGAAGGAACATATTCATAATTTACCACAAACATTAAAAAAAAAAAAAAAAAAACTTGAGAGTTCTATTTTCCTTAGAGGGACCCGCGTTGATCTCATCAACACCTGGCCGCATCTGTTTATACCAACTCGCCCACCAGATTTTGCTGTTGACATAGGATCCCACTAAAATGGGTTCTCAGTTTTGTTTGACCAAATTAACCTTTCCAAAATATTGAAGTGAGCACCATCGTTTCTTATTTTTTTACATACTTTTTAATACTTTCATGTTCAAAAGAATAATACCCGCTACCAATTTTTTTATTTTATTTTTACGTTGATAATTCTCAGTCTGAGTAACAAGAGTCAAATAAAATAAAAAAAACTGAGTCCCTGCGATTTAAAAAGTAAATATGCATTTTATTATTAAATATGACATCGTTATGCTAACAAAAAGAGGGAAAAAATATGATGGTCAAAACCAAAATATAAGCATATTTTGGACGTTTCAATAAATGCATATATTCGCACAAAAATTATACGGTGCAACAAAAATTATATATACAGTATTCCAAATATATATATAGAGAGGCAAGATCCTAATTTGACACCTCATCTAAGAGCTATTAAATTAAAAAAGATCAATGGTGTCACATGCTTACAAATCAGAGTCGTTGATCTTTTTTTATCTAATGACTCTCAGATGAGTTTGACACTGGTGTCAAAGATCCTACCTTATATGTATATATATATAAGGGTTTTATGAGAATAATGTTGCATGATATAAGAAAATTTTTCTACTCTCACAATAAAGAAGAGAGAGAAAGTGGAATGATGAAAGAGAAAAAAAAAAATATGTGGACCCCACCTCTTAATTGTGTGTGTAGGAAAGTTTTCTTGGGTCATGTAACATGATACTAATAAAACCCTATATATAATGAGAGAAATTGACATTGTCGGTCGGTGGTGCGGGTCGCGGGTCACCCGTTACACCTGGCTTGGACAACGTGTGATAAAAATGGAAGATGGTAATCTATTTTATATATGGGAGTGGGGCAAATTGAGAATACATATTCCATAAGTATTTGTAAATTCGTAAAATATACAGTTTACTAAACATATTAAATACCATATTTATTTATTTTTTATTTTGGAAAAAGATAAAAATAATATTTCTATTATTAATTTATGGTATTTTTTAAGTTAAAATAAATTCATAATGATAAAATTTATTAAAAATTCATATCATTAATGTAAGAGTTATTTATATATATATATTGGTTATTATAAATACAATTAAATTAATTTATTATTTAATATATTATTTTATAAGTAATTAAATTGAATAAAATTATAGCATGTGATATCAAAGTTTATTTTATTCATATTTTTTATTTAAATGTTATATTTTCAATTTTTAAATATTCACAAATATCTATAGATCTCCATTTACTTATCAAAATTATAAATTAGAATCGATTTCTTCTTTCACTCCCATTCTATCTTGTTGCCATTTTTATCTGCCGGTGGACTTTTTTTTATACGTGTTCGTTTCTGATTAATTCATTAAAAATAATAATTTTTCCTGTCAAATGTTCTATAATTAAATTTTTAATTATAAACTATTTTTAACTTATCCTATTGGGTTTCTATTTTTTTCCCCTATTTGGATTTCCACCAACTTTACACGTCTACACAAACCTACCATTCTGGCTTCTTGCTTCTTAGTTCCTTACGATTCCATTACACTTTCCATTCCTATAAACATTTCAAGAGAGAGAGAAAAAGAGAAAACCATTGTATGCTTTTGGAATTTCAATAAATATTCTAGTTGTTTCATATTTGTTCGAATTCATCTGATTATAGAGAAAGTGAAAATTGATCATAACCTTCTTCTGTTTTCAACTCATCATAGATTAGGATTTATGGAGTCTAACCTATAAAAAGAAAATATCTATAGTCTAGCAAAAATCTAAGAAAATAAGAATGACGACTAATCGACTATATTGAAACAATGACGAATTAAGCGACGCACGCTATCTTAGTAGGTGATTTGTTATTATTTTAATATATTATATTTTTCAAAATAAATAATTAAATTTATAAGAGTTTTGAATTTATAAGAGTTTATAAATAAAATGTTTATAAACGTAACATTTCTTTTATATACATACATATATATATATATATATATATATATATATACATATACATATATATATATACATGAGAAAAATAGTTCTGCAGTTAATGCATATAAGTTATCTGTATTTACTCTCAAAACGACGTCGTTTTGGGATTGAAATATTAAAAAATTATAATTATAAAAACTATAATAATTCTGAAATAAATTAAAATTACAAAAACACCATGATTTATGCCCTAAAACAACGTCGTATTGGGCTTACTGCAGGTAACTTATATACTGTAACTGCAGAAAAAACGAATCCTATATAGGTTTAAAGTTTCTAAAGTTAGTTTAGATAACTTTATCTAACGTTCACCAAAATACACACAAAAAAGTGTGTGGTGCCAATATTTTGTTATCTCTCTCTTCTCTTCACATGGGTCCATATAGATCTCACACATTTTTTGTGTGTATTGTGGTGAACATTAGATAAATTAATCTAAAATAACTTTAGAAATTTTAAATCCCTCATATATATATATGGGTCAGGATCATTTTACACCAGTGTAAGTTACACTCTCAATCTTGTCCGTTGATCCCAATTATATCTAAGGGCTTTAATTTTTTAGTAATGTGAGTCATTGGATACAAGTGGATCAATGGTCAAGATTGAGTGTAAGACTTCTAACTCTTACACTGGTGTAAGAATATCTTGCCCCTATATATATATATATATATATATATATATATATATGAGGAGGGTTCTTTTGACCCCAGAGTAAGACTTTTATAGTGTAATTAATAATTAATTAATTAATATAACTTCCTAAACTATAACTGTTGGATGGACATAAATCAACGCTGGGATGAGGAGTAAGACTTATATGAAAAAATATTTCTACAGCAACTTTAGATAAGGTTATCTATAGTTATCCTTTGTAACTATGTACTACCAGTAGTACATAGATATAACAAATAAAATTAATTTTTTTTCTCTTCACGTCAATAGACAGGTTCTGGAAAGTTACTGAGGAGAGAAAAATAATTTTAATGTTATAACTATGTACTACTGGTAGTAGATAATTATAAAAGATAGCTATAAATAATCATATTTAAAGTGGTTATAGAAATGTTTACCCCTATATGGTAAAATTATTTTAACAAGCGCTTTACGTATAACAGTAACAACTGTTATGATTCCCCACATTTAATGTTTTTCCCTTTTGTATGGTTATGATTTTTTACATTTAATACTTTCACGTATATATATAGCAAGTATTTGACTGCTGATATATATAATATATATATATATATATATATATATATATATATATATACATACATATATATATATATAGAGGTAGGATCATTTGACACCAGTGTCAAATTTTAATTTTGACACCTTATCTGAGAGTCGTTAGATAAAAAAAGATCAATGGTGTCATATGCTTGCAAATCAAAGTCATTGATCTTCTTTGATCTAACGACTTTCAGATAAGGTGTCAAAATTAAAATTTGACACTGGTGTCAAAGGATCCTACCTCATATATATATATATATATATATATATATATATATATATATATATATATATATATATATATATATATATATATATATATATATAACCTATGTTGCACCGACACTGACACGGGACACAACACAACACAACATGTAGACACGTTCATTCTAAAAAATGTCATATTCTGACACGTTGGGACACATTTTGATATTACATAATATTTTTAATATATATAATATAGTTTATATTTAATACATATAACAGCCCATAATAAGTCATATAACCAATCAAATATTCAAAATTTATAACATAAATATAAACAAATTTTTTTCGTACATTGTTAATTTTTTATGTCCAATTTCATAACAGAAAAAAATTGATTTATAAATTATTTTTTTATGTTTAATAAAATTTAGTTCTAAAAAAAACGTGTCGGATGCGTGTCAAAGCATTGACCGCATATCGAAAAAAAGTTGACTAAGTGTCACAAAAGTGTGTCGAAACATTGATCATGTGTCTTACAATATTGACCTCGTGTCAGAAATTGTCGGAACGTGTCAGTGTCTGACACACATTTTTTTAAAAAAATCGCATGTCCTTGCATCGCATAACCCAAGTCCCAATGTTCCATTTGCATAAAAATTGCTTTCATTTTTCCCTCCTGAAGTGAAATCCATGTTTCTTCCTTCCCGTTTATTATATGGGCTTTTAGGAGGGTTATATTAACAAAATTTTATTTTACAAACTTACAGAGTATACTATATTTTATTAGTAAAATTTTATTTAAAAGTATCTTACCGGTAAAACAAATTTTTTTTTTGGTAAATAAGAAGGGGCTAAAGACCCCAAACACAAACTCAGTTCAGAAACACCCTACGAGAATTACAAACCAAAGAAAAATCAACCAAATACAGTGGCAAAATCCCAAGGGGGAGGGGAATCAAAGACTATAAAATTATTCTCCAAATGGTGCTCCAATGAATATTTAGACAGCCAGTCCGCACAACCATTGCTTTCCCTAAAAACATGAACCAACTGCACCTTCCAATCTTTTTGTAACCATGCTCGAATGTGAGTCACCAAACGAGACTCTCGAGTTGCTCTTCCACTCTTGGTGGGAAAAGTGATCACTGAGCTAGCATCACTTTCTAACAAATAACGTCTCCAACCCTCGTTCCAAGCCATTTCAAGACCTTTGAGAACACCCCAAAGTTCAGCTACAAAGGCTGAACACTTACCTATGTGATAGGAAAAGCCTTGAATCCATCTACCAGTTTCATCCCTCATGATTCCCCCACACGCAACTTCTCCAACATTTATTTTGGCTGCCCCATTTGTGTTAATTTTAATCTAGCCAGCTCCCGAAGGTTGCCAAACCATGGGTATGTGCACTGGTCTTCTAATATTCCTACCAACTCGACATTGCCTCCATGCATAAGAGATCTCATGAACATTCTGAGTTATTGTTTGACTCTTATAAGCCAACCAGTTATCCTCCTCACCATGAACCACTTCATTTCTCCATCACCAAGCACAAGCCACTGTGACAGCAAACATGATGGGCCATTGATCATTAGCCCGCATTAAGACATCATTCTTCAAATTCATCTTCAACCAGCTACATAAATCTGCACTAACAAACATATTATAAAAAACAAGGTCAATTAGGTCCAACCACACTCTCTTAATTTTGTTGCAATCTTTAGTCATATGCAATATGGTTTCTTCATCCAGTTGACACAAAGGACAGATTGGAGTTGACATGTCTAATCTAGCCAGCATGCTTCTAGTAGGCAACTGATGGTGGGCAATCTTCCAGAGGAGAACACTAAATCGGTTAGGCACTTTCAATTTCCAAATCATAGACCAGATTCCATTCTCATTATCATCCTCACCATCGTGATTAAGAAGAGCATTATACAAATGCTTGACAGTTATCTCACTGGATCCCTTAATATTCCACCTAAGACTATCAGCTCCACCATCCCCTTGAGGAGGAAGAATACTTCTAATTGTTTGTATAGTACTGTCCGGAAGAAAATTTGAAAGAGCCCCATAGTTCCACATTTCATCATTAGTAACATACTCCCTGGCTTTCTTTCCAATCTCTGAATGAGGAATAGGAATAAGAGCCTTACTTGCTAAATTGCTATCATGAGCCACCCATTTATCTTCCTAGAACTTGATTGATAATCCATCTCCTACTTCCCAGATTAGTCTAGGCTTCAATTTGTGCCAGACTTCACACATGGCTTTCCAGAGATTAGAATTTCTAGTCTTCCAAGTGAAAGCTTCTTGCCTGTTGATAACATTGCCATATTTAGCTTTCAAAATTAACTTGTCTTGATTATTAAGGAAATTCCAAACAATTTTCCCAATAAAAGCTTCATTTATCACAGTAATCCGTTTACAAACTTTTTTTAAATTGTTTTACAAATTACACTATCTTCTCCAGGAAGAACATAGTGTAACCAGTGTTCTCGAGAGAAGATAGTGTAGTTTGTAAACAAATTTTTTTGTAAATATAACCTATATATATATATATATATATATATATATATATATATATATATATATATATAGGTAAACATTTCTACAACCACTTTAGATAAACTTATCTACAACTACCTTTTATAACTATGTTCTCCCGGGAGAATATAGTTATAACACTAAAGTTGCTTTTTTTTTCTCTCTCCTCATTTACTTTTCAAAACCTGTCTAATGACGCGGAGAGAGAGAGAAAAAAGCAACTTTAGTGTTATAACTATGTTCTCCTGTGAGAACATAGTTATAAAAGGTAGCTGTAGATAAGCTTATCTAAAATGGCTGTAGAAATACCTTTTCCATATATATATATATATCAAAAAATATTTCTGCAGTTACTGCAAATAAGTTATCTGCATTTACTCCCAAAACGAAGTCGTTTTGGGATTGAAACATTAAAAAATTAAAATTATAAAGACTATAATAACTCTGAAATAAATTAAAATTATAAAAACAACACGATTTTCACTCCAAAACGACGTCGTATTGAACTTACTGCAGATAATTTATCTGCACTAACTGCAGAAAAAGCGAACCCTATATATATAATTTTAGCAGAATTGATCTCTTGTGTTAAAATTTCAAATTTTGCATGACTTGTTCATGTGAAATTTTTTATATTTATATCTTTTTTCATTAATGAATTTGACCTCACTTATTTAATATATGTGAAGAAAGAGTTAAATATAAAAATTTTATTACGAAATGATACATTCCCAATCATATCTATTATATATATAAAGGAGAACCAAAGAAAACCTCCTTTGTGTTCACACTGTATGTTCACACTATAAATCATCCAAAACGCTAACGTGTCAAACTCTGATTCGTGTTCAGCTGTGTGTTCACACTTGCTTTAACATTTAAAAAATAAATAAAAGAAAAAATCGTAATAATGACTTTTTATGAAAAAACGAAAATCGAAATGGATGATTAATGACCCACCATCATTAATTGTTATATTGGGAAATAAAATGTTTTTAAAAATTGCATTGGAAGAATGGAAAAGTTCTTTTGTATTGAAGCTTAGTGGAAGCTGAAGAGTTTTTGAATTTTGAATTTTATAGGTGGTAAAAAAGTTTAGAATCTTTTAGTGGCAAACTATCATAATAATATCTACTACTTTTTGCATTGGTATTTGTTAAGCTTATTTTTTTTTAAGCTCATTAATAATAGTAATAATAATATTCCACTTAAACAAATAGGTTTTAAAAATAAAATTTCTTTTATTAGAATGATTTCTTTTAAATAAAATAAAAATAAAAAACTAAAGAAAAAGTAAGCCTTCAACATATGCAATTAAAGTCACTATTGTCTACCAAATGAGAAAACAAGTCATTGTTACGTCGATTTTTAAAGTTAAAAAAATTAAAATAATAATAAATAATTTATTTGTAAAAATAATAAGATAATCTATCTATCTATTATATATAAAGTAAACCCATTTGTTGGAAAGTCTGATGATGTGTCACTCTCTTCTTAAGTCTCACATTTGTGTTCACACTACAAGTCATTTGAAAACTTTTCTTCTTTAGTAAAAGTTTAAATTAAATAAATATTAAATAAATCAAAATTTGTAAATAAATAAAATGGAAAATTATGTGAACAATTTTTTGTGGCAGACAACTCATTTAATATTCCACTGCTTTCTACATTAGAATTTTCAAATTAATAATAACTCATTGCTTAATGAAATATTTATTTTAAATTTCGAATTTCATTTAAATTTGAAATTTGAATTTTAAACTTTGTAGCGGTGGAAAAATATTTGGACAATTATTGGTGGCAGACAGCTCATTTATTATACCATTACTTTCTACATGGGTAATTGTTGTGCGGAAATTTATTGAACCTCATTGGAGAATGAAAAAGTTCTTTTGTATTGAAGCTTAGTGGAAGCTGAAGAGTTTTTTAATTTTGAATTTTATAGGTGGAAAAAAAGTTCAGAATCTCTTAGTGACAAACAATCATAATTATATCTACTACTTTTTGCATTGGTAATTGTTAAGCTCATTAATAATAGTATTTACTTAAATAAATAGGTTTTAAAAATAAATTTTCTTTTTTTAAAATGATTTCTTTTAAATAAAATAAATATAAAAAAACTAAAGAAAAAGTAAGCCTTCAACCTATGATTTCTTATAACCTTTGAACCATTAAGAAGCTTAATCTTCTACCTCTTATGCGTTCTCACTTGCTTGCCAATTTTGAAAATAAATAAATAACTAAAAATAAAGTTGTAAGAAAATTAAATTTCGAAATTAAAGTGTTAGTGGCAGACATCAAATTAATGTCCAACTATCATTTCTATATTGAAATTGTAAGATTTTTAATTATTCTGTTAGAAGGTGAAAGGTGCATTACCAATGTTTCTTGAAAATGAAAAATCCATCATTTCTATGCATGTTTCCCACTATTTTTAGTATGCGAAATTGTTAAATCTATTAATAATAGTTGTTATTATGTTTATTGGATGGGAAAATATTTAATATTTTAAATTTTTGAATTTTGAATTTTGAATTTTGAATTTTGAACTTGATAAGTGAAAAAAGAGTTCAATATTTAATGTTATTGTAATGGGAAAAATATATATATATATATATAAATATATATGTATGTATATATAAGAAATTTGAATTTTAATATAAAATTATAGATTAAACAGAAAATATATTTCATATTATAAAAATATGTATAATTGTTAAAAAAATTAATTTAAAATTTAAATTTAAATAAAAAATAAGAAATGACGTATTTATAATTTAAAAGAAAATTTATTAAAATTTTAACTTAAAAACATAATACAAAAGAGAAAAAAAATTTGTACAAGTATTTTTTTTTAAAAATATTTAACATAAATATTTAAAAATTTAAATATGCATTTATCACCAATTTAAAAAAACGTATAAAAACCATAAATTAAAAGAGAAGAAAATTATAGAGAAAAACCATATATTGTTACAAGTTTTGAGCATGTGTATTGATTTGATGTTGTTTAGACACATTTGTTTCAATGTAAGCAAAAAATATGACTCATACATGACTATTTGGTTATTTGCTTTCAAATCCCTTTCAAATAATGTTTTTGGGTTCTAAAAAAATAACCCTTTTTTTGTTGAGACTATTACTTTTGGGTGTTAACATATTAACATAATTTATTTAATGAACATTTGCATTTTGTATTTTCGTAGGCATAAATATGATGGTAGAAGAGGATGTCCCTGGTAATGCATAAACATAGGAAATCACATGATTGAAATGTGTTGAACTCATCACTCCAATGATTGCTACAAAATGACACTAAATTAATAGCGTTTTCTTATTATAGGTACAAGCTGATCTTTTAATTCGATATTTGCTTGGTCTGTTTGTTACCTTGATTTTATTGGTGACGGTTATAATTAGCAATAAGTTGTATGCATTTCTCTTTTTTTGGCCATCCTCATTTTAACATAGTCCACTACGGCGTATTTATTTTTTATAACTCATCGAGTATATAACTATATTTGATTTGTATAATATTGATCACTTTGGATAACCGATTTTTGTTTATTGTTAATATTTGTAAAGTTCTGTGTCAATACTGTAATTTTTTTCACCTGAAATATAGAACAAGATAGTAACACAAATTTTTGTAAGTATAAGATTTGCAGTGTGATTAATCAACCACGACAACGACAAATATTTTGATCTTTTTTTTATGTGCATCGCACGAATAATACACTAATAAATACATAAAGCGGAATACTAGAAAGAAAAGAAATAAGAAAAGGAAAAGTGTTAAGAATCAGGGCCCCACAAGATAAGACAAGGATCACATCACATCACGTCCCATGGATGGCGGAAAGGTTTACTTAATTACAGAATAAAGACAGAGCTTGACCGGCACCGACACCCTTTACCGGTTACCATCCCCCCACCACCACCACTTGTTCCGTTTTAAAAATAACACCACGTTCCCGCACTCTCTTTGAATTGAACTCTCACAAGTCACAACTCACAACTCACGAGTACAAAAATAACGCAGACACACATAATAAAACACAAACAAGAGTGGCAACAACATTGCTAATCCCGAAGATCCTCTTCTCTGCCATGCTTTATAACCATCATTTTTGCGTCCGAATCACTTCAAAATCAAAACCCTCTCTCTCTCTCTCTCACTCTCCCCTCGTGTTAGCGTGGTAAGTTCCAACGTTTTTAACTGTTCCCTCACCTTATCCTTCTTTATTATTACAGTTACAACTTTTTAACTCTGCTCTTTCTCTCTCTTGGTACTTTTTTTTTGTCTATCTGTTTCACGTGATATATCATACGGTCTCTAACTCAAAACTGCCGAATTGACTACACAGAGTATACACTCACGAACTCACCAAGTTTGGTTTGGATTGTTTCCTCCGTGCTTTCGAAACTTCTATCAATCTTCTCCTCAGATCTTGTTCGTTTTGCTTCTCTCTCTCTGTTCCTTCTCTCTACTACTTTTGTTTTCATGCTATTTGGATAAGTTATTGTGTTTGACCATTTTTTCTTTTTACATGAACCATGTCGGTTCTTAAATTTTATTTTGTTTCATTTTAGATTCTTGATTCATTTTCATTTCGTTTTCGTTTTTCTAGTAATTATGCAGTGACGTCGTCCTCTTCCTCTGTTGTTTTTTTTTTTTTTTTGTCTTGTGTGCTTTTGTTTTTCGGTGGATATTAATGAAATGTAGCAGTTGATTATCTGAGCCTCCACTCCTAAATCCTTATTTACCCTTTCCGTGATAGGTTGTTGGGTTGGTCAAAGTTAATAGTTAAAGGAAAGAAAGCATTTTTGTACAGATTACACACAGTTGTTAAATGGGGTCCTGATATTATTATAATATAGCCAGCTAGCATATTTGATGATGATGATGATTGATGATGATGTTGATGGTGATGGTAATGGTAATGGAGGATATTTCCTCAACCCTCCCTCTACTTGTAGGTCTCTGCTTGTGTTATCGCTACTCGATCGGGATGTTTTTCTATTTTTTACTTTTACTTCATAGGTGTCACTATGTCCCTGTCATTCCATTCTAATTCTAATTCGACTTCGGCAAACAAATGAGTGTTGTTTATTTTTTTATTTTGTCTGAAAGATGCGTGCCTTGTTCCTACAAAGAGTTAAAGCAAACAAGTAATGATATGTTTGCTCAATTCTATGTACTTACTTCAATTTCACTAGTGTGGACAAGATCGCAATTGGTGCAGAATTGGGTATCAAATAGTCTTGATTTATTCGGTGTATTTTTTTTTTTTTTTTTGCTTGAAATTCAATCTGGTACCCCTTCAATTACTACAAATCGTGTGCTATCTGAATTTTCTGCACTAGTAATTTTTCTGGTTTTGCTGCATCTGCTGGTACATTCAGTTGGACTACATGTTTTTATATTCAATTGTGATGAATGGTTCAGATGACTTCACCTCACCTCCTATCTCTTTGATATTTTTTTTTTGGTTACCCTTCTTTTGCGATTTTTTCCTATTATTCTCTCTCTCTCTTTGATATTTTTTTTTTTAATTTTTTTTTTGGGGTGAGAATTTAGCCACTTATTTTATCACTACTTTTGCAGGTAGAACATAGTTGTTTTTGAGTCTGTGGAAAAACAGCTGCACAAGAGGTTCTGCATCCGCTATTTGTGGTAGTGGTTACACACTTTAGGAATTGAGAACCGCCTTGCGCTGAAGGAGCTCGCCAAGGTTAGTTAATGCTATCATTTTTCCCACTTCTTCATTTGAATGATATTTGAAGGAATTTGGAAGTATGAAAGAAATTGAGAAGAGAAAAGCTTCAAGGAATAGTCAGACAAAGAGTTCAAGAAGAACCGAAAGGAGAGATAATAAATTGCATCAAGATAATTCATCCACAACATTGCATGAAAAAGGAACTGAATCTAAGACTCCCCAGGGTAGACCAACTGCAAATGATTTTATAAGTGATTCGAACACGGCCTCAGAGAATTCAGAAACTTGTGAAAACATGGTTATAGATTATGTGGATGATGTCAACAGGTCTGAGGAGACACTGGTCGAGATGAAAGTTAATGAAATGGTTGCTAATGAAAGCAAAAATGAAGAAGTACTTGATGATCATTTTGGTGATTTGGAGAAAGAGCAAAAAAGAGGGAATGAGGAAGTATCAGATACTGAGACAGTAAAGGATTCAGTATCATCCCAAGGTGATTCTTTCACAAATGAGGATGAGAAAGTAGAAAAAGCTTCAAAAGATCCTACGAATAAGGTTGAAGTGAATCCTTCAGAAAGCAATCGTGGATCAAGGGAGAGATCTGATAGAAAATCAAAGAAATTGCAATCAAGTGTATCTCATAGCAATCAAAAGAAACCTATGAACTCAAATAAAGGGCCTTCCAAAGTTACGAATAAAAATACTTCATCAACAAATTCTAATACTGTGAAAGTTCCTGTAAAAGTTTCATCAGAATCTTCTGAAGGAGTTAATGAAAAACTTGTTCAAGAGGTCAAGGAACTTGATATCCTGGATGGATCCTCCAATGGTGCTCAGAGCATGGGAAGTGAAGATGACAGTCATGAAACAGTTAATGCTGAAGAAAATGGTGAACATGAAGATGTGGCAGCTTTGGAATTAAAAGTTGAAGAAATGGAATTACGAATTGAAAAGCTTGAAGAGGAACTGAGAGAAGTTGCCGCTCTTGAAGTGTCACTTTATTCTGTTGTACCAGAGCATGGGAGCTCAGCACACAAGGTGCACACACCTGCTCGGCGCCTTTCTAGGCTCTATATACATGCTTGTAAGCATTGGACCCAAAACCGGCGAGCAACAATTGCCAAAAATACTGTTTCTGGCCTTATTTTGGTTGCTAAGTCTTGTGGTAATGATGTTTCAAGGTATGTACATGTACTTTGTTAAAATTTTGTCAACTACTAATTTTGAATATGAACAATAGGTATTCTTATTTTGATTTTTATATTTTAGGTTAACTTTCTGGTTGTCGAATACCGTTGTGCTGAGAGAGATAGTTTCGCAAACATTTGGGAATTCATGTCAAGCTAATCCCCTTATGAGGTTGGCTGAATCAAATGGTTCCGGCAAGAGAAATGATGTGAAGGCTGCAGCACTGAAATGGAAAGGTAGCTCCAATGGTAAACCAGGAAATGGTTTTATGCAGCTTGTTGAAGATTGGCAAGAGACAGGAACCTTCACATCTGCCTTAGAGAGAGTAGAATCATGGATCTTTAGTCGGATAGTGGAGTCAGTGTGGTGGCAGGTATTAGTGTTGTCTGTTGTTTAAGTTATATAATTGATGTGTACAACTAAGATATGGATGCATTCACTGATTTAAGAAAACAACCATTCTTACCTATTGCTTGGTACAATGGGGAGGAGTACATTGTCTATTTTAACCATCTTATGCCAATGTTTAGTCTATTTACCCAGTTTAAGTCTAAGTAGGAAATAACCATTCTTTCTTATTTTTCACTAAGAGATTCTTTTATCGGTAATGACTGTTAACTTGTTGAAGTTCCATCTTAACTCTAAACAGTGTTTTTGTTCTTTTATCGAAATGATCTCTGATAAAAAAAGAAAAGAAAGAAAGGCTGCATAAAACTTGACTTTTTCTCTGATTCAAGTTCCTGGAAAAGATGTGGAATCATTGAAATTCCCCTCCTCCCCTGTTTCATTTGTTGTGGTAGAGAAACTGAACAACAGAAATTTATTAATATCTCTCAGTTACTTGACATGTGCTTCTTATGGGTGCAAAAGTGTAGAAACCTAGAATTTTATTCGTATCCACTGATTAGTATTAGCTATAATGATTTGGGATTAAGTATGGTCATTAAATATATGCTAATGTGTCACTCCTTTTTTTTATCATAACCTTTATTCACTTTAGTGCTGTTAGTAATATTAATTCATATCTTGTAAATTTGATATATTTTAAGTTTATTCAAATTAAAAGTGATTGATTGACTCTAAGATGCTCTTGACATAAAGTTGTGTCATCATTTTTTAAAGCATTGGTGATCAGTTGAGTTGAGAAGCATGCTATGTTTTCAGGCTTTGACTCCTTATATGCAGTCTCCATCTGGGGACTCCTCTTCAATCAAATCCATGGGGAGGCTGCTAGGACCTGCTCTGGGTGATCACAATCAAGGAAACTTTTCCATCAATCTCTGGAGAAATGCTTTCCAAGATGCTTTTCAACGACTGTGTCCTGTTCGAGCAGGAGGGCATGTGTGTGGTTGTTTGCCTGTGTTGGCTAGAATGGTGTGCTTTTCTATTATTATTGATTTCCTTCCTTTCTTGAAGATGTTTTTAGCTTCCCTTTCCTTTGCTCTAAGGATTGAGTAGACTTCAATTCTTTCACCAGGTCATGGAACAGTGCATAGCTAGACTAGATGTTGCAATGCTCAATGCTATTCTTCGGGAGTCAGCCCTTGAGATCCCAACTGATCCTGTATCGGATCCTATTGTTGATTCGAAGGTTTTGCCAATTCCAGCAGGAAATTTAAGCTTTGGGTCTGGTGCACAGCTAAAAAATTCTGTAAGTATTTTTTTTCCCTTGTTACTGTTTTGTGTTTACACATTGTCTATAAGTTGAATTTGAACAGAATTTCCAAGCAGTTGGAAACTTTCCTCTTCAATAGCAAATCAGTTTCTTGGAGGGACAGTTTTTGATGGAAGCTTACGAAAAAATTACTTATAAAATTAAGAAAACAACAAAGAGATTTTCTCTGTTGAGCATGTTTACTTTATATAACTTATACAAACTGCTTGAGTTGAAACTGAAGCTAAAAGGTACCAAAGACATTACTCTGAGGTTAACCATTTAGTACACAGGAATTCAATCATCTGACATGGTCATGTGCAGAACATATCTAGTGAATATAAGAATTTTTTTTCCTCATGATTACTGTTTTAGTTTATCTGTTCAACCACTCTGACTAAGATTAACTGGCTACTTTTTATGTTCTCATTCTGGAAAAAAAAAGGGCATGGTAATTGTTCATGATATTTGGTGTATTGGCCCCGCCTTATATTCTAACTTCATACACAATCTTAAAAGATCATCTAATTAGAAGATATTATGTTGTATGCCATTTGTGATTTTATACAGTGGACTCTTCATATGCCTTGCTGTATGGTTTATTGATCTCATTGCTGTGGTAATGTCCAAAGGTGAAATCAGTAA
Source organism: Gastrolobium bilobum (assembly GCF_033153095.1). NCBI lineage: Eukaryota > Viridiplantae > Streptophyta > Magnoliopsida > Fabales > Fabaceae > Gastrolobium > Gastrolobium bilobum. The sequence continues at coordinate 171,777 of NW_026898413.1, forward strand.
AATTGAAAATATGACAATATGAATTAACAAAATTTGGGGTTTATATCACCACTTAGTTGATGCGAGTCATGTGATTACTATGTAGTATCAAGGTTTCATCATATAGGAAAGGTAAGGCCTATAGGTGTCTATGCTTATGGAAGAGGTGCTTGAATTGCAGGTTGGCACTTGGTCTAGATGGCTTACTGATATGTTTGGCATGGATGCTGACGATTGTCTGCAAGAAGATCAGGAGAGCTGTGAAAATGATGAAAGGCAGGGTGGAGATAGTGAACCTAAATCATTTGTTCTCCTTAACGACTTGAGTGACCTTCTAATGCTACCAAAAGACATGCTTATAGATAGACATGTTAGACAGGAGGTTAATTTCATGAATCAAATACCGTTTTCTTTTGTGGCATATCACTTTCTGGTTCTCTTTTATTTGGTTTGTCATTGCGTTTTATTCAATGTCTTTTATTGATGTGCAGGTGTGTCCATCCATCACTCTTTCATTGGTTATAAGGGTCCTCTGTAACTTCACTCCAGATGAGTTCTGTCCAGACCCTGTTCCAGGAGCTGTTTTGGAGGCCCTGAACGGGGAGGTATACTATACATCTCTTCCTTTTAAAACTGTTCACAAGGATACATTAATTTGTTGTTAAATTGGGTGAACATTTTATTTTGTTATTATTATATGGTATGTCATGAACACCTAAGAGAGCATGCCTTGGAGTAGCGGTAAGATTGCTCCTTGTGATCAAAAGGTCACGGGTTCGAGTTTAAAATCTTTCTCTTCTAAAAAATGCAAAGGTAAGACCGTGTACAACAGACATTCATCCCTGCCCTCACACGGCTTGTGCACTGGGTTTGTCCATAAGTTATGAACACCTACCTGGTATTAAATTTGGTTTCTCTCAACTTGCATGACTTTGATAAACAATTTGCATTAACAAGGAAAGAAGAAATAAATTATTCAAATTCAGAAATTCATAATGCCTTTCATGCAATGTCAATTTCGTGGAGTACTTATTTTGGTAACTTAATGTTCTACCTTAAGAGCAAAGTGATTATCTTCTACTGTTCAAGGGAAAACTAGTTTATTGAAGTTTATTTACTTCATCATTAGACGATCGTGGAGCGAAGATTTTCAGCGGAATCTGTCAGAAGCTTCCCGTATGCTGCTGCTCCGGTTATATATGTCCCTCCTTCCTCAGCAAATGTGGCAGAGAAGGTTGCTGAAGCAGGAGGAAAGTCTCACATGGCTAGAAATGTATCAGCTATTCAAAGGAGAGGATATACGAGTGATGAAGAACTGGAGGAACTTGATTCCCCTCTCACATTCATCATTGATAAGCTGCCATCATCTCCATCAGTCACTGTAAATGGAGAAGTTAATCACACGGAGTTAGGGAGCCACCCCACCACAAATGCTAGATATGAACTCCTACGTGAAGTTTGGACCATGTGATGAACCTTGTTGTGAGTTTTCACATGTGTACCTGAGAGTTTTTACCTCAGAAAAAAAATGAATATGTAGGAGATTTAGGAGCAAGGAATTGTGAATTGAGAAAATAAAAATAATGTGATAAAATAAAAAGATTCAAGATCATTTGAGAATCTTGGTAAATAGCGCAGTTTAAGTCCAAGAGTTCAAGTCTGCAGTTAGTGTATTGTGTGTGTGTGTAGATAAAGATAGGTTTGATGTGGTGATTGTCGTGGCATTTTTACAAGAAATCCTTGTAACCTGTACATCATGCAAGTGCAATTTTTAGAATCTGATATGGTGCTGTTCTGTTATGAACATATAAACTTCAGACCATGGTTTTATGCATTTGCTTAATGCCTTGGGTCTTTCAAAGACAAAGGGTTAATATCAGCATTGGTTATGGCAGAAGTTGCTTAAATTTCTGTTCCATAAAAAATAGTTTGCTTTGCTTAATGGTTTCACTTGAGTCTTAGCAATAGAAATGAATGAAATCCCATGCCATGAGTGTCCTCCTAACAAAGACACACTGTTCGATGGAAAGATTCATAAATATAAAGAAAATAATGGATTCAAATGTCATGCGCCCCTCCCTTGTTTTTAGTTTTCAAAGGTCGCATGTCCATTGATCTTTAGTTTTTTAGAGTTTTACCTCCATGGTAATAGATCCTCTCATGCAAGTCATGCGAAAAATATGTGTCTATTTTTCTCTTCATTGACATTAAATAAGGGAGGTGTAATTTAAATTTATAAAAAGAGAAATACATACTAAAATTTCACACGAATATGAGACTTGAGAGGATTTATTACCCACGTCTACAATTTTTTTTTTATAGATTTCTTATCATCCCACACAACCTTTGCATTGAGTCTTTAAAACCCCACACCCATCTTTCTTGAGAGTCGCACTTTTTTTCGAGTTCTGCATTTGTTATGAACAAATTTGAATTAACTTCGCGCTGTTTGGAACACCTGATAAAAAAGATAGGATAAAATAACTTATCATATTTTACTTTTATCTCTTGTTTAGTGGGTCAATAGGATATGATTAGTTTATCCTATTATCTCATTTTATCCTATATCTAATACATGATTTCTTATCATATAGAGGGAGCTGAGTTAGGATTCAACAGGATAGATACTAATATCAGATACCTAATATATCCCCACGCTATTCAATATATTTGTATTTATTGCATTATATTTTGTTTTTTCTTTCTCCTTTCTCCTTCTACATAATTTTATCAGATTGCTAATCAGGTGCTCATCAAACACAAAACATGATATAGGCTTATCAGCTCCATATCATATTCTACCCTTATCATATCCTGTCCACCAAACAACCCTAAATGAAAAGCAAAAGAGGACAATTATTGAAATCCAAATTTGTCAATACTTGAATATGATATTATTACATTTATTAATCAATTTGGAATTTTAAAGAGATAAAAAAATAAAAAATAGCTATTACCAAAAAAATAAATAAAAAAATAGCATGAAGTGTTAGCTGTACTTCTTAGGCCATAAGGTGCATGCTAAAAATTTTATATTCCTAAAATAGTAAAATAATCATTTCCCCAAAATTAACCAAATCTATCATGAATAAAAAAGAAAGAATCTATTTACCAAAAAAATAATAATCTAAAATCAAGTAAAATTAGGCTTTAATAATAAAAACAACAAACACTGAAAGGAGCCAATTTTAGGGTAAAATACATGTTAATATTTTGAGCATCATTAAATGAAACTGTTGATCACTAAAATTTCCCCTTAATTAACATGTAATTAATAATCATTAAAGACAGATATTACGTTAGCTTAGCCTTATATATAGATGAACACAATACATTAGATAGACACCACGATTTTGATTATGGGGACACTCTGAATATTTGAAGAGAATGTGAAAAATCTCGACAATTTATAACCATTGAAAATAGATGAATTCTCTTATTCATTTATTATTTTAATTTTTTATTTATTTATTTATTTTTTATGGTTTGATCACATTTTTTTAAGTGATAATAGTAAGATTAAAACTGGATGAAAAATTAAAATTAGCCATTGTGATGGTGATACTTTGACTTTCCACCGTAAGTTTGCCAAGTATCTTGGCGAACTTTGGAAGGTCTCCTATAAAAAGGAATTTTTTTTTATATATCGGATGTATCCATTTGATTACATCTTTTTTCTGAAAAAGTAAATTTTTTCCTATTTGAACCCATAATTTTATTTTTATTCTATCTTTATCTCAATTTTTTTATTTTTTTTGGACCGATGAATCGATGATGTATGGTGATCGGTAGCACCAAATGTTTGTTCCAATAAAAGTCACTTTTTGATACCAAAATAAATAAAAGTTACTTATCGTTTATTATATCTTGTGTCCTTATTAATTTATTTTTACTTTATGATCTTAATTATTTTTTTAGACAAATTAGGTTCTCGGGTATTTTTCATTATTCGAGTAGGAAAAAAATCCGCACAAATATGTCATATGTGATTAATCCCGAATTGAATGATGGAATAATTATTCAAATTTAACCTCAAATGTTTGTTCAAATCAAATTTCCGGGTAATTCTCACAATTCGAGCGAGGAAAGAGACCTGCACAAATAAGATTAATACTGAATCAAATGACGAAATAATTATTTAATTTTAATCTCAAATGTCCTCTCTAGCTTGTGTTGGTATCACAAAATTAATTGTAGTAATGGCCACATTTTAACTTTCTAATAGTAGGAGAATTTTTTTAATTTGGTCAAATCTTCTCGCGGGCTCTTAAAATGTCTGTAGTCTATTTCATATGTTATATTTTGTCATTATTATCTTTTTATTTGACATGTTCAAAATTTATATCTCATTTTATGTAAAACATTAAAATTTCAAATTTGAGAATTAAAAAAATTGGGAGACATTGAAACATCAATCAACTAAACTCTTTCCAATACTCTTAAGACTACAGTTATAGGATCTCACCAACTGTGCTGGCCTGATGGGTAAACAAAGTAATTTTTTTTTTAGAAATTATAACAGAAATAAATATGAATAAATTAGCACATCCACAATTTTAATATATATTATGATGATGAATCGAAATTTATTTTTAGATAATTATTTTAAAAAAAATAATTTTATAAAAACCACCAATTTTATTTTACTTTATTTTTTGAGATAAATTTTTGTTTGCCATTTCATAAAAAAACTTCTTTTAAAAAAAATTAGAATTTGAATGCACCATCTTCATTTAATATATTGTGGGGTTTAAATTTAGGGTTCCAAACTTCTGCTATTGCTGCACCATTTTTTTCTGGTGCAGCAAATACAAAACAAATGGTCTCACTGATTTTTTTTTAAAAACCAAGATTCGCATGTGTAATTCGGACTTTTTATGTGTTACTGTGAAAAATTTCTTCGATAAAAGAAGTATAAAAGCCTTAAATTTATTCCATAGAAAAATGACTATTTAGCCACCCATTCTCTCTCGTAGTCATTAATTATCACTAATAATAACAAAATAGGACATGTAAAAAGTAAAATAATATTTTTCAGTTAAAAATTAAATTTTGAGATAACACTAAATAGATAATAATTTTTAGCATAAGGGGAACAAAGAGAGACTATACGCGGGGACCACACCAATTGGCTAAGCTAGCCCGCCATATCAAGTGGATTTGATATCATATCTCAACCTAAAACTTTAAGGCGTTAGGTTCATAGATTTTCCCATTTATATACACCTCTCAATTGAGTATCCCAGTACCCATGTACTCAACCCGCCTCCTAGCCAATCACCAGGCTTGCTCGAGCTCAACCCCGACTTTGATACCATTGTCAGACGGGGGTCCAGGGGAGCCCATGACGGGGGACGACCACCAATAGGTTAAGTTAGGCCAACTACACCAAGTGGGTCTGACACATGGTCTCAGTCCAAAATTTTAAGACATTGAGTTCATGGATCCATCGTCCACTTATATACATTTCACTTAGCCCATTAGCAACCACCAATGTGACACTGATCACACTTAAATATCCCAACATTATCACCTTCGTTCTCAAAATCAATCCCAGGACTTGAACTCTAAAAATAGAAGAAGATGATTAGTTAACCCCTTGTCATGATTTTGGTAAGATAGCCACAGGATATATTATATATACATAAAAACGAGAAAGTATATTGAATCCAACATTAACAGCATGCAAACTCTCAACATATATACCAGCTGGTTTTGCTCTACTACGTACATTGCTATTCTATATATTATATGTTTAATTAACTTCAACCTTTACATTTTGCATGGCTGCAGGGAAATTAACCTCCAAACTCAAATGTTGAAACCCCAATTCCAGAAAATTAATTCTCTGCCTTTTGAGCTTCTCCAGTAACATCAAATTGGTCACGTGAATCACCAACTTTTCTCCTCTTGATGAATTCTTTAAAAGCACTAGAACTTGAATGATGGAAGCGAAAGTTTGATGAGCTTCCCTCTCTATCACCCTCATTCCTATTAGTGTCACAATTATCTTGTTGGAATATTGAAGCCAATGCCACATTTCCATGTTCTTCTGTGTTTCCTGATACTACATTAATTGGTATTGGCCTTTCAACTCTAGGGTTGGTAGTGTTGATATCTGGCTCTCCATTCTTGTTCCCAATGCCTGTATAATAAATCATTGTTGAAATGCCAATAATGCTCTGAAGCATTTCAAAAGGCTGAATTGTTGCTTCCACAGTAGTGTCTTGTGAATGATAGATTACATTTTCATCAGTTTCCCCATGCAAAATGGCACGAACGTTGTAAAACTTGATATCAAAATTAGTAATAGCATTGTGCCCTCTCAACCTTATGCTTTCAACATCAAAAGCCCTTGCTGCTTCCTCTTCTGTATCTGTACATAAAAGCTCAGAAACTAATCAATGCTTTGATTAAGTTAAATTAATATTTTAAAAATACTAGTTATTAGAATGTCAAATATTAATTATATATATGGGTTTAATGACTTCACCGAATAGTCCCAGGAATCTGCTTTTGCTGCCTAAACCAAAATTTGCTTGCCATTTCCCAGTATATACATGTCTGATTCAAAACTAAGTAAAAATGAGAGAGAGACACATATATAGATAGATAGATAGATCGTAGATAGAGAAAAAGGTAGCTATTTTGGTTTGATATATATAGATATATATATACCTGGAGACTCCATGATATATAGATATGGACTTAGAAAAAGTGAGACTTAACCTGTGGGGATAAAACATGTATGATTTGGTTTGATTAATAAATGCTCTTTAATAGGAAAAAAAAATTGTTGAAAGCGAAAATGGATTAATTGATTTATAAATTACCAAGGGAATTAAATAGAAATGTTAAGTGGATCAAAGAGAGGGTCTTTCTGATAGTACCTTCTGACAGTGGCCACAACTTCTGTTTGTGCCATATTAGTCATAGCCTCAAGTGCTTTCTTGTAGTGACTTTGCTGGAACAACATGTATTTTATCAGACTTAATTGACGTACAAAAATCAGGTTGTGCTCTAAAATGAAATGTTAGTGATCAATGATTGGAATCTTCTTACAGTAGATAACATGAACTCCCTTTTCTATCATTTTTCATTAACACAGTTAGTCTTTATATTTTAAAAAATCAACTTAATTTTATTAGAACAAGAGATAGATTAACATTTGTGTAATTTTACCATCCCTCGAAGGAGGTTTATGCAATTTACTTTATCTGCTCTTGTTATTGTATTATTTGTGTATGCATGTACATGACACACAATTCTAACAATAGTGTAGCATACTGGAAAATTTGTTTCTACACAAGATCCCCAAAGTTTCAATGCCACCAAGTCACGAGCTCTGGCTGCATTCTCGTCCTTATCAAATTTACCTGCTCAAATTCATAATGATCAAACCTAGATATGAAAAATCCAATTTGCAAGGTGCCAGTTAAATAAAATATGTTGAGTTTAATTCATATACACCCAAATACAGCAATAAAAATTATTAATTGAAACTGGGGATAATCACATAACAAAGTTTCTTCTTTTACTTTACACCATGAACAAAATAATTAATTAGATTTATATAAACATGTTTTCATTAACTTGCAATCAATTGAAATTTTCTTAATAAATCACGGGTCAAATTAATTAATACACTTCCCCTTTTGCAGCGTCTAAAACTACTTGAGCAAGTTGCTTCACTCACCAAGATATACTGCAAGATACACAGGTGAAAATAATATTAGAATTTTAAACCTATATATTAGCATTATGAATGCAATTTTTTTTATAGGAAAATTATGTACGGAATAGTAATATACAGTGAACACAGAAAAAATTACTTGGTTGCTTGCTCTTTGTTGCATGATCATTTTCCCATACATAACCTACATAGATTGGTCTTTCCTTGATTCTGAGTTTACACAAAACACATATAATTAGCCAGTTTCATAGGCATCCACATGCAGAGAAAAATATATGCAGATTTATAAACACAAAGATCTAAAGGAGTGTGCATACTTCTGTACTCCTTGATATCTTAGGGACTCTTCCCTATCACCTCTCTGACCAAAAACTGAGGTTCCTTCAGAAGCAATGGTAGGCTGAACAGAAGGAATATCATTATTGGATCCTGGAGACATCTTTTACTTGCTTTCTTATCGATAAAGATGAGAATCCTGTAGAGCTGTGAGAAAATTACTCTTAGTTGATTCGAGTCTAAATTCTAGGAAGTAAGCACTAGAATATTTTAAAAGTCACTATATATGTAATAATTGTTAATGATGAATGCATGCAAGCATAATATATATATATATATATATATATATATATATATATAGGCAAAAGTATTTTTACAGCAACTTTAGATAAGTTTATCTACATATGCCATTTTTAACTATATTCTTCTGCGAGAATATAGTTATAACGTTAAAGTTGCTCTTTTTTCTCTCTTCTCATTTACTTTTTAGAACATTTTTGCTGACGTGGAGAGAGAGAAAAGAGCAACTTTAACGTTATAACTATATTCTCCCGGGAAAATATAGTTAAAAATGGCAGCTGTAGATAAGCTTATCTAAAGTTGCTGTAGAAATATTTATCCCATATATATATATATATATATATATATATATATCGTTGAGTCAATTCTACTATCTATTTTCTTGGAGGTTCTCCTTTCTCCGAATTAAGGAGATTGCTTTACCTAATCTATGTTCCACAACTTCTACACCTAAAACTAAGGGCATCGATTTTAATTTCCTCATTTAAATAACTTCTTGCAGGGGAATCTGCTTAATATGCATTATGAGATTTCTTATATGCCTTAAGCCCCTCCATTGTCACTATCATACATTGCCCCCGCCAGATAAATTCTTAGTTGCTATTTGCACACTCTAGCTCATCACTTACTCAATTGAGTATTTGAAGTCCTTTGAGGTGAACCACCACCACTTGTCCATTGAAGCACACGGAGGGACCTCCATCAACCACCACCATAAAAGACTCAAAACCCGTACACAAGAGATGGTTATATCACCAGTAGTAGCTTAGTTGGTTAGTAGCAAGGGAGAGGGTCTCGATTCAATTTCCACATGTCACCTTTGGAAGAGGTTTAAATATTTTCATCCCTGACCCGCTTCGCACTCCCTATTAGTCTCATAATTGACTCAAAGAGTCAAAGTCAAAGTTTGTGGGGATGCCGAGAGGAGCCAACTGACCTCAAAGAGATAATTAAAATTGAGTTAATTCCAAAAAGAAAAAGAAAAAAAGAGATATGATTATCCCAACCTCACAAGCTAACTATTATATTCTTAATTGAGAAGATAATTAAAAGTGATTTATATCGACACAGATCTATTGAGGGATAAAATATCCTCAAATCTTGATAGAGAGTCTTGATATATAATGAGGCATCTTGAGTGCATTGTGATATAGATAACCACTATACTCGTGTATCTAGAGCAGAACAAAATGTAATAAGTGACTTCCAAGCTTGTTGCAAACCAACTAGACTAAACTAATGATGCAACAATTCAAACAAAAAGTTTAAGGGTTCATTTTTTCGCACTCAATATAGATAAGTTATCTACATTGAGTTCAAAACGACGTCGTTTTGGAGCAGAAATCAAAGTACATTTTGTAATTATAATTTATTTCAAGGTTATAATAGTCTTACTCATTTTAATTTTTTAATCTTTTAACCAAAAACAACGTTGTTTTGGGAGTAAATGTAGATAAGTTATCTACATTCACTATAGAAACATTAAAACCAAAATTTAAATGTAGTTTTCTTGAGTAATAATAGGGATGATTAAAAAATTATAATTATAATAGGGATGAACCGGTTTAATTTTTGTGCTGGGGAACAGAAAAAAAAATCAAAAAATTTCTGCTTTTTTGTTCCCAAACACAAAATGATAAACACTTATTTCTCTCAATCACTCTCCATTATTATCATCATCGTCATCACCATCATCATCCCGACACGACCACTGCCACCATCATCGCCGCCGTCGTTGTACCACCAATGTCGTTGTCACCACCACCACCATGACGATACCACCACCATCATCACCACGACAACGACGACGATGCCACCGCCATCACCACCACCTCCACCCATCACCGCCACCGCCACCGCCACCGCCACCACCACCACCACCATCATCGCAACCACTGTTGTCACCACCACCGCCACCACGTCACCGTCACCAACCATCACTACCATCGTCGCAGCCACTACCACCACCACCACCATGCCATCACCATCGCTGCCACGCTACCGCCATTGCCATTGCCTCCAAGCCTCCACCACCACCATTGTTGCAGCCACTGCCGTCACCACCATGCCATCACTACCGTCACCAACCACTACCGCCATCATCGCAGTCACTGCTGTCACCACCGCCACCGTCACCAACCATCACTACCATTGCTGCAGCCACTCTATCACCACAACCACCACGCCATCACCGCCACGTGCCCACGCCACCACCACCATCGTCGTAGCCACTGCCATCACCACCACCACCATGCCATCACCTTCGCCGCCACGCTACCGCCATTGCCATCACCGCCAAGCCACCACCACCATTGTCGCCGCCACTACCGTCACCACCATGCCATCACTCCCGTCACCTACCACTACCGCCATCATCGTAGCCACTGCTGTCACCACCGCCACCGTCACCAACCACCTCTACCGTCACCAACCACCACTACCATCGCTGCAGCCACTCTATCACCACCACCAGTCCACCACTACGCCATCACCGCCACGTGCCCACGCCACCACCATTGCCACCGTCACCAACCACCACCACCATCGTCGTAGCCACTGCCGTCACCACCACCACCATCGTCGCAGCCACCGCCACCACAACGACGATTCCACCGCCATCACCCCCACCACCGCCACCAACCACCACCACCACCACCATTATCGCAGCCACTGCTGTCACCAACCACCACTACCATCTCCATCACCACCACCATGCCACCATCACCAACCACCGCCACCACCATCGCCGTAGCCACTGCAGTCACCACTCACCACCACCACCACCACTGCCACCAACCACCACCACCATCGTCGCAGCTACTACCATCACCACAATCGCTGCAACCACTATCGTCACTATCACCACTGGTCCACTACCATCACCATGCCACCATTATCACCACCGCCACCACCACCACACCATATGGAAAGAAAAGTGATGATTCGAAAAAAAATTATGTTTATAGGAATTATTTTTTATTATATTATTTGTTGTGTTATCAAACACAATTCTCATTCTCAGAATAAAAATAGAACATGTTATCAAACACTTTTTTTTTTCCTCAAAAACTGTTCCAAGGCACAGAAATAGAAAAGAATAGTTTTTTTTTTCAGAAACAGTGCCAGAGAACAAAATGGTTGTCATGAACACCCTTAATGTCGTGATTTAAGTTATAATAATTAAGGAGCAGTGCAAACAATTAATTGAATTGAACCAAAACAAACTAAGATTTCGCGGTTTGATTTCTCGATTGGGTTCCATATTTTTCTCTGTTTTTTTTTTTTTTTTTTTTTTGTGGGGGGTGGGGAGGAGTTATTTTGAGGGGTTTCCATGTGAATATAATTGGTTTTGGTTCAGAAACCCTTGACGATCACTAATCATAATCCAACACAAACATGCCGGATCTAATTTAAAAAATGGAAGTTAACTCTTGCCATGGCCATGGCAATAAGTAGAGAACATAGCCAAACACCAACCAATTGTTATGAACTTGAAATTTGTCAAGTATTATAATAGCAACCACCTAAGAGACCATTAATTATTTATTTATTACATGTCATATCAGCCGTATTTTATTATCGGAATTTTTGGATGAAAATTAAAAGAAATTCACAGATGCTCAAGTGATACTCAAATAGAGGGAGATCATATATTAAAATATTTTTCAAGGATTAATTAGCACCTATGAAATCATAAAGGGAGGAAAATGAGTTTATCATACTTATCTGTTCCTAATATATATTTTTCTCTGCAGCTCGGAGTAGAATGTTCGTCCCACAATTTGATTCGGTCGATATTAAAAATTGAAGACTGTAGTCTCAGAAGACTAATCTGCACAGAAAAAAAGAAGAAGAAGAAGAAGAAGAAGAAAAGAGTACTCTCCTTGTATCTATCTCTCTTTCTCTTCACCGGCCTACGTTGTGATTTGCTGCATTCTTGTTTGATGGTAGGAGATTGATCATCTTGAAAGCAGCATAAGAAAGAAAATGATACAAACGTTTCTTTGGTGTGTCATTTTCGCAAAAAACATAGGTGATAAGTGGCATTCGGTTACTTTTACTTGCGCCAATATATGTCCAAGAGATCTTACATCCAGATGCAGCCATAAACGCTGCTGGATTACATTTATCATATAAGTGTATAACAAAAATATTAATAATTATAGCTATCAATATAATTTTACTACTTCTCTTTGGTTTTGTACTATTTGTGTACATAAGATGTGTCCCATGGAGGGATGAAGTATGTTGATATAAGGAGTGCTCATAGTGATATTGGTAGAGACCAAAACACTAGTGAAGTTTCTTATGTATGTGCATCAAGGGGGAGTGTGTGTGAGGCTTGAGTGGCTCTGTATAGAGGCAGCATAACAGCATATGAGAAGAGTGGGGAAGAAGACCCTCCCTCCATGTGTGAGAGGGGTATTTAGAGAGGAGAATCCTCTCTAGCATGGGGGAGACCGTTGGTCCCCCCATGAACTGTTCCATCAAGCCATGTCTTGTCTTGAGATAAGACATGTTGCCCACTGTTAGTTAACAGGGGCAACTGTGTAGGGAAGGTTATGACTTGCCATAGGTGCCTTCTAGAAAGTTCTATATATGGACTTTTAGAGAATAGATCCAACTGATGGGCCTAAGGTGAGTATCCAGAACAGGTTTGGTATTTCCCTCCACCATGCATCGCCACCAGCCAGGTTGCAAAAATTAAAACTTTAACGTGGTTTAATGTATAATATATTCATTTGTATGATTGAGTACAGTTGATTGTTTTCATTTCTTGTTAAATTATTGTAACCTGTTAGCAATTTCCCAGGCCAAAAACACGGGCTGTTTGGAAAAAGAGTAAATTAGCAATTTAGGGTATGTTTGAAAGTGTTTCTGCTTTTTTTTTTTTTCAAAATCTATTTTGAATATGAATTTTAAAAACTGATTTTGAGAGTAGAAAAACAAAAAAAACTTGTTTGAATGTTCTTAAATGAAAGTTATAAAGAACTTGTAATTATTTACCAAAATGCCATTCATGAAGTTTCAGAATTACAAAAATGCCACTGTAAAGCATTTGTTTTGAGTCTTCTATTTACGAAATTTCCATTAATGAATTGTGATATTTAAGAACATGCCACCGTGAAAACAAAAAAATCAGAAAACTACTAACCAGAACATCCGTAGGTTGTTTTCATTTTTTCAGTTTTTAAAACTAAAAAACAATCATTGTTTTGAAAATCATTTTACAAAATAATCATTTCCAAACAGATTTTTTTACTTTTTAGTTTTAAAAATTTAAAAACAGTTTGTGAGAATAGAAATCAAACGGGGCCTTAGTTTCTAAAATTATTCTTTACTTGTCATTTAGTTCCCACATTTAACAATGAGATTAATATTTCACACATACAACAAAAAATAAAAAATATATGGGGCCCAAATAAATAGAAAAGAGAGAAAGAAAATACGGACTCCATGGCGGACTTAGGAGAATTTATTTATGTCCGCATACTCAGGGGAAAAAAAATTTAAACTTTTTTAAATGCATTAAAAAATAAAAGAATATAAACAAAAAAAGAAAAAAAATGAGTAAACTTCTTCGGTTGACATGCTTTGGCTTTAAATCAGCTCCAATAATGTCTAGAAATTGAGCAATTATAGAGGGAAGTGATGTTCACCTAACATTAAACTCTTCAAGGGATTTGACATTTGGCTTCACTTTCTTCTCCGGTCCAAATCCAAGAATATAATATCATTTCTCTACCTCTCTAGCAGTGGCTAACCTTGGAATTCCCAAGCTTTCCATGGTAATCCACAAAAGGCTTGATGATTCTAGCAACTTGCATCCCCAAAATTTTTGGGTATTTAGTTAAGACCCCTTCAATTTCTCTTCTTCTCACTCCAATTCCAACTAAATAAGCAACTGATGTGCTCATGGTTCCCTCAAGTTTGAATCCCAGGGAAATTTTACAAAAAAACAATTTTTGTGTCCGCACTTGCGGTTATTTGCCCCTAAGTAGGTTTGCCACTGGATCCCATATTATTTTTATGAGTGTGTAGAGATAAAATTATCTAATTCTTATAGTATGAGAAACATTAATCCCTTTTAACTATATAAATGTTATTTTATTTTATTTTTTTAAACATCAATTGAACTCCAAAACCCTAATCGATCTATTAATCCGATTTCGGTTTTGAGTTTATTTACGCTCCTTCGAAACCATGACGCTGATAGAAATTTTGTAAATGTAAAGACTAACTTGTATATATAATACCAAGGGTTAATTTGCTAATTTATTCAATATATAAAAATTCCCCTAATTAGTACAACAAAATGTGGAGAACTTGTTTTGGGTGCACATGGGTAGAACTGTTTACTTATACTACAAACTCCAAATTCCTATGCAAACAAGGAGAGCCTTGGATAGTAAGGGGCTTAAGATTTTAAAATTAATGACAAGTAGGGGTGCTAAACGAGCCAGGGGCCTTTGGCTCGGCTTGTGAAAGCTCGAGATTTTATGTCTAAAATTGATTGTTGGAACCAGCTTTGGACTTGTATAAAAGTTCGTTTAATAAAAAGGCATCAGACTCCAATTCAAAAGCTCAGCCTTAGAGCCTCTCAGGCTAGCCTAATATATTATTTTTAATTTTAATTTTATATTTTTTATACTACTTGTGATAGCCGTCTCTCTCCTCAATCCATTTCATTCCATTTTATTAATTAAACATACTTTTTCAATGATTTTGTTTTATATTATGCTGTTTGGATATACATTAGATTTATGAATATTTATGAAATTACTAGTGTTGTTGACTGTATATTTTGTTTGGATAAATTTTTGTTATCTTATTTTGTTTTAAACAGGCTAACAGGCTAAACCAGACTTTTATTTTCTGTAAATACGACAGACCACGGGTTGAAATTATATTCATAACAGGTAACAGGCTGATATATTTAAACACGGGCTTAGCCTTTTAAGACCAAAACTCGGCTCGGCTCGGCCCGTTAACACCCTTAATGACAAGTCAAATATTAATAAAGGGTTCCTCATTTCTGCTGTCACTGCTGATGGAAAAACTTGCAGCAAATATATTTACATAAGATACGGAGCCGGATTCTAAAATAAAAAAAATAAAAAAATTCTAAGATACGGAACCGGATCCTAATGGAAGTAAGTGTTGCTGCAAATTTTCTGATCTGCAGTAACAGGAGAGCTATTAAAGCCATTAACAAATCAGATATTTATGACACTAGGTTTATATTTACAAGAAGTTGATCTAATAAAAAATTCGCTCAGCTGGTAAAATGAATGAAATTTTAAAAACATATACAAAAGGGGAATCAAATTGAAAACCAATCCGCATGCAAATTTACCTACATTAATTTCGTTGCCAGTTAATGTCTGAATGAACTAGAAGCAACGTTCCTAAAAAAATTTCACCCATAGAGAAACAGAAGAATTAGCATATGACCTTGGCTTGCAGAAATTAATAATAATTTAGAACTTCTGTAATTCATCCCACCATGTCATATCTTTTCAAATTGAACTAGTAAAACCAAATATTGAACTTAAGTTCATGAGACACAAGACAATATAACAATGTTCACATTCCAAATTTACGAAAGTAAAATAAAATTAACCATCTGGATTCTCCTATCACATGACTAACTCAAAGGTAGCAGAATAAACAATCTGACACAAGACTCAAACTCAATGTAAATTCTATTCAGTCCACATTGCTTGAGCCAAGGTTCCAGCAGCTGTGTATATTTATAGCAAGTTCATATTCTATTAATTAAACATTAGTTACTACTTACTAACAGTACTAGAGGCCTTGTCAACACATTTAAGCCTAAAATCCATCAAAATCACCACCAACACAATCATGTTCTTCCATATAAGAGCTGTTGAGATATTGACTTATGTCAAAGTCATCATCTTGAGTTTCTGTCATCTGACTTTGAGAACCAGTGTTTGGTTCAGAACAAGGATTCTGAAAACTATTAGAGAAGCTGCAGAAGTTTAGTAACTTCTCATGTGGGTTCTGCAGGTTCAAAGTATTGGCATAGTTGTTGAAAGGTTCATAACTTTGGTTCAAAGCAGGTACCTGGAGCTGTGCTGCTTCAAATTCCTGCGGATTAGATTGTAACCCAAATGAACAAACACCATTTTCTGCTCCTGTAGTTTCATTCAGCATGTGATCATACATTGGAGATTTCCCATTGAGGGCATTGCTTAAAGGTTGTTGTATCTGTGCTGCTCCAAATCCCTGATTATATGACTCCAGTACTGGATATTGATTCCCTTTAGACAGTGATCCAAATAAAAAAACACAATTTGCTGCTCTTGGATTTTTATCCAGTGTATGATACCTTGAAGATCCCCCATTGAGGGCATTGCTTAAAGGTTCTATATTTCCCCCAAGTAATCTTTTTCCAAAACCAGATATTGGCCAATTTGACAAACTTGGTGTACTATTTTGGAACCCAAGATTCTGGGAGCCATGAACAAAGGTAAGGTTAGGGTTCTGGTGTTGAAACTGGTTGTTCATAAGTTTCTGATGGAAACCATTGTTAACATTCATGTAGTTCTTCTGAAGGGCTTGTGATGCTTGAAAGTTCTGGCCAGTCCCCAGCAACAGTGGCTGTTGTACAGTAACACCCTGGTTTGAGAACATTGCTCCATAGTCACCATTTGAATTGCCATTAGTTCCAACCTGAGATCTAGTACCATTCAATCCACCAAGAATATTAGGGCTACTTAGGATGGGATTAGGGTTTTGGTAGCCATGAAAAGAGGATGATGAGTTGGTTAGTTTTTGAGTATTGTGTTGATCTAAGGAGCTGCAGCATGATGCTTCATCGCTTATTTTCTTTAAAAGGTCTCTCAAAGTTAAATGTCTCACACTTTCAATAATCCCCTTGACTTCATAACTATCCAATTCGAAGTTGGTAATTGCTTCTGTGCCCTTCAGTCTTATTGATACTATATCATAAGCTCTGGCAGCATCGTCAGCAGTATCTGATTGTTGAAGTAGACAAAAATATATCTTATGTTAAACTATATATATGATACATATTTAGTATATAATATGCTAACATATATTCTCTTCCTTATATATATGTACATAAGTAACTTATAATTGATATACATGTCAATGCTTCATAGTGTGCCTTAAATTATAAAATAAACAACAAATAAGAAGTGTTAGGATATGAACATACAATATGTTCCCAAGCTTATGCCTGGCATCCCCTTATCCTTACCCAGCCTTGCTTGCCGATTTTTTCTGTCAGAGGTTTTGATTCTGATAGGAATGAGAGAGAGAGAGAGAGAGAGAGAGAGAGAGAGAGAGTGAGTGAGTGTGTATGTGAGAGAGAGATGAACTAAATAATTAAGGAGAGGAAAAGAGGGGACTACAAACCTGTAGACGCCACGGTAAGGGGTGTCACTATTATTTCCCTTGCCCCTGCTGAAATTTCATTAACATTTCATACAATCATGAAATTTAATTTGTTTGAGTTAATATTGAACTCATAGCTAGCAATGGTTGGAAATTTTTAAAGGATTGCTTGGCTTTCGCCATGCTAAACAAACACTAGAGAATAATGAAGTGATCCCATAGCTGAGAAAAATAAATTCTTGGAGGCCACATTCGGGTGGAACTCTTCATATATGCTAGTTTCTGGATCCTAACCATTATATATATGGTATAGTTTAAAAAAATAAAATAAAATAATATTTAATTATGAACAAAATTGTTATGAAGTTGATTACCAAAAAAAAAGGAATATTGGATATGGATATATGAATAAATACACACTCTAATTACCAATATTGATGTACTCCCATTACAAATCTTCAGATCATATAAATTCTACTACTTTAACAAAAACATTTATTGCAAATAAGAATTTTCCTAAATTAAAATAATAATAATAATAAGCAATGAAATGCAGTGAACTTTGCATGATGAATTTGTAAGCAGCACTAGACATCAATTTGAACATGCATACCAAAAGAATTTCTTTCTGTTGCTTCTAATTAATACCTTCTAACAGCAAGAATATATTCTTTTGTGCTCATCTGTTGCATTTCTTGGATTTCCCTCAAATAGAACCTCACCTACGATTAATAGTATGGTTATGAGATGGAACTCAACTAATGAATAATAATTAAATCAAAATCAACAATATGTTTTTCCAATGGAAGACATGAATATATCTACAATGACATACAGGAAAATTCGTTGTTGTCTCTACGCCCCCTATCTTAATTGAAACCAAATCATGAGCTCTGGCGGCTTCAATTTCAGTCGAAAATCCACCTGCCAAGATTAGGAGAAAAGAAAAATAACTTAAACAAAGGAAAAAATAAAAGAGCCTCATTGAAAAATTACTCAAGTCTCAGCTTTTCAATTAACCAATTTGTGAAAACCCTTATCTTATTTTTGGCCATTAAAAACATTAAAAACACATCAACTAGGGATGAGGAAAATCGTGTAGAAAATTCAGATTTTATTTGTGGCCATTAACATTAAAATTACCACTCTACCTAGGGGTCATGAGTAAATTATGTGTACCCTTGTATTTTTGCAATTAAAGAGACAGTTTTTTGAATTTGAACATGTGACATTTCAATCACACATGAACAATTTTACCATCGCTCCAGACTCATACATTTTATTTCGCAATTAACATTAATTTAAAACAAAATTCTTACAAGAATAATTGAGTACTTACCAATATAAACTGCAATAGTTGAAGAAGATCCAAGCATAAAAGGGAATATAAAGTCGATATGTTAGTGGATTATCTGAGGTATAGCCCATAAATGGAGAATCAAAAGCATTATATTAAAGGTTATATATTTCAACCTGTCCTTCCTTTCTCTCCGCTTTTATCCCACATAAATGCTTCAAAACGCTCGTCATGACACCTATGTCAAGATTAATTATAGCTTTCATTAAGGTCAGAAAAATTTAGAACATGAACTTAAAATCAAATGTTCAAATATTGAGAGAGAATCAGACTTGGTAACTCCCCGAAATACAGAGGTCTTGACAGAAGTTCTTTTACTAATCAATTTAGGATACCCTCCAAGCTGCGTTTGATGATTATATCCACCATAATTTTGTTCCCTAGGCCCATTATTCCTGTTAGTAGCACATAATAAGAAAAATAATAAATAACATATTAAAATATTAAATTACCATATAGAACACATGATCTATCTACATACATTGCATAGTGCTGAAGTTGGTAAGGGAACACATTGGCTCGTTTTAGACTTTCTTGTACGTGTCTTTCATCTAGTGCTGCTTCCAATACAGTTGAGATTGTTGATGAATTTGCTGGAACAAATTTGTGCATAGAAAGGACATCATCATCATCATTTTGGGTTGAAGAATATTGAGTCCAATTATTCAGCAAGCTTTGGTTTGGATTTTGAATCTGTGGGGTCATTAGGTGATGGGCTATCACTGAACCTTGAGTGGCCGAATTGGGTGATTCAATGTTTGTTTGATCTTCATGCATAGAGGATAATCCTGCCATGGATCTCAATTGTGTCACTCACACCAATGGATTGGACTAAAAAAAAAAAAAACACTCTTTAAATATACATTTTGAGGTCACTTCTCTGTATATATAGTGCGTTGAAAATAGCATATATTTGGGAACGTAAAATTTAACGGTTTTGGACATATTATATGGTAGGCTCAAGCACATGTAATGTTTTGTTAATTGGAACCCGCATCGTAACTTTCACCACCTATGTTTGACTGTCCACTTTTATTTTAATTTAATAGTTGAAGATCACTAAATACTTTAATGAAGAAAGAGAAAAAGTTTCATGTAGCACTAATGGCAAAAACAAAAAGTAAAAAATAAAATTCAATGAAGAAAGAGAGTGTGCCATTACTCATTCAATTATAAATGAACAATAGTAAATAAAGTAATACTTTATTTATAAAATAATGAAAATGACATAATGTTAATAGACTTTAATGTTTCTAAAGTGAATGTAGATAAATTATCTACATTTCCTTCCAAACGACGTCGTTTTAGATTGAAAAATTAAAAATTATAATGAAAAAGACTACTATAATCGAGAAATAAATTATAATTACAAAAATATCTTGATTTTCGTCTCAAAATGACGTCGTTTTGGGCTCACTGTAAATAAGTTATCTATATTTACCGTAGAAAAAACGAATCCATGTTAATATTATTAAAAGTTCATTAAATGCTAATAATTATTTATTTATATATTTGAATATCTTTTCTTTTGTTGTTGTATTTATTGGGTTGGTTAGTATTTTATTTTATTTTTGGTAATATTCAATGTGTAATTGCATACCTCAGACAATTTTCTAATTAATGTCATTCAATTACGTCAGTTTTCACAAATTTTTATTTAATGAAGTCTACAAGTTGATTTTTTTTCCCTAATGTATAAATTACTAAGAGAAAAAAAAAAGCATATCATTTAATCAAAGACAACGCACACATTAACTGCATATATTTGTTTAAGCTTATTTAAAAAAAATTATTTTTTTATTCATAAGTTTTATCATAAAATAAAAGAAACTTCCGAATAAAAAAGTAAAGTAAAGAAATTATTTTCCTAAAAATCTAAAATAAACTAAGGTAATATGTCTATCCTGCGGCTGGAAAGATATATCATATGCACTAAACCCTCAAAAATTGCACCATTTTTTTTAAGTACATGAGTCTCATATATAATTTGTGTCTACAATTGAAGACAACTTATCTCCCACTACAAGACAATAATATTCCCCATAAACTAATCTAACCAGATACTTAGTAACTAAGTTAAGAGAAATGATTACTTACAAATTGGGAAATGTATTTTTTCTCTTACAAAAGAAACAAAAAATTTCTTACACATACATCAATATGTGTTATTTTTTTTTAAAAAAAAATACAATGAAGCCCACCTCAATTTGTGTTTGCCAAAAGGGAGATAACTTTTATGCGAGGAGAATTTATTATCCCTTATAGCGGGTGTTCGCGGTCTGGATTTGATCAATTTTGAAAGCAATAATCATCTGATTCAATCCATTTGGTTTGATTATGTAATCATCTATTTGGTGTGGATTTTTTTTTCAAATCTAATCCAGTTCAATCCAATTTTATTCGGTTTGATTGAATCGGTTTTCAATTTTTTGAAAAACCTAAAATTTGTAAGATAATTTTTTTGCAAATAACATATCTTTTGTATGTATCGGCTTGTAAAGTTTGTATGATGACTATTGTGCAATCTAGAAATATCATTAAACGATAATCTAATTTTCTATATAGTACAACAAAAAGTTGAATTATCATCTTTTACCTCCAACAAAAAATTTACAATGTGGTTGCCTGAGATACGAAGTAATCCAAATTTTTATCCTAGATGAACTGATGTACAATAATAACCCATGCAATAAAAATATATAATGTATCTCACCCAAAAAAAATAACATAGATTAAGTACAACCCACTCTCTCCAACATGATGGGTTAATGGGTATTGAGTTTAGAATATTGCTATATGAATTTTGGGCTGGGAAAAAGGTCCAAGTAAGTAAAGGGTAAGTTGAGAAATCATTGAATCGATTTTCATCAACCAAACTGAAAATCGATTCAATTCAATTAAATTTTATGATTTTTTTCGATTTTCAATTTTTTGATTTTCAGTTAATTCGATTTGAATCGGTTGATAAACACCACTAACAACCACATATTAATTAAACTCTTTTCTTTTATTTATTTAATATTCGTTTTCAATTGGGTGGTGTATAACAAAACAAGTAATGCTTGCTGATAGACTATTTAATATCTAAAAATATTATAGATTAAGTTTTATGAAAATATTTGATAAATTTTTATTTAAAATATGTAAGTGTACTGTTTTTTTAATTGTTTTTTATTTTCATTTTTAATAAAATATTGATTTTATATTCTTTTCCTCAGTATATTAAACTTTTTTCTTAATCAATTAAATTATTTTGAAGTACTAAATTAAATGAACAGTATATTATAGTTATATTTTTTTCATATCTATTCTATCTATTTCTCTATAATATTATTATATCAGAATCTCAACTCAACTTCACTTTTTTTTTTTTTTTGTCTTGAGATTCCGACCTAACAATATTGGAAATAAGTAGGTAAAATAAGTATAAAAAAATATAGACATAACATCTTATCCTTAAATTAAAATGAAATTAAGGGTTGAATATTAGTGTAAACTTTATGCCCTATCATATAGATTTCTATAAGAATTAATATCATATGATATATTTGAAAAAATTATATAAATTTTTTATAAAAGGATATTTTTGTCAAAAATATTTATTTTTATCCTATCTATTATTATATAGTGCATTATCAAACATTGGATAGTATTATATTTTACAATACATTATCTTATACAGTGTCATACCAAATGCTGAATAGTATTAAAATTTAATCAGGTTTTATCCTATTGCCCTAAGGATACTAATTAAGGAGCATTTAATAAATGTATAAAAAAAGAGAGCATTTAATATATTCTATTAAATTTTCAATTATTTGGTTTTTAATATATTAAATATTTTTACACAATACTATATGTATTTTGATTCCTTAATAAATTTCATAAGTGCATTCTTAATTGATTTGACCTATTTCCAGTTGACTTATACGATAATGTCTATTTTGATAATTAAAAATAATAAATAAATAAATTTTCTCTCTGTTAATAATTAGTAATTTCGTTGATCTTTCTTTCTCTCAATAACTACAAACCACATATATTTCTCTTTAATTAATTTTTTTAACAATTAATAATAAAATAGTTTAATTTAAAAAATGTAGAGTAACATGCCAAACCACTTCTCATATATACGTGTTCCTTATTTGTGGTACAAAACTACAAATCATCTATTTGTATGAACTCGTTCCTTTGCCATTACAAAAATTCGTAATTTTTTTTTTTTTTTTTTGGTAAGCTACTAAAATTCATATTTTATTTTTAGACTATTATAGCTAGACCTTTTCGTTTTGGTATAATATATAGTTTGCAAATGACATTTGTCTTAAAAACTGTGTTTCTCTCCAGAGACTACTATAGGGGCAGAAAAAAGTACACTGAAGTTGGCGTTATCTATTTCAAACAGAGAATGTGTCATGCCCAAACCATTCCTATAATCTCAAATCATCAGACTTTAAAAAAATAATAATAAAAGATGTGAAATATAAAGCTGAAAATTTATATACAAAGACTCAAAAAAAATTAAGTAGTCTTTGAGTTGGAACTTAGAAGTTCAGACTGGAAGGGAGGGTTCCTCAATTGGACCCTGCAAATTTGCAATACAAGTCCTTGACTCAAGGGACTGAAGAACTCTAACAACTTCTACCATTGATGGCCTTTTCTCAGGCACCACAGAAGTGCAACTAAGGGCAATATCTAAAGCTCCAATCATTTCTTGATGGCAAGTATGTGATATTCTTGGGTCAAGAACTTGATGTACCCCATTAGTGATGTTCACTTTCCTTCTAACCCATTTCACAATGTCAATGGAGTCACTTGATTCTGCTTGCTCTGCTTGCCTGCCACACACTAGCTCTAGCAATACAACACCAAAGCTATACACGTCCAATTGTTCACTTGCTTTCTTACTGTAACCATATTCTGCTATGCAACAATGCAATTAATTAGTATGTTAATATTTATTTATTGGTTAAGGAATATGATGATGTCATATACACTAGAATCGGAAAGCAAAATTACATATTTGTTACAAGCATGCAAATTGCTGATATACTAGGCAGTGTTTAACTATCTATAATATTTCATAAGATGTAGTTATAAACACTCTAGGTAGAAGTTTGCTCTAGTACTATGTGGCAATGCATTATTTCCTCTTAAGTTCATGCTTTTATGTAATTCACATGTCATACCTGGTGCAATGTAACAGGAAGAAGCTGCTTCAGAATCCAAAGTTGATTGAAATGCAGCTTCTCCAACAACTCGATCAAGAGCAAAATCTGTTAGTTTTGGAACAAAGTTTGCATCCAAAAGAATGTTCTTTGACTTGACATTTCTGTGAAGCAAGTGTGGGACATAATCCTTGTGAAGATATGCCAATCCTTGAGCAACTCCAATGGCAATCCTTAATCTAACTCCCCACTGCAACTGAAAATTCTGACGGGAAATCAAATCCCCTAGGCTTCCTTCATGCAAGTATTCATAAATGAGAAAAATTGACTCATCAGAATGGCAGAACCCCAGAATTTTAACAACATTCTTATGCCTAATTTTTGCCAAAGTCTTGACCTCAGCTTTCAGAGTTTTTGAGGACTGGTTTCCAAAATTAACCAGCTTCTTCACAGCTACCAGTTCACCACTAGGTAAACTCACAACATAAACTTTACCAAAAACTCCACCATTTCCCATTGAGCTTTTCTCATTCATCCCCATAAGCAGATCATGCTCAGTAATTCTGAGAGGATAGAAGAACACTGAACGCCAGACCCCTACTTGACTCCCCTTGCAAGATCTCCTATACAATATAAACCCACCAGCAACAATGACAGTTCCAGCAAGAAAGGCTAAAGAGATTAGGACACATGTTAAGGTTGTAAGACCACCAGTGTAGTGTCTTGGCATGTCATCAGAACAGGAGTTGGGCAATCCAGGGCCACAAAGATCAGGGTTACCTTCCAAAAATGAGGCAGGTAAACCAGAAATCAAGGAGTATGGTACTTTACCTGATAGCTTATTGAAGGACACATTTAAAAGAGCAAGCTTCAAGTTTTGAAGCCCTTGTGGGATTGAACCAGTGAGATTGTTATCTGAAAGATCAAGGTAAGTAAGCACTGGTAGCTGAGCAAGAGAAGAGGGTATTTCACCTGTTAGACTGTTGTCAGCCAGAGACAAAGAAACTAGTTTCCGGCATTTTTTCAGCTCTGGGATTGGACCAGAAAGGGAATTGTGAGAGAGGTTTACTATGCTCATAACTGGGGAGTCACAAAAATTTGGAGCAAGTTCACCATAGAAACGATTGAGAGAAGCAGAAAATCTGTACAAGCTCTTGATAAGGCCAAGACCTTGAGGAATTTTACCACCAAAGCTGTTATTGTCAAGCTGAACTTGCTCCAACTGCACAGCTTTTGATATTGACTCAGGTATTTTTCCTGAGAATCTGTTGTTTTCAGCTCTAATGAGCTGAATTTTGGGTAATGACCATAATGCAATGGGGAAATCTCCAGAGAAACCATTGTCCTGAACTTGGAATCTCTCAAGACTCTTACAATCACCAATGGAGTTGGGTATTGAACCAGTGAAGGCATTTGTATGAAGGCTGAGAATTATAAGGCCTTGTCCTTTACATATGTCAGTTGGAAATGGCCCCAAAAGCTTGTTTTGGGAAACATCAAAAGAAACCAGGTTCCTGAGAGAAGATACCAGAGCCATAGAAATCCCACCTGTTAGATTGTTCTCTGAGAGATCTAAATGAGTCAAACTATGCAGGCCTACCAAAGAAGCTGGAATTTCACCTTGAAAAGAAGAACTATGCAACAAAAGTTGCTTAAGATTTCCAAGTTCACCAATATCCCCTGGAATCTCACTCACCAAGTAAGGATTCTGAGACAAATCAAGGACTTCAAGCTTAGTGAAATTGCCAAAGACAGCAGGTACACTACCTGAAAGCAAGTTGTTTCCCATGTTAAGAACTTGGAGGTTCTTCAAGGAGCCTAAGCTTTCTGGGATGTTTCCTTCTACATGGTTTCGGCTGAAATCAAGCACTTTCAAGGAAGCAAACTTAGAAATCTGAGATGGGATAGTGCCCCATATAAGATTGGTACTGAGATTCAAAGTTTCCAAAGAACTACACTGAGAAAGATGAAGAGGGATGGGCTGGTTGAAGATATTATCAGCAAGGTTGAGATAAAACAGATTAGGAAGGTCACATATAGAAGATGAGATATCCCCAGAAAGGTTTAAGCTCTGGAGATTAATAGAAGTTACTGAGAGTGAAGGAGTGGTGGAGCAAGTGATTCCAGTCCAGTTACAGTAGTGGATTGCTGAAGTATTTGACCAGCTAGATAAGGCCTTCTTAGAGTCTTCAATGGAGGCCTTGAAGGAGAGAAGGATATCCCTCTCTGATGAACAAGAACTAAGGTTGAAGATTGCAAAGGTCACAGAGAGTAGGAATAGGTATATACAGAAATTAGCCATTGGCTTGGAGTCTGCAAGAGAGCTAGCTTCTGTGTTCTTTTCAACAACTCTTTCTATATATCAATGTTAAGTGTGAGAATGTGCCTCCCAACTCGGGAAAAACACCGTTTTAAAATTTTTGAGCAAAAGAATTGTCCAGTTAAAGTTGATTGGATAAGTTTTTCCAAAGTAATGCAGTCAAACATGTCACATATGCTGACGGGACTAGTCTCGTCACTGACACTGACGGGACTCGTGCCACGTCAGCGCCACGTTGGCAGTTTTATTACCATAAAACTTCAGAAGACCATAACTTGTGACTCGGGTATCCAAATCAGATGATTTTTTTTTGATTTCACATAACTTTTCGAGATCTACGCAATGACATATCATTTAACATATTTTATCTCTCACAAATATAATTTGAATTGGTAACAATTGTACCACAATCACGCGTTTAAATCCAAAAGATCTTCAAACTATGTTTGTGGGAGATAAAATATGTCAAATTAGATGTCATTGCGTAGATCTCGAAAATTTATGTGAAATCAAAAAAAAAATCATCTGATTTGGATACCCGAGTCACAAATTATGACCTTCCGAAGTTTTACGATAATGAGACTGCCTACGTGGCGCTGACGTGGCACGAGTCCTGTCAGTGTCAGTGACGAGACTAGCCCCGTCAGCATATGTGACATATTTGACTGCATTACTTTGAAAAAACTTATCCAATCAGCTTTAACTGAGCAATTCTTTTGCTCAAAAATTTTAAAATGGTGCTTTAGCCCTTACATTTACGTACAATAACTCATCATAACCATTGAGAATTTTGTTGATAAAACCTCAATTATTATTTTTTCCTTTTTCTGGTTTTTTCACCTTTTGCAAGACTGCCCAAGTGTATTATTAATATTATTTTGTTTTTTTTTCTGTTTCATTTTCAGTTATTATATATTTATTAGAAAAATATAATATGAAATTATTAATGCAAAATTCGCCTGGTTGAGTTGTTGAATTAAATTGATTATTTTAACCAAATGATATTCTTATCACATGTAATGTAAATTTCATCTAATTGCTTAAGTTATTGGATTAAATTAATTATTTTATAATATTTATTATTATTAGCATTTAAAAAATTTTATGTTATAGAAGATAATTTTTATTTAATTTTTTTCTCTCTTTTGGTCACAAGGAGTCATGGATCATATATTTTTATGTATATATAAGATGGGTAAAAGATTTCTCCAGTCAACGGAAATAAGTTATCTCCAGTTAGCCCAAAACGATGTTATTTTAAGGCAGAAATCAAGATATTTTTGTAATTATAATATATTGCAGGGTTATATTAGTCTTTATCATTATAAATTTTTAATCTTATAACTCAAAACAACGTCGTTTTGAGTTTACTGAAAATAACTTTATTTCTCGTGACTGAAAAAATATTTTTCTCATAGAACATATAATTTATCTCTGTGAAATAAAAATGTTGAAACTTTTCTTATTACTACTAACCAATCCCTCCAAAATAGAGCCAACACTTAGAAGACATTCTCCAAGGAATAGTTGTTACTCTAAGTAGTAGATGATCACACTTTTCACAAAAGTAAAATAAAATAAAAAAAAGTTTTTTCAACGTTGCAAATAGAATCCTAAGGAGAAAAAAAAAAAAAAAAAAGTGAAGTAGGCTTAGGCGTAGATTTGACCTTCGAACACCGAAACCTTGATTGTGGGAAAAAATTCAATGCATGTACCTCACTCCATTGAAGATGTTTTGGCTTGAATAGGATGTTCACGTGGCCATTTTGTCAATTTGTGTCCTCGATGGGGTCTCAAATTGACCATCAGATTTCAGAAGTCAGAGACCTTTTGTTTGGCCAAGGCATGAAACAAAATTCTCCATTAAACTAAACATGGCACCTCGACCTCGGGGTGTTTAATATATTAAACAGAATAAACAAGAAATCGAGACTTGAAATATATAAGGAGTAATTGGCGTTCATATATAGTATAATATAAGGAAAGAACAAACTATTTAAAAATTCAAAGAGGGTAATATTATATATAAAAGTTAAGGGGTGGTGTCATTGAAGAAAGAAAGAAAAAAAATGTGTGGGTATGAGGACCAAAAAAGGGCAAGGAAGAGAGGCTTCTCGTGACTGATAGGGCTGATGATGAGACAAAGGTCCTTATTGCACGTTTCAGACTCGTTTGGAATTACATGCCATACCAAATAAGAACAAGGAGATCAAGATGAAGTTGAGTTAAGTTTTGCTAGTACTACAATTTTTTTAGTTTATTTCCTTTGCTTTCTTAATTATAATTAGACCCCCTCTTCCTAATAAATAATCATACCTTTTATTTTATAGGTCAAAAGGTCACCCACTTTTGTTGCATATTTGTCTATAATATCATTTATATGCATGGGATCCACAATTCAAAGTGGGTCAGGATCACAAGGGCTCTTTCAAGAAGATGAATTTTTTATTTCACCAATGGGAATAAGGGTATAGTAGACTTGAACTAAGAGATATACACAGTACAATGTGGCTGTGGAGGACCATGCAATTAATAAATTCATTGATTTATTTTCTTTATTTGAAAAACATAAGAAGCATAAATGTTTTGAAATATATTGTTACCTTATTATTTTAAAAATAAAATAATAAAAATGATCTATTAACATTAAGGGATTTGTATTCATCATGCAACACGACAACAAAAAATTTTCTACATACAATATTTTGTGGGGTCCGTATTTTTTGAAGCAAAAAATGAAAAAAAACGGCACGAAAAATAAATCTCTATAACATAATACAATCACTTTTATTACAACATAACTTTTATAAAAGCCTAACAATAATTAGGATAAACTACAGCTCTATGTGGGAAATCCACAATGTATTCAAAACGGGGGAAAGGAATAAAATAAAATGTTCAATTTCTCTGACAAGAGTGGACGAAATCCAAAAAGTTCCTAAAAGTATCAATGGGTGAAAAGATTCTTAACCTTTGCATGATTTCTATCAACACAAGAAGGACCACGAGGTTAGTTTCTCTTTCTGATTTCAAAATTGCCATAAAAAGTTGTGAAATATTATAGTTTTTTTTCTTCGTAATATTCAGGTTCAGGGTTTATGCCATATCCGGTTATCATTTTTTTTTCAAAAGCAAAATTTTTTTTTTTTTTATCTTTAGATGAACACTATAATTCATAGAAATTGATCCTCTCATGTGAAAAAAAATATGATATGGTCATGTGAGAATATCACAATCATACAAAGGTAAATCAACGGTTATAATTTTGTTACTACTAATTTTAACATTTTTTTTATCTCCTCCTTTATTATCATTAATTTAACTTTGTATGATTATAATTCTCCACGTAATATAATCATGTAAAAATAAAGATCCAGATCCATAAAGCTGGAAAAGGGATCAGTACATCACCAGCAACAAGAAACAAACTTCAAGAAAAGCTTTTTTTGAAGCTTTAAAGCTAATGGAGCCAATTAATTCATGCATAATCACCAATTGCGTGTGTGAAAGATAATAAACTAAGCCAAAATGCCAAATCCTTTAATATTTGAAAAAGATGTAATTTGTTAGTGTCGTGCTATTGAATTTCTACACATGCTGCGAAGTGCGAACTACAACACCAAAGAAATAGGAGATTCAGTAGGTGTTCCACTGAATCTCCCTTTTGCATATTTATTCTTAAGTAGTTTTATAATAATAAAATATTTATTTTAAGGAAAAAGTGTTTGTTCTTTTAAATGACACAACTTATATTCTTTCACTCTCACAAAGAGGTGAGACCCACACTTTTATATTTTTTTCACTCTCTCTCCTTTTTTATCTATCTCTTTCTCTCACTTAAAATGATACAATTTTACATTTTTTAAATGATACACACTTTTTTCTTATTTTAATTAATGTTTATCTTTTTATTTGAGAGTCACAAAACTCTTTTCAAGCAGACAAGAGTGACACTTTTACAGTGACGTTACATTCCAACTTATTAAAATAATTAATTATAAAACTATTTTAATACTTTAGTTGTACCATTTTGCTTTATTATATAATTTATATTAAATGACTAAATTATAGTGTGTTTCACTGAGTCGTTTGGCTGTCCTGCACTGATTCCTTCAGAAAGCAAACTGTTGTAGTTCATTGTCATTTGGTAGAACGTAAATTTTTTTTTTTCTCAAAAAAGTAGGATGAGAAAAATGATTTGTTCATATTTAATAGGAGGAAAAGTTAAAGTAAGGCAAGAAAATTTTTTTCTCATTATTTATTTTTTCACATATAATTATTATGGAAGATTGCCATTAATGCCATGGGGGTGAAAAAAATTTTGAGTATGCAGTGCAAAAATTATCACATAGTATCAGTAAAATAAATTCAATATTATCAGAAAAAATTTAGCCTACCAAATATCTTTTAATAATTTATCCACGAAATTTTTTTCCAAACATATTTCCCAAAATTATTTTTCTCGGTAAAAAAAAAAAAATCTTCTACTAAACATCACTTAATTCTTTTTTGTTTTCTATGTTTTCCTATTTATTATCTCAATTCTTACATTTAGTCAAAGACCGACTAATACTTAATTATTATTATTATTATTAGAATACACATTTATCTCTCTCTAAAATTCACTCAAGGGTAGATAGTATCTCCTAGTTTTGCAAGATACCAACATACACTTTACATATTATTTTATATTTATATAATTTTGTTATTTAATTAAAAATGATTTCATTCTATTTTCTAGAAGGCTTGTGCATGTAGCATCATTCTAGCCTAGGTGATTTCTTCATAGTTGACTTTAATTTAACATATAGTTATACTAGTACCATAGCTGTGAAAGTGTTCAAACCTCTGAGGTGAAGGACGACAACCATTATTGCTGAATGCTGCATCTGATCTGAAAAAGGGATAAAAGGATGTAAAACAAGGATGTAAAACAAAAGAAGAAAAATCTTAAAGAGGAAATGAGAACTACTGGGGCCAAAATAAAATTAAAAGTGAAAGCATCCTGTTGTAGATTACAGTACCAGACCACTCTGCAGGAACCCAACAGATATTAATAAAATGAACGAAAGTTAAACAAATTTTGGTATAGATTAGTACAATCATAATTTGGGGGCAGTGTCCAATCAGTTCCTTTGACTTTTTATATTTGTATTTTTTTGCAACGTACCAACCCCTAGCTAATTAGCTGCATTATCAATCATCTGACGACTTCTCAGATGAAATTAGGTCATGTCACCACTCACCACAAAATTAATCACCTGCTAAATGTTCAGTAACAATTTGCCATAATCAAGACCCCCAAAGAAATACAAGAAAGTGAGACCCAATTTTTTCTTCTTTCATCTACCAAACAATCATCATGTTTGATTACCTACTAATAAAGTCAATCATATATTAATATATTATAGAAAAAATGTGTATGATTTTAAAAGATGTAAAATTGTGTTATTTTAAGTGAGAAAAATAGATAAATAAAGAAGAAGAAAAAGTTGACAAAAAAATATAAAGTTGTGGGTCCCACCTCTTTGTGAGAATGAAATTACATAAGTTGTGTCATTTAAAAGGATAAACACTTTTTCCATATATTATTTGGGATTTTGTTTTCTTAGGTTGCAGCAATACTATTCTCCTTTCTACACATACATAAAATTTGCACCAGCTTTTCTTTTTAATTTTTTTTATTTTAAATAATGACCCCACTTATTAATGTCTCGATAGAAAAGCATAGCTTCTCTTGTGCAACTTGCAACCGATGAAAAGCATTTCCCATATTATATATTGTAGTACTAATGAAGATTGTAAAACAATAATTAAAAAATGGGTAGAAAAGAAAATTGGTTTAGGTATGAAATCAGGGACGAAATTTTCTTTTGCACATTGATCATGGCAGTCAAAGTCATCAAAGCTATGCGTGCCCTTTGGAATCATGGTTTTCAATGAATGATCCCAGCTGATAAAATCATCTTTATCAATAAAATTAAGTTTTTTTATTCGTGCCCTTTTCAATTTTTTTTTATCAAATCGGTTTAATCCGATTCAAGTATTCTTCCTTTTTCAAATTCTGCTCAATTTGTTGGTTAAGACAATGCTATCAATAAGTAATTTAAAATTCGTCTCAATCATCAACTCATTTAAAATATTGGTTCAGTGATTCAATTGTATAAATTAAATTTATAAAATAATATATAATAAATATTAAATTATAAATATTATATTCAACAAATAAAAGTGGTTAAATGATAAGCCTTCTGATCTTCAAATACGATGACTCAAGTTCGAATCTTGTTTCTGGCGTGGATATTGGATTACAGAAACTCGAGCTAGGTTTTAAAACACTGCTATCAATCACATTTCATTCACAATGACCTTTTGCATTAATCATGTGGATGAATGCATTACTTAGTAATTAAATGTAGGAAAATAGCGTGTATATAATGCTGTTTTGGCACATATCAATTTGCCCATTTGAAAATCTGAATAAAGCATATTCCCACACTTTCAAATTTCAATAGTCAACTTTTCAATTGTTATTTAATAATTGAGCATCCAAGGAGAGACTATACATGTAGTAACACTACTAAATCAGAATGAAAAAGATAAGGTAATTATACAATAGCCTTTCCATTATGTGTTATGACCTGAAGATTTGAGAGATATAAACAACAAGGATGGACATGGGTGTCTGTGCTCTCTTTGTTTGCAATATTCCCCAGACACCAAAATCACAGATCACAGCTAAGAAGTCAGGTGTTGAAATTTGTCTTTTCATAAAGAAACCAGACACGAGATGGTGGCTGTGAGGGAAAGGAAAGTTTATTATCAAATTCCACTTATTGCATTGAAGAAAGCAATGAGGGATAATTATACGCATTCCATAGCTTAGCCACTATTAGTAAGGTGGGGACGCTTGTTTGATTTTGCTTCCCATGTTTATATGAATTTTATAAAAAGTGCAATAGATTTAGATACACCTCTCAATATTTGTTCTTATTTAGCTTAGGGGAAAAAAAATAGTTCCTTTTCAGCCTCTTGCCCCCATCCCATACCCCTCCTTTTATTTTTCGCTTTTTTCCCCTCAAAGTTTGGCAAGGGGTGTGGCGTGCTTTTGTCAAAGTATGCTAATTGCACCCCAAATATGCAAACTGGTTAAAGAAGAAACATTGGTTGTATTATAGGATGGGGACGGGAACAGGCTAAAGGTTCATGACCATAATTCATGTCCATAACCTTAGATAGCATTATTAAGAACAGTGTTCTGAATCCATTAGAATCAATACACTAAAATTTATTCTTAATTTAGGCATACACAAAAAGATAAATTACATTAAGATGCTATCTTCTTAAATGTACGCAATATATCATAAATACACACAATTGGTGCTACTTTCATGTCACTACTAGAAAAGTGAGTATCTTCGACGGAATGAGCCAATATAACATATTGATCTTATTTATTTTAATAAGAATACTCACGCATTTAAAAATCGAAGATTAAATTATAATAGGTGACATGTTCCGTGCGTTATGTTCAGTTGAGATATCTATACAAATGGATTAAATTACATGGTAATATTAGTCACGGATAGGTTATGTCGAATCAATGATATTTGCGTAGCTTGGGTATCGATGATGTATGGCTAGATGTCCCTCTCTATTTATAAGACTAAAATAACATTTTATTGTTGTTGTCAACGTATTGGGAATCTAAATGTTTACACATTTGGAATGGATTGAAAACAATGTTCCTAAGTTGACCAAAATGTACACACATATACATCCTTATGTTTGTCCGGATATATGTATGTATGCAATAGCCATAAAGCCGTGTTATGGATATTATCTCAATGATATGGTGACTAATTTCACAACTTGTTGATCACGAGCACTTAGTAGCGGATTCAGAAATTTTTTTTATGTGTTGCACACTTAGAACAAGGGTTCGCGCCCCCGAATTTATTTTTTAAAGATCATGATCATGATCTAATTTTTACTTTTACTTCAAAAGTAAAGGAAATAATCAACCAAAATTTTAAGGAAATAATCAATAACAATAATTAAAAAAAATAAACACCATAAAAGACATTTGTAAAATATAGTATAATTATAGGGGTTAATCGATCAAAAACTCACCTTTGTCGATGTCTATTTGATCCAAAGTTGACCACTTTTGTTTTAAAAAAAACGTAAAAAAAAATTCCATGTAATTCTCTTTCACTTGACGAAGATTGAATTTCAAGAATCGTTAGATGTCTATTAAGATTTGGAGCTAATAAGGTTTATATTTAAAAAAAAAAAAGACAAAGAAATGGACTAGGATTTAAGCTTTAAGTTTTTAATTGTAGGGATTTGTTGAGTTGGGCCTATCTTTACCTTTTTCCTTTCAATCTTTCTATTTCTTTTTTTTTTTACTTGACCTAAAATCCTAAATCACCCATCCCATGTGAAAAAAAAAATCTCCAACTTTGTGTCTACAAGTGCAGACAAGTGAAACAACTTGGATCCGCCATTGCGAGCACTGTAAGGTTGTTGTGCCTTTGCAATATCTATATAAATAAATTAAAATTAGAGTCTCACGCATGTTGTGATACTAGTTTTGTGAAGGGAGTGTTTGTTTGGAAATGGATCCTCTCATATGGAAAAAAAAATGATATAGTTATGTGAAAAGATCACAATCATACAAAAGTAAATCAACGATTATGATTTCGTAACTACCTATTTTAAATTTTTTTTTCTCTCCTCCTTTATTACCATTGGTCCACCTTTGTATGATTATGATTCTCCACATGACATGGTCATGTGAATTTTCACATGAGAGGATCCAGATCTGTGTTTGTTTACTTAGTTCCTAACCTCCTGGAAACTCAACAACCCTTTCATATACAAATCTTGAACAAGGGGTCAAAGTACAAATTACTATTACCCTTAATATACTGGTAAGTGGAGTTGACAGAAAAATCCTCGTTGTCTATGAAGCACCGACATTTCTCGACACTCCGACACTTTCTACACTCCAATACTCATTGCAAAAAGTTCAAAGGTTACATTGTGTTGTATTTTAAGTTTCAACTATTAGATTTGTTAGATTACGATTACGATTTTATTGAGTTTAATATAAATATTTGGGATATCTTATGTTTCTTTGCAAAATTGATGTATATTATAAGTTTAATTTTATTTTTTTGTTAAATTATTGAATACTAAATATAATATACAATACATAAATTAAAAATATTATATAATATCAAAATGTGTCCTAACGTGTTGAAACTTAACATTTTTTAGAATTAACGTGTCGGAATGTCGTGTCGTATCCCGTGTCCCGTGTCGGTGTCGGTGCAACATAGCTCGTCATCACTAATGAACCAAGTTACCAAGATCAACTTTTTTATGCCAACAATTACTAATAACTAATATTTAAATACTACCATAAGTTTTTGTTGGGATTGTGACATAACTTAATCATAAAATAAGTTTATAAACTTCGAGTCCCCTTATTTTTTTTTTTTTATATATAAAAAAGTTACAAGCATGTATTGTGAAAAATAATTTTTAAAAAATAAATCAATAAGATAACGAAATTAAATATGTTCACTTCAACTTTTTTCTTTTTTAAACAATCACTTCAACTTCTGAAAATTATAAATCTGAATTAATCAAACTCAAACAAGAGAAGTTATATTTACAATTTTTTTTTATACAACCTTTCAAAATCACTTTTGTTATTGTTTGATTAAAATCAAATCAACGATAACATAGTGATATCAAGTGAGAGCTCTTAATTTAATTTTGATTCAGCAATAATAAAAATAATTTTAAGAAATTGTAAGGTAAAGTAAGTCGTAATAACCTTAAAAAAAAAAAGTAACATAAGGATGTTTAAATGAAAATGTTTTTTGGGCCTTGGGCATTATTATAAAGAGGTAGATGGGCTAGTCGCTAGAGTGATTTGAGTAGACCGTATTTGATAATTGGGTTTTTGTGACCTACCTATCCTTCTAAAATCTAAACCACGATTTGATGTGGGTTTTTGTGACGGTGCATTTTCATCTGGGTGTGGTCGTCCCGCACCAGAACATAACGGCGGGAAAAAAACAAAGAAAAAGAATAAAAACGCAAGTGTATGGCGGGAACAACCCTAACTTTTTCTTTCTTACTTTTTCAAATTAAATTTCATTTTAAGCAGAAATATTAATTTATTTAAACAAAACAAACACGAGACTAGACGCAAACAAATCCACCAAACGAGTATTGGAATCATTTTTCTGCAAATGGCGCAGAAGAAGAAGAAAGCTAGGGTTCCCGAAGATGAAGAAGGAATCGAAGCTGAACCTCAAAAGAACCTCTACCAGGTACTACCGTAAATTCATGCTTTGTTTTTTTTTCCTTTTTCTGAAAAAATGAAAAGCAAACAAAAAAATTAGAAACAAAACCGCATTAATTATCAAGCATTTCACCCTTCAAATTCAATTGTTAAACCGCATCTTGTCTATTAGATCATGTTATAGATGTCTAATCGAATATGCGTAAGTGAAGATTCATTATGTTGAAAGTCCTTACTCTCATCCTTTGGTAGAATCTTCAAGTTGAAATTAAAAGGACCACGAACATTTGTATTTTTTTTTGCTTATTTTCAGAAGATTAAGTTTACTCTCTAGATTAGTGATTTTGTTCCCTTTACTTGTTTCACTGTGATATATGACTTTGTTGGACATTGACTCATTGATTGGACTCTTGTAGGTTCTTGGCGTGGAAAGAACTGCATCTCAACAGGAAATAAAGAAGGCGTACTACAAGTTGGCATTGCAGCTACATCCTGATAAGAATCCTGGTGATGAGGTCATTATTTAGGGCTGCTTGACATGTCCATGATCTTTTTGTTAGCTTTTAGGTGTTGGCAGTTGTAATTCCTTGTGTTCATACAGGAAGCTAAAGAGAAATTTCAGCAACTGCAAAAAGTTATCTCAATTCTTGGGGATGAAGAGAAACGGGCCCTGTATGATCAGACTGGTTGTGTTGAGGATGCTGTGAGTGTTTTTGTTTTTTTTGTTTTTTGTTTTGGCTGCTGCAGATGAATTGATAAAGCATAGCAAATTGGATTTCATAATTGGAAATGTCTAAATATAAAGTAAATCCTTATGGTATGTTACTGTTATTGGAGGAAACTATTGTCATATAATAATTCTAGGATCTTGCTAACAAGTTCATTAAGGACACTAGTTGATTAGCCTTTAATTTTCTCTTCTAAATGCTTCTAATTACTTGAAAAAAGAAAGTAATAAATGCTTTTTGAGTTTGCTATATGTTAAATGCTGGAAGATTAGCATTAAGGATACTTGAGCCATGTCCTTTGCATCTACAAGTCATTTATCTTTTCTGAAAATCAGGATCTTGCTGGAGATGTTGTTCGGAATCTTCATGAGTTTTTCAGAACAATGTACAAGAAGGTATATGTTTTAATACATGTTTCCTGTTTCCTAATGCATTGTGGTATACTTGCTTTCATTTACGTGGTTTTGTAATATGAGCTACAGGTCTCTGAAGTTGATATTGAGGAGTTTGAAGCAAACTATAGGGGATCTGACTCGGAGAAAAATGATTTGATTGATCAATACAAGAAGTGTAAGGGTAATATGAACAGGTAGGAAAGCATCGTGGATATGTGATGTGCATGATCCATTTTTGAAGAGGCTTTGAGTTTGATATCTAGAGTTACTTCCCTTTGCAGGCTTTTCTGTTCAATGCTTTGTTCAGATCCTAAACTTGACTCGCACCGATTCAAGGATATTCTTGATGAGGCTATAGCAGCCGGTAAGAATAGTAATTAGATTTTGTTGACTGAGGTTTCAGTCAGACATTTGCTCTACATCTAAGTTTTTCTGCATGAAAAGATATATGTTGACTATCAATTGTCAGACTTGGAATGAAAGTCAATAAGAGGATGGGAGAGCATGCAATTTTTTTACTTCTACGTTTTATCACTGAGAATCAGCATATTAATATAGGCAGTCAAGGCAGACTCCATTACTATATATTATGGAATTTTCTGGGGTCGTTAAGCATCTCCCTGGTTGATTATTGGTTTTCTCTTCTCAATATTCTGTAGGAGAACTAAAGACAACAAAAGCCTACCAGAAATGGGCTAAGGAAGTATCTGAAACCAAACCTCCAACAAGTCCTTTAAGGAGGAGGGCAAAGTAAGTTGATCAAGCAGGGTTTTGCTTACACTATTTATGCTGTAATTTAGGAATGATCCATTGTTTTCTACAGGTCAAATAATCAGTCGAAAACAGACCTGTATGCAATCATTACACAACGCCTAAATGACAGGAAAGACCAGTTTGATTCAATGTTCTCGTCTCTTGTTTCAAAATATGGTGGAGGTGATATGCCAGAACCCTCTGAGGAGGAATTCGAAGCTGCACAGAGAAAGCTGGAGAGTGGAAGATCCTCAAAAAAATCAAAGCAATCAAAGCGGAAGTAAAAAGTATATGTAATTATGTATATAGTGAATTTGTTTCCGCGAACATGACATCAGCTCCTGCTTCTTAATTATCGAATGTTAAGTAGTGGTAGTTCTTTTTTTACTGAACTACTAGGGTGTTGTTTTTAATGCTTAAAGTTAATGTGACTGGTTATTTTCATAACTGAGACAGAACCATTTTACTTGTGAGTTGTGACAGTTGAGTGATTGGTATCCTTTTATAAATGTCTTATATGGATGTTTGTCGTTGCATATGAAGATTCCGTACCAACCTTGCTATGCTCACAATTGGATTTAAATGAAACATCTGTGGCATTTGCTAATCTTCAATGCACTCAGCAAATTTAGGCAGGCTTGAAATCAGCTGTAGGGTAAATACTGGTTTATGGCCTTAACAAATTTTATTGTAGGCATAGATGGTCGCTTTATGTTTGCCTAAAGTGAGATGGCCCTTTTGAAGTTTGGGATCGGCCCATATTTTGCTAAACTAAAAAGTACTTTTAAAGTGAATATTTCTTTGAAGTGTGCATGTAAGGTGTATTTATTCTTTTGAGTTTTAATAGGTTAAGATTGCGATTAGTGAAATAAAAAGTACTTCACAAGCCTTGCAAACAATTCGTCACATCCATTACTTCTTCCACTTTTCCCCTCACTTCATTGGCCTTGATTTCATTAGTGAAGCTCTGTGCAAGAATCATCGTTTTGCAATTTTCAACTAGTTAGTAAGCACGAACCTAGCCGTTTGAGTGATGATCAACAGTTCAAATGCACAAACTTTTTATAAACAAACTATTTTTTAAAATAGTTTTACGAACCCTTTTCAATCCCATTCACAAACGGAAAGTTGAAGTTCTATGATACCTGATAAAGATATTGGCGTGATAATAAACCAGATACAGGCCTTTGCTTTGAATCAGAACCATATACGACTACAATTTTATTCAGCCAAATAATTATGGATTATATTACTCTATGTTCATGAGAGTAATATAATTTTGTACAGATCCATCGATTGTTGTGTCTATTTTTCTTTTTTAATAAATAACAGAGCCTACCACGTAATTGTATTTATAACATGAGACAACGTATCTCCTATTGTATAAGAGTAAAATAGCCAATAATTATATTTTATAGTTTGGCTTTAATATTTTTGTAGATAAGTTATCTACGTTAACTCTCAAAACGACGTCTTGAAAGATTAAGAAATTATAATGGAAAGACTATTATAACTCTGAAACAAAATATAATTACAAAATTATCTTGATTTTTATCCCAAAATAACATCATGTTAAACTTAATATAAAGAACTTGAGAAGGGATATTCTCACTACCAAAATTTTTCACTACCAACTTACTACCTTCTAATTACCATTAGATTAATATTTTCTCTCTCTTCAAATTTTTTTTAACATTCTCTCTCTTTGATCCAATGATGACGTGATATGTATTAAGTTAATAGTAAGAATTTTTAGTAGTTCGAATATCCTTACTCAGATAACTTATCTAGGAGACGTTTAAAACGGAAGTCGTCAAATATGTTGTAATATCTCCTGTCTTTCTCATTGTCTCCGCCTAGGTTTATAGCACACTGTTGTTTTCATATTACTTATCCCCATTATGTCGTCGGTATTTTGACAATCAAATCAAAAGTTTTGAGGTTTTTGAATGGAATTTTGGATTTCCTCACCAGTTATAAAAACCAAAGACAGAGGAATGTTACCACTGACAGTACATGGTTGCTTTTGTGGGGACAAAGGTTATTTTAATAGTTGGGACTTGGGACATCATCAAATACTTCAGAAGTAACTGATCTCATGAATAATTGAAGTCACTCCGACCACTAAAACAAGTTGTAAATTGTTACTAATAACAATGGCATGCTTGCATAGCAGGGAAAGTATTTAGCTTGGAAAGGAAAAAGGCAATCATTGGAAGCAGAGGAGGATGACCCCTTTGTTCTCTTTACTAAAAAATTTCTTCATTTCTAAAAGACCATATGAAGGTGAGCGTCATCAATATTACATGTCCTACCGGCAGCTAAGTTTTTGGGCCTTGGAGATTGGATACACTTCTTTTGGTGGCAAAAAAAATTAAAATAATGCATTTAAATTAAATAATTACGTATTTAATGCTGTTTTATAAAAAATTACACATCTGCTGCACAATGTGATGTCCCAATGGGGCGTCATGTCCTACCGGCAGCTAAGTTTTTGGGCCTTGGAGATTGGATACACTTCTTTTGGTGGCAAAAAAAATTAAAATAATGCATTTAAATTAAATAATTACGTATTTAATGATGTTTTATAAAAAATTACACCTCTGCTGCACAATGTGACGTCACTTTTGGGCGTCACATGTGACGCCCCATTGGGACATCACATGTGACGCCCAAAAGTGGCGTCACATGTGTACTCTATATATTCTCACACCCCCTCCATTCAATTCACACATTTTCTCTCACTTTTCATATCTCTCTTCTCCACCAACATTTCTTTATCTTTAATTTAGTATTTGAATTTTATTCTTTATTCTATTTAAAAATGAGCTCAAATCCTGATTCTGTTCGTGTTGTGTTATATTACAATGGTAAGAAGGTCGACGAGGTGTCATTTTCGAAGGTGAAAAAAGGCCGACATGTATCCAACGCAACACAACCATTGGCGAACTGCATCAGAGAATTCGACAGAAGTTAAGTCTTCCAGACAACCAATGTATCACTGAGATCACGACAAGGGTGTGGCAAGGTGATAAATACATTAGTTTGAAAGTGCTTGACGATGAAGACTTGGAGATGACAATGAAAGAATTTTGCAACCAGTCAAGGACAGATTTTCTAGAGTTGTATGTCGACATCGCCGCAACCAAGAATGCTCCCTTACCGGTGATGTCAGTTTATTTAAATTCTCCTCGTCTTCCAGCTTCTCCTGCCGCTCATGCGTCTCCAGTTGGTAACTTTTCTGAGGGAGATGAAAATGATCCGACTTGGGAAATGCACGACGACGACGACGATGACGACGACGACGATGAAAATATGGCAATGGAAGAACGTCTTCTGGCGGAGGATGCTAGTGCTTCAGAAGGAGATGAATCCCGTGAGATGGGTGCGTCTCAAATCCCAATATTCCATCAACCAGTCGTCGCGCAAATGCCGCAGTTGAATGACATTGTGTCTGCCTCGTTCGGTATTCACCATGAAGGTAATTGATCCCATTTGTATATAGCTGAATAGATAACTGATTTAATACCTGAATTAGTAAGTTTGTATTAAAAAATTATAATCCGCAATTGCAGGTGACACAGATGTTATTCCTTTTTGGGAAGGAATTCCGCATTATTCCTACATTGATTGGAGTTATCGGAGCGAACAAGAATCATGTACTAATGGTTCGGTCTCTGGATCGGCTTCAATACAAGGTCCGTGGCAACTGGGTGACATGTTATTTGTCAATCAAGAATTTGCGACAAAAAAAGATGTCCAAATGGCACTTAAGCACACCCTCATTAAGGAGCATCAAGAAGCCATTGTAATTGAGAGCACGCCTTCAAAGTTGTCCATGAAATGTTGTACGTATGATCAAGGTTGTCTGTGGCGTGTAAGGGCGATCAAACCGGTGTTTCGTGAAAATTGGAAGATTACGAGATGGGGTGGAAAACATGAATGTGTGAATGAGCACATTTCCCAGGGTCATAGACAGCTCGATGTAGACGTTATTGCAGATCTCGTCATAGGTACGTATTTATTTACCGTAATGACATATCAATGTTTACGTACTGCCGTGTAATTAAATTCGTTCGATGTTATCGAGGCACTGATATCCTCTTCAATGCAGGGATGATAAAGTCAGAACCATCTGTGTCAATCTCTTTGGTGCAAGAAAGGATAACTGCTAAATATGGCTTTAAAGTTTCCTACAGAAAGGCGTGGTATGCGAAGCAGAAAGCGATGGCAATTATGTACGATGATTGGGAGGAATCATATGCTTTTTTGCCAAGGTGGTGCGAATACATGCTTCGCTTTTCTCCAGGTTCATTTTATCATATACAAACAAATGATCTTTATGCCGAGTAGAACTTAGTTTCTGAAAAAAAAATGCGCAAAGGACGACAAACAAAACATAAATAATAAAGCATAGTGAATAGTCCAAATAATATAATAATGTAGCGTCCACAAAATAACAACATGCTACAGTCATAACTAATACAAAATAACAAAATAATAACAATAGGAAACAGTCCACAACATAGTGAATACTCCAAATGGCAATGAAACTACGACCACGGTGGCCATGGCCTATGTCGTGCATCCCTATCTGGCAGTATACGT
This sequence comes from Gastrolobium bilobum, assembly GCF_033153095.1. Lineage (NCBI taxonomy): Eukaryota > Viridiplantae > Streptophyta > Magnoliopsida > Fabales > Fabaceae > Gastrolobium > Gastrolobium bilobum. The sequence continues at coordinate 215,065 of NW_026898413.1, forward strand.
CTATCCCAGACTGGGTCTCCCTGATGCACCTGTGCATGTTCCTGTGGTGGTGGAGTGTGGAAGTCATCCATCGCCGCACAGATGAAATCATCTGATGGTCCTGCACTACTTCCTGGCACCTCAAAAGGGGTGTGTCCCTGACTGTGAGAATCCGTGGCTAGAGTCTCCCCACTGTCATGGCTCTCTGTAACAAGGCCTACAGAGCGATACAACTTAATCGTGTCCTCTGCAGACCAAAAGGGGTAATCGACATCAAGTCCCTGTGAATAGGGCTGGAAATCAGGCTGCGAGGATGCCGGATCCGCTCCTGCCATAGCCATCGGACTAGCCTGGAAAACTGGCTCCTGTCCGCTCATGTAAGGGTGCTCAGACACCGCCTGACTAGGACCTGCCGCATACTGCGATCCGTGATGATAAATCGGATGTGACCCGTAAGTAGGACCAATGACTGGAGGTTTGAACCATCCCTGAGTCTCGACCACTGGTCTCGGTGCCATAATCGGGACAAGCTCAGCAGCAAATCTCTCATGTCTACGTCCTAATCCGCGTCCCTCCCGTCTATTACGAGGAACATCCACGATCAACTGAGGATCAGGCTGTGTCTGCACGGGGGGTGCCTCAGGTCCAGGCTCATCAACTCGTGAACTCTCACGAAACATTCCAATAATCTGGCCAATCTCCTCGTGGATATACTCTAGGCCAAATCGAGGAAACTCCTCCGCCGTTGTTGCATGATAAAGCATTTCAAGACTGTCAATCTGTATATTACGAAAACATGTTAGAAATGTGAAACAAATGTAAAATATGTACAAATGATAGAATTTGTCGTAAACTCACCATGCGGCCTATCTTTGCTGCCCTCCGAGATATGTAGCGCTTTCCCCTCTCTCTCTCTCTACCACTCCATGTACGCATGATTAGGTGACATCAAACCATATAATGGAGGTGGCAGTACAATATGCTGAACCATGGTATTCCATCGATCAATGTGAGCCCTCAGCTTACGTCTCCAGTTCTCTTCAACCTTCCCCCGTAGAGTATGATCATGTATCCCTCTCAACTTTCTAAATTTATCCGGGATGGGTTGATCAAGACCGAACTGTCGCATGCACCTATCCGGTTGACATGCCTCTACTGTGTGGAAGTAGATAATGGGTGTGGCAGCAAGCCACAAGTACTGCTACTCTAGAGTCACGTCAAACCACTCATATTCGATATATGACTGTCACACCACCTACAAACAAAATGTTAAACAATATATAGAGTTACAAAAAAATAAAATAAACCCATAGAGAAATAACAACATCGTAAGTATCTAACACCTAACCTCATCTCTACACAGTGTGTCCAATGTTGCTCGATAATGGGTGACCTCATGAGGTTTAAACTTTTCTACAGTATTAAACCTGTCATCAGAAACATTCATTATCAATCATAATCAAGAAGTATACAGTTAGTATATACATTATCAACCATACATTATCGAAATCAAATGAAGTAAATAAATCATACCGGCATCCATAATGTGTGCCCGGCTCTGGATGAGGAGGAAGGGCTGGAGCAATGGGTGTGAATCGTATCCATGCCCAAATTTGAAGGAGAATATGGCAACCACCCATGTCAGTTCGACGGGCATCTGTTAATTCACACAAATTCCTGAACAAGTGTGTCAAAACCGCAGATCCCCAGCTGAATCGGCCAATGTCCTCAAATCCTCCACCTAGCAATGGGACAAGCCGGCAACCAAAATTGCTACCTCCAGACTTGTCCGCCAGCAACCAAGTCCCCAACATCCGGGCAATGTGGGCTTTTGTGAAGTAGATCTCGGCATCGTGATTCCCCTCATGATCAGTCCACCAGGTATAATGCCGATCCAAGAATGAGATGCGGAGGTCGCCGACAAGATGGAACTCACCGGCCTCTGGAACATGTCCAAAAACAGCAGCACAAGCAGCGTGCCAATCCTTGGAGGTCGATCCGGTGACGACAGTGCCGTCAGTCAGCAAGCCCAATATGCCTGCCACATCTTGTAAGGTGATCGTCATCTCACCTTGGGTCATGTGAAAGGTATGTGTCTCTGGTCTCCACCTCTCGACCAGAGCACTAATTAAAAATGTATCGATCTGTGATAAATTACGCAGTTATCACGTGTTAACGAATTTTATTGAATAATTACATAAATACAAAACGACGTAAATAACATACCTGGATATGTTGCATCCTGGCAACATGTATGAATCCCGCCTGTCTGAGGTACTCTTCGACAACCTGTGGAATAGCACCGGTAGGTGGCCCCCCTTGTGGCTTCCCACGCCTGGTCTTAATTTTCCTTACATGCTCTGTATTCCACACTTGCTGTGAAATATGAGCTTTCTGCGTCCTCTTACGAAGGACCTCCCATCTGTACGGCCCAGTTATGATCCACATGCTGGAATCGGTGGGCTCTACATCCGATGCAGAATCCGATGAAGATATGACTCAGCCATTATCCTCAACTATATAATATAAAACAACATTTAAATTAATCACATGTAATGCCCCATTTTATTTACAATTTAATTAAGCAGTGACACAATTGATTATCACAAAAATTAAGCATATGCGTCATTTATTTAACTAGAATCAAAATTTATGAAGTCCCGTCAAAACGTAGAACAATTATTTATTTGCAATTAAATAATAATAATACATCGGACAAAAATAATATAATACTAACTGAATATTTAACCCTAGGTCACTACCAACTTGTCTAATACGTACTGATCATCACACCTAACTAACTACAAAGTTATGCACTCCCGCATTAATAACATCATACATACGAAATTTACGAAGTCCCTAACACTATTTATAAATCACTAATTAATATGCTAAACCTTAATGCATAATTAAAATTTAATAATAATAACTACGTAATAATAAAATTACTATATCATTACAACATTCATAGCATGCCACAAAATTTCTAAGTGACTATCCTAATGTTCCAAGTCTCTAATATACAATCAATCCTAACATGTATTACTAACTAGCACTGTAATTTAAATGTATACATATGAGGTATTATGACCTTACCTACGTTGGCAGAGCTTCGCTACGAACCGCGGTTAGAGAGGTGAATGAGTAAGGAGTGAAAAAAGAAAAGTGGGGTATATATAGCTTCCACATGAGACGCCCCCTTTTGGTGTCACATGTGACGCCCCAATGGGGCGTCTTCCCCAAGGGAGAGATGCCTTACTGGGGCGTCACATGTGAGGCCCAAAGGGGGCGTCTCATTGTGCAACAGATGTGTAATTTTTTACAAAACAACATTAAATGCGTAATTATTTAATTTAAATGCATTATTTTAATTTTTTTTGCCTTCTTTTGGTAGCAAAAATGTTAATCTTCTTGTTTTCTTTTCCTTTGATCTTAATATTGAGGTCCTTGTGAGTTGTGATCAACTGTTGTAAAAACTAAATCATGGCAGGTCTTCTACGATCTACTGTAATGACATTGCATCTCCTTCTTTGAAAGGTCGGTTAAACAAACTAATTAGGTTTTTGATTTGACATCACCATCACCAAATTAATAAGAAATTTTTATTTGTTCAGCACATGCTTAGAAATGATGATTACAATTCTTACAGCTAAATAAACCCGATTAGCACCTAAATTGTGCAAATGCGTAAATAGAATTACAACAATCTGGTTATTGACCCACATCCGATTAGCATTAGTTAACATGTTTAAGTTCACAATTTACATTAAGAATCCGTTTGATTTGCTAAAAAAATAACAGATGAGATAATAAAAAAACAGTACTTTATTTAATTATTTCAATAACATAAATACCGGATAAATAACAATTCAAAGACAATACAAATCTCTAAATTTTGTTATTCACTAAAACCAAGTTACAAAATTTTATGTAAACAACTAATAACTCATAATACTCCTTTGTTATAACAATGTATCAAATGATATTATAATAAATAGATATGGAATAAGACTTTTAAGTGTCTTACTTCATATTCTAACCGTTGATTCTCCTCATTTAACGGTTATAATTTATTAATTAATTAGTTATTAATTTCAAATAAATGACAACCGTTAAATGAACGAAAATCAACGATTAAAATGATAAGTAAAACTTTTAAATCTTACACCAAAATCAAAAGATCCAATATTACTTTATTCAATCCATATGTATTACAACATTAGCATTTTCTTTTTCTTTTTTTTGCCCTCTAAGAATGTTGAAGACTTGGAGTTGTTAAATAAAACGATAATCATGCCCCTGGACCAGTACCGGTGGTTGGCCAGCGCACTGCACGAGCACAAAAAACACCAACTTTTTGTAGAGTATTTTTACCTATTGGCCCGAGTCTAAATTTTGATGTTTTTGTTTATTAAGGTACAAGGACTGTGACATCATAACTCGTGTTAGGAACATTCCTTCTTGTGAATGATCTCCTATGAACCTGAAAACACAAGCAAGACTTTTCCTTTTTCTTTAGTTTTCCATTCCTCTCACCTTTAAGTTCTACCCTCCATCCAACCTCTCTCCCAACCCCATATTCTTTTGAGTCATTGAGTGGGGTGGGAAGCTATGATATCAATACACTTATATCAATATATATAAAGTATTTATAAATGTGACACTATGTCTATGTCTTCTTTATATATCTTTTACTTGACTTTCTTGCCCTTCCATTCTACTCTTCTCTTTCTCTCTCTACACTTTCTTTGGGTAAGTCATCAACCTTCTCCTTTACCTGAGTCTACCCTTTCTTCTCTCTCTCTCTCTACAATTTTAGTCCTCTCAGGAGGTAGTTTAGTGTCATAATTGTGGAATGTAGCTTTACTCATTTTTCATGTGAAACCGTTCATGGTTGCTGGAACCTATTGAATAGTCTTCAATTACATCATTCTCTTAGGATACATTTACTTTGCCCAATTAATGCTCTAGCGGTTTTCTTCAATTACAGCATTTGGATGAAAATTGGGTAGAAAGGGTTGGTAGTAGAATTCACACTCACACATAATTTGCCATAAAAAAAAAAAAAACTTTTTTTTTTCTTTTCCTGAATTGGGTTCGTGGCAAATCAGGATCTGCTACTTTGGTGCTCCACAGTTTTGTCTTCTAGCTTCTGGAGTTTTCCATGGAGACAGATAACGGTGACACGAGGTCTAGGAAAATGGAAGATTATGAAGTGATTGAGCAAATTGGCAGGGGAGCATTTGGTTCCGCTTTTCTCGTTCTTCACAAGTCTGAGAAAAAGAGGTGAGAAAATGACACTGTTAACTGTTTCCTGTAACTGCTTAAACCATGCAACATAAATTATAGAAGATCCATTTTTTTAGTTAGAAAATGGATAACCCCATGAAGAAAAATTCAATCTTTTTTTATATTTTTGTGTTTGATTGTTGGAGTTGAAGCCTATAAAATTTGATAGCTTTTAGCTTTTCAACTTCAATTATTTCCTCTTCTGTGAACTGCTAAACCGTGCATCATGAAGTATTGGTGATTGATTATTTTTTTCAGTTAGATAATGGACAACCCAACAAAGAAAGTTTCAATTTTTTTTATTTTTTGTTTCTATTTTGAGAATTTCGTGTTTAATTGTTGGAATTGAAAACCCAGCCAATTCAATAGAGTTAGCTTGTCAACTTCAGTTTTTATTACTTTTCATGATGTCATCTCCGGTAGGTATGTGTTGAAAAAGATTCGCTTGGCCAAGCAGACAGAGAAGTTCAAACGTACAGCACACCAAGAGGTTGGTGTAACAAATCCTTCCATCTGATTCATATACTCAGTATCCACCGTGCAATTATTTATTTATTTATTTTAATATATTCTCTACTTTCCTGAATGATTGGACAAGCAATCCTTTTGCACCAAATTACTCACATTACTGTCTTATTTCTTCACTTTGTTTAATTTTTTGGTTCTTAATCTGTTCTAATAGAAAAAATAAGCAGTAAAAATCTATCTGTTTCCTACCATTGTTTGAGTCATACATGATGCTTGTATGAATCAACCCAGTTATTTGTACTGCTCAGTGTCTTTATATTTCTGTTCCATGATGATCTGTGAATATGCAATTGCTGGCTATGCTTCTTTCTGACTACAAATAAACCAGTTATCTGAATATGTAGTTAATTCAAGATGCAGCATCCCCGCTGCACAGAAACGGACAGTGACTTTAGTAAACTCACATTGAATTAATTTCATTGATGAAATCATGTAGCCGTAGGTGAAATGCTGCTCAATATTGTTTTCTAAAGTGCTGATCAAACTTACAGAGAAGAGGATATTTGTTTTGTGAATATTATTATGTTTACAAAATGCTGTGAACGACATATGACACATTGTTTTCGTTTTGAGCCAAGTGTCATCTTAATGTAGGTTTTGTGTAAATATATGAAAGTATTCTTAAATTTTATAATGATTTAACAGACTTCAGTGCTAAGAGGTTGTGTGAAGTTGAATTTGAACGATAACTTTCTGTATAGTCGCATAGTGACAAAATCTATCATACTGTTACAGATGAACCTGATTGCAAAACTAAATAACCCATACATTGTGGAGTACAAAGATGCTTGGGTGGAGAAGGTAGCGACATTATCTTTTTTTTTATTTTTTATTTTCAGTTGTACATTCATATAGAAATGAAAAATTAAGTTTGAAGATTTATAGATATATCAGCTTATTATGATGTTTATCACTCTTCATAGGCATGTTTCTGATATTTCATGTTTTGTAGGAGGACCATATATGTATTATAACTGGCTATTGTGAAGGAGGTGACGTGTAAGTAAAGTAATATCTGTTGGTAACACTGATTATTTCTTGCATAAATTAAGGATCATAGCTTGTTGGTTTTCAATTAATCTTGGTAGATAAGAAAACGTTTATTAGCAATCCACATTTAAATTGTTAACCTAAAAGCTTAAGCTATTAAATAAGGATCAAAGAATGGTTGTGATAACTCCTAACACATCCTTTCAGATGAAGGCCTACTGGACTTGTAATGTGGATTGTGGACATTACACAAATTTCTGTCTTCGACTGAAACTACACAAAACTTTATGTTGAATTTTTTCTATGGGAGAAAAGTGTTATACTGATTTTTAATTAATAGTCTGGGGATGACAAGTATTAAATTTTAGAGAGAGTCAATCTGATTTCTCTGTCATGTTAACGAGATCCTTGGCCTAGACCTAAAAGGTTAAGGTGTTAGAAAAGGCCCAAGAACCTTTTTTGAAACTCTGGCATAAGCATGTTTTCCATTAATTGCAGTATGACACCATATAGAAGCTTGATAGACAGAGATACCTATATGTTCATTTACTAATCTCAATCACATTCTAAATTTGAGATGAAATACACTTAGATACGAGATTTGGGATTCTGTGGTTCTTATGTATTTCATAAAAGATAGTATATATGCATGCATTTATATGCTACTGAGGAGAAACATAAACAGTGACATGGAGTCCTAATCATGGAACCTTGCATTCTTTGTGGAGCAGGGCTGAGAACATAAAGAAAGCTCGAGGATCATTTTTTCCTGAGGAGGTAACTAATACGGTTAATCTGCCATTCCTTAATATTTCCTTATATGAGTATTCCTTACCCACTCTGGATCACCAATTTCTCTTACAGAAGGTCTGCAAATGGTTGACTCAGTTGTTGATAGCTGTGGACTACTTGCACTCTAATCGTGTAATCCACAGAGATCTTAAGGTGTTACATATTCCCTTATCCTGATAAAGAAATCCTTTAAATGATATTTATATTAACACAACATCATTTAATTTCAGTGTTCCAACATATTCCTCACCAAAGACAACAACATTCGGCTTGGTATGAAGCATTATCCCTTGAAAGATCATCTTTGGCCTTCATGTACTCTGTTATCTAAAAGAATATATTTATTGCTTGGACCATACAGGTGACTTTGGTCTTGCAAAGCGACTTAATACGGAAGACCTTGCTTCCTCGGTATTGTATATATGTTTACTAAGTTAGCATTTATCTGATGCCTTCTTCAAGAAACTTAATTGTATTTTATTCCCTAGTAATGGACTATCATACCAAGCAATTGATGCTCTTCAGCTTAGAATAGATATTTCTGCCTATGATCCTATACTTTTTATGCATTGAACTTCTGATTATTATTATTAATGATCCTATACTAGATTCACAAAGTGATAGCTGCTTATCATTTGTACCCTTCTTATATTTTCTCTAGGTTGTAGGAACTCCAAATTACATGTGTCCTGAGCTCCTCGCTGATATACCCTATGGTTATAAATCTGATATGTGGTCTCTTGGTAAGGATCATGGATATCTTATTCTAATTGACGATGCTATATGATATCTGACCTTGTGTAAGAATGATATCTCTTTGTCTGTAAAGGTTGCTGCATGTTTGAGATTACTGCACATCAGCCAGCATTTCGTGCTCCGGTAAGAACTTGAACCATCTGCAGTTTAGTTTTATTAATGGAAATGTAGTCTCTGTTCTTTGATATATTTTAATCTAGCAAAATAATTTAAAAAAATGAATAAATGAATGAAACAGGACATGACTGGACTTATCAATAAAATAAACAGATCCTGCATTTCTCCACTGCCAATTGTTTATTCTTCCACACTGTAAGTAAATTCTTCAAACCATTCCTAGTCACACTGCTGTCATTATTTTTTTAACCTCTGCTTTTGGTCAATGATTTAAATTTTTTCCTCAAAGTGAATCCACATATATTTAACCAAGCAAAGTTTCCTAGTGAATTTTGCACGTATAATTGCATAAACTTTTTTCCCTTTCTTTCCCCTCTTTATATTTCATTATAATGATAGAATTGAAAGATGATGTCCTTGTAACAGGAAACAAATTATCAAGAGCATGCTGAGGAAAAACCCAGAACATAGGCCAACAGTGAGTTCAACTGAACCTATCTTGTATGATTAATTTTGGATGGAACTGTTGATTCTAATGCTGCTTCTCTTTGTTGACAGGCAGCCGAATTGTTAAGGCATCCGCATTTACAACCTTATGTTCTTCGCTGTCATAATGCATCATCTAATGTTCTTCCAATATATCCTATAGTTAATTTAAAGGATAAAACAAGAAAATCTTATAAATCTAGTGGTGGTAAGGACCATAGGGACAAAAAAGCAGGATTAGTAAATCATTTGGAACGGGTTCATCCAATTGAGGGAAATGGAGATGTACAGCCGAGCAATCTTCCTAAGGATGGCAAGGTTACAGTCTCAGCCTGTGCAGAAGATCACCTTGAGACAAAGATGGTTGATCTTACCAGCTACATAGTGGAATCTTCTACTAGTATTAGTGGCTCAAAAGATGGGTCAACAACATCTGAATCAACTATTTGCAGTGCGTGCAAGGAGGACTTTAAAAGTAGACATGCAAGGGAAACAGCTGACAGTGAGATCACTTCGAAGAGTACGCAAGATTCTGTGCATGAAGAACAAGGATTTTCTGCTGAACATTTTAAGAAATTAGAAGGGGTTGACATAAATGCAGTGACCACAGAAGTTGAAGATGCTTTTTCCAATGAAGGTTTTGATAATGCTGAAGCTCAGAGGGAAGATGGCAAAATTGAGGACTCAAGTAAATCAACAACGACCAGTGCAGACAGTAGTAGCACTGATAAAGATAAGTCCATTAATGAGGAAAGGCCATCACTAATTGTGCATCCTATATTGGTTGAACATGAAACTGAATCTGGAAACTGCTCAAAGAAAATTGAAAACCCTGATGCATTTAAAGAAGGCTCACATATGAACTGCTTGTCATCTGAAAGTAATAATACACTTCCAGTTAAGGATGATGATAGAGCAAAATCACACAGTATTTGTTCAACGCATAAAGAAGATGATAATGCAGTTGAGGATGATAAGACACCGACTGACATTTCATTCAGTGCACCTACTGAAAAAGGTGGTGATGAAACAATCAAGACGGTGTTGAATAGTCCTTGCCAGCAAAGAGCTGATGCTCTTGAATCTCTACTTGAGTTATGTGCTCAGCTACTTAAGCAAGATAAACTTGAAGAGCTTGCAGGGGTGCTAAGACCTTTTGGAAAAGAAGCTGTCTCATCCAGGGAAACAGCAATATGGCTCACAAAGAGCCTCTTATCCGCCCAAAAATTTAATCCTGAAACCTAGTTCATAAGTTAATTTATACATTATTGTGAGAAATGTGTATTTCAAAATGTCACATAAGTTTCTTCCTTCTTGATTGTTGCTTGCTTGAAGATTGGATACTGGAAAATAGCATGTCACATATTCTTTCCTGGTAAATGAATTAAATTATTTTTGTTAGGATGTATATTATTCACTGGTGTTTTCCTCCAGGTTATAGCCATTGATTGCTTGAATTTTGTCACGTCCCCTCCGAACTAAAAAATAACCATAAACTTGGAACTCATTGTTTTATTTATTTGGTTTATTTGTTAGAAGACATCCCGGTCCACATGACCATATTATTCTCATTATCTGGTGAATATTACTGTTACGAAGAGGAGCTCCACACGTGTAAGGAGTTATCCCACTAAACTCAATGACTACGTGGCATAGCAGTTAGGCAGTTAGAGGTTGTTGAGTTACTGTAGGAGTTAGTTAATAACAGCAGTGTAATGGTTAGTTAATCAAATGTATAAAAGCTGGTGATGTAAAGATCAAAGGCATTCAATAAAAATTTCCTTGAATTGTTCTGTTTTTGTTCTTTCTCTCATTCTTAGGGTTCAATCCCTAACAATTTGGTGCTTTCATTCTTGAACCCCAACATCTTCATGATGCGCGTTCAAGATCTTGGTTTTCTACCTTTCAGCAACGAGTTGATGGACGCCTTGCAGATCATCAGATACAAATGACTCGCGTTGAGTCACGTCTCGAAGATCACCAAACGCAGATGCATCGAGTTGAGGCTCGGTTGGATGAAAATCAGAATCAGATGACGTTGATGCTCGCACAGTTGCAGCAACTCAATAACAATTTTGTGACGACAGATCCACGAGTGAATATGAGACCTCGGGAACCTTCTCAACGTTCTCCGATTCCTCCACAGTTCTCAAATTCTCCGTCGTCGGGTGGTGCACGTTCTGATCTTAATCTTTCCAAATCCATCAGGCTAGAAATTCCACTGTTTAGTGGCACTGAGCCTAACAATTGGATTTTCAAGACATAACTATTTTTTCATCTTCAGCAAATCCAAGAGGAATTCAAGGTTCCATTAGCGGGTTTACACATAGAAGGTACTGCTGGTGCTTGGTACCAGTGGATGTATCACAGTGGCACAATTTGCTCCTGGGGAGATCTAGTGATTGCCTTGCGTCAAAGGTTTGGAGTTTCTGCCTTTACGAATATCAAAGGAGTTCTTTCTAAACTCTCTCAGTCAGGTGCTTTACGAGACTATATTAGAAATTTTGAGGCGTTATTGAATCAGGTCCCTGGGTTGGATGATAAATTGTATATGAGCTTTTTTGTGCCTGGTCTGACTCCTGAACTTAGAAGTGCAGTTCAGCTTCGCACTCCATCCACTTTGCATTTGGCAATGCAAATTGCACTTGCCTATGATGATCACCATTCTGAATTGAAAACTTCTTTTTCTGTGGGTCAGAGGAGAGGATTTTCCAAACCATTCACACCCAGTGAGACTCCACCAACTTCAACTTCCAATAAACCTGCATTGCCAGCCCCAAATGCCAATCAAACTTTGGCATTACCAGCACCTCACATGATGAAACGTTTATCTCATGAGGAATTACAGCAGAAGCGTGAGCAGGGCTTGTGTTACTATTGTAATGAAAGGTGGAATGGTAAACACAGATGTAAAAAACGTTTATTACTGCTCATAGGTGACATTGATGAATCTGATAATGAAGCAGAGGGGGAGGATATTGTTTGGAAATCAGACAAGGATAATCAGGAGGTCAAGGATGCAACCTTACATGCTATGGGTGATCCTTCTATTGGTCATGCTTTCAGGTTCACAACATCAATTTCAAATAAGGAGGTTAGTGTGCTAATTGATTCTGGTAGTACTCAAAATTTATTCAATTGAATTTAGCTCTTGAATTAAGTTGCCAATCATTAGAGTTAAAAAGCTGCGAGTTTTTTTGGGCAATGGTGAGTTTCTAATAGCTGACCGTAAATGTTGTAATGTCCCAATTGAGTTACAAGGTATCATATTCCTTGTAGACTTGTGGTTGCTCGAATTAAGTGGTTTGCAGGTCATATTGGCTATGCCTTGGTTGGAAAAACTAGGTAGAGTTACTCATGACTACTTGAAGGGTTCTATGGAATTTATATGGCAAGGTAGAGAAGTGATTCTCACAGGAGTACAAGATGCTCAGTTACATACCAGTGCAGATCAAGTGAATGTCTTGTATACGGGTATGTGTTTTGCAATATCCCAAGGTATTAATTCTGTTGAGGGGGCCAATCTTGAATTAGCTGGAATTCAAGATCAGATAGCAGCTGATTTGTGGCAGTTGTTATTTCAATTTCAAGATGTTTTTCAAGTGCCACATGAGTTACCTCCATTTAGAGGTTTGGACCATGCAATCCCTATCATTGACAAGGCTCAGCCAGAGAATGTTAAGCCTTATAGATATGCTCATTGTCAAAAAAATGAGATTGAACAACAAATTTCTGCATTACTGTCCAATGGCTTCATTCGACATTCTCAAAGTCCCTTTTCCTCTCCTGTTTTGTTAGTCAAGAAACAGGATGGATCATGGCGAATGTGTATTGATTATAGAGCCCTCAATACCATCACTATTCGAGATAGGTTTCCTATTCCTACTATAGATGAGTTGCTTGATGAGTTGGGCAATGCTTCAGTGTTTACTAAATTGGACTTACGGGCTGGATATCACCAAATAAGAGTCCTTCCTGCAGATGTGGAGAAGACAACATTTCGGACACATGAAGGGCACTACGAATTTCTTGTAATGCCCTTTGGATTGACAAATGCACCAGCAACTTTTCAAGCTGTGATGAACCAACTCTTTAAACCGTTTTTGAGGAAGTTCATAATTGTTTTCTTTGATGACATCTTGGTGTTTAACAAGTCTATGACTGATCACATTGCTCATTTGCGCATAGCCTTGATGAACTTACAGCATCACCAGTTCTTTGTTAAGGTTTCTAAATGCAAGTTTGGAGCTTCTTCAATTGATTACTTGGGTCATATTGTGTCCAAGCAAGGAGTACAAGCCGATCCTAAGAAGATAGTGGCCATGGTGAATTGGCCCGAACCTAGATCCCTGAAGCAGTTGAGGGGATTTTTGGGCTTAACAGGATATTATCGAAGGTTTGTGCAAGGTTATTAACTGATCTCTTGAAGGCTAGCAAGGAGTTCCATTGGTCTGATGCAGCTATTCAAGCTTTCAATCGACTTAAGGAGGCAATGACCAACACTCCTGTCTTGGTTTTACCCAATTTCCAGCTTCCTTTTGTCATTGAAACAGATGCTTCAAACACTGGGTAGGTGTTGTCCTCTTACAACAGGAAAGACCTCTTGCATTTTTTAGCAAGAAATTGGGAAGCAGGATGGCCAATGCATCTACATACGTCAGGGAGCTCTATGCTATAACAGTGGCAGTGAAAAGGTGGCGCCAATATCTCCTTGGAACCTTCTTTACTATAAGAACAGACCATAGGAGTATTAAGGAATTACTTACTCAAACCATCCAGACTACAGAACAACAGAAATATATGTGCAAACTAATGGGGTTTGCATTCAGAATTGAATGCAAGGCATGTAGCTCCAATATAGTAGCTGATGTATTATCTAGGTGTCACGATGAAGCCTCAATTAATGCTTTGTTTTCTGAACCAGTATTCGAAGTTCTAGAGGAAATTAGAGGCCAAAATGTGAGTGATCCATATCTCATTCATTGTCACCAACAGGTGCAGGATGACCCGAATGCAGTGACCTTTTTGACAGTACGAGAGGGCATTGTGTAACACAAGAACAGATTCCTCTTAAGTCCTAAATCTTCTCTAATTCCTGGTTTGATTCGAGAGGCACATGCATCCCCTGTGGGCGGTCATGCTGGAATAGCACACACCTTTCTGCGTATTTCAGCTAATTTTTTTTGGACCAGTATGAGGGGGGATGTCAAACAATTTGTTAAGGGTTGCTCCACTTGCCAACAGGTCAATTATGAGACCACTAAACCAGCAGGCTTACTTCAACCTTTGCCCATTCCAGAAGGCATCTTTGAGGATCTGTCTATGGATTTCATAGTGGGTTTACCACCTTTTAATGGCAGTTGCACGATTTTGGTGGTTGTGGACAGGCTATCCAAGTTTGCATATTTTGGAAAGCTTCCCCGTTCTTATACATCAGCCATGGTGGCTCAACTGTTCTGTGATTTAGTTGTTGAAATCATGGTTTTCCTCGCTCTTTATTGACTGATCGTGATCCATTATTTGTCAGCTAGTTCTTGTCCCAATTGTTTAAGAAGAGTGGAACCAAATTGCATACCACTTCCTTGTATCATCCACAATCCGATGGACAGACGGAAGTTACCAATAGATATCTCGAACAGTATCTGAGGGCTTTCTGTCATGAACAGCCTTTGCATTGGTCACGATTCATTAGCTGGGCTCAGCTTCATTATAATTCATCGGTTCATTCATCTATTGGTATGACCCCATATGAAGCTGTATATGGCAAGCCTCCTATACTGATCCCTCATTATCCAAGGGGACTGTTGAAGGTAGAAGCTGTGGACTCCATTTTGACTCAACGAAATGAAATCTTATCTCGTTTGAAGGCTCATTTACAGAGAGCTCGCAATAGAATGGAGGTCCAGGCAGACAAGAATAGACGTGATCGCACATTCCAGGTGGGTGACTTAGTATGGCTACGTTTACAACCTTATAGACAGGTTTCTGTTGTCCGTAGAGCAAATCATAAGTTGGCTGCTAGGTTCTTTGGACCTTTTCCAATTGCAAGAAGTTGAGTGATGTTGCCTACAAGCTGGAGTTACCACTTGGTAGTCAGATACATCCCACTTTCCATGTTTCATTATTGAAGCCTTTTGTCCAGTCTGAAAGTTCAGCAGCAACTATTCCTCTTCCCTTGGTGGCCATAGACAATAGGCCAGTACAAGAACCACTAGCAGTGGTAGCCAAGCGCCTGATTCAATCTAATAGAGCACCCCACTATCAGTTTTTGGTCCAATGGACTCATTCTGTGCCTGAAGACTCGACTTGGGAGACTCAAGAAGACCTTAGGAAGTGTTATCCTACCTTGAACCTTGAGGACAAGGTTCTGTCTGAAGGGGAGGGCATTGTTACGAAGAGGAGCTCCACACGTGTAAGGAGTTATCCCACTAAACTCAATGACTACGTGGCATAGCAGTTAGGCAGTTAGAGGTTGTTGAGTTACTGTAGGAGTTAGTTAATAACAGCAGTGTAATGGTTAGTTAACCAAATGTATAAAAGCTGGTGATGTAAAGATCAAAGGCATTCAATAAAAATTTCCTTGAATTGTTCTGTTTTTGTTCTTTCTCTCATTCTTAGGGTTCAATCCCTAACAATTACATATCAAAAATTGGGACCTAGGACTATTGCCACCAATGTTGTCAAACTCGAGTTTCTACGTAGAAACGGAAAGGAGTGGTAGAAATCAATGGCGGACCCAGGAATTTTTTTTTATGTCCGCACATTTAGTGGCGGGGTTCGGGGGCAGCGCCCCCAAAAATTTTTTTTGTAAAGAAAGTTTAAATCAACGCTTGAACCCGCTCATAATCTAGTTGCTTCTATAACAAGCTGCAGGCAATAGTTTGACCAATTATTTTCCCCACTAAATCTTACCAATCCTTCAAAATAAATATGAGAATATACTCCAGTACATCCATACATCATCATTCTATTTTATAGTGGTGAATAAAAAAGTCAACACTACCTGTACAGAAAGTAAGCAAAATCACAGTAAAGGCCTTGTCTCTAACTAATATAAGAATAAATATCATTTTTGGTCTCTAACAAAAAATTCGGTCCCCACTTTAGTTCATTATAAAAAAAAATTAGTCACCTGGTCCCTATGAAATTCAAAGTGGACCCATTTTGGTCTTTTTGATGGACTAATGTAGGTCTTTTTTGAATTTGTGAGGGACCACGATTTTAACTAAATTGATCCAATTTAAATTTTTTAGGGACCTTGAGACTAATTTTTTTTTTTGTAAGGGACTAAAATGGGGACTATGTTTTTTGTTAGGGACTTAAAAGAGTATTTATTCCTAATATATATATTGAACCAAGATACAAATAAGGACCTGCAACTAAAAAAAAATGAAATATAAAATTTCATGACCACACTTGCAGGCATTTTCCCGGAAGTGGGTCCGCCACTGGTAGAAATGTAAAACGTAGAAACGACACGAAACGTAAAGTTTTTACTTTCTATCACTTAAGGTCAATACAAAATTATATATATGCATGTAAAAAGGAATATCACATAATGAACATGTGTGTTGAGCCACTTATCTGTCTAAAAAGGAAAATTATTTTTCATAACCAAGTATCAAAATTATAAACAGTGATAATTAACCAGTAATGAATAACCAATCTGCTCTAACTGCTTTATACACTTTGCAGATTTTGGATCATCGCTGATCAGGATATAATTTCACTTCTTTCAATGCATACAATGATCCAAAAACACAAAACGATTCTCATAACATAACTTATAATAAAATTGTAGCTTTATAAGACATAATTATAAAAAACATATATCCAAATAAAAAGATATTAAGATATTGTGAATATGATTTGGGGAAAACGAAAATTAGGTTTTTTTTTGTAAATATTTTTTTATTAAATTTGTAGTTTTAGGTAAAAACGGTAAAAACACGTTTTTACTGTTTTTAAGTTTTTACGCGGCGTTTCTACCAGTTTTTACCAATGACGGTTTTTACTTGAGTTTAACACGAACCACTCTAGTAAAAACATAAGTTTTTACGTTTTTACACTAGTTTTTGACAACAATGATTGCCACTCTATTAACATAAAATTAGTTTCCATAATGTAAAAATGGGCTTGTATTTCTCTCATCCTGGTCCACATGACCATATTATTCTCATTATCCGGTTAGTATTACATATCAAAAATTGGGACCTAGGACTATTGCCACTCTATTAACATAAAATTAGTTTCCATAATGTAAAAATGGGCTTGTATTTCTCTCATCTTGAAATGAAAGAGCATTATATTCATTCAAAACAAAACAAGAAAAACATCCTAGTAACTTAAATGCCATGAATGTCGTCTGGCTTAAAATATCCCTACAGTCAACGACCTTCCTTTTCTCTAATATTAGTTGAAGAATTTTTTATTTTTTTTATTTTTTTATTTTTTTTAGCAGTGTAGAATTATAAATACCTCAAGTAGTTTGAGATAAGGGTACTGTTGATGTTAACATTGATGTAGAATTATGAATCAGAGGTTGTTTTTAAGCGGAGATATTTCTTTATATTATGATGATTGATGCATGTGACTGGAAACTGTTGTGATGGTTTCCCTGCATGTTTCTTTCTTAATCTTAAGCTGCTAGGCTATCTTCTCTAGAATCAAGATATGTTGAACCGTACGTAAGATCTTAAGAAAGGAAAACATTTGAACACAAGAAAAACAAGATAAAATTATGAATCAAATTAATATTTTATTCATCAGTCATAAACATGAAAATACATATTGATATGATGTCTTGTTGCTTAAGTGAAATCTTTCTTCCTCCCCCTTATTGCACATACATATAATGTGTTCTTCCTTAAGCGACATCTTTAGTTGTTCCTCCCTTAATGGAACAAGGCAAAGAAAGACAAGACAGAGGCACCAACCAAGGAGCCAACAAGAGGCAAGGTGGCTGAGGCTCCGCTGCTTGGACCGGGGGCCGGAGCAGGAACCTCAGAGGAAGCCAACGCCACGCTCATGGAGGCGGTGGCGGCGATGAGAACAGCGCAGGTGACCTTCTTCATGTCCATGATCAATAAAAATGTGACTTGTTTTGGAGACCCGCTGGTTTGCTTGTGCAACAAGTATGTGTATGTGTTTTGGAGATTTCTTATCTTTACTTGCAGGTCTGATGTAGAATGTCTTATGCATGGTCTTTAAAAGACAAGGATTTGAGTTATTTTGGGAAAACACCACTTCTTTTGGTTGGAAGTGTATGGTGTTGCAATGTTTCAGGGTTTGTTTCATATATATTTGTGGCACAAAAGGGTTGTCAACCTCTTTCTATTCTTGAACAAGTTGTAATTAAACTAGAACCATCCAAATGCCTACTCAATTTGAGATTTTTCAGTTTAATTTATTGTTATTCTAAACATATAATAGCTGTTGCTAGAAATTCTCCCGGTTTCTTTTCTTTTCTTCGCATTCCCACCATTTTTATTATTAGGGGTGTGTTTACTAAAAAAAATTAATTTTAAAAAATTAGTATGAAACTTCTAATAAAAAATGAAACACAAAATTTGTAGTGTTAATAAAAGCTGAAATTACATTAATGAAGATTATTAACATTAAATAGAATAAAAAATGACATATTAAAGATAAACACTTTCTTTGATAATTTTTGTTACTGATGCACTCAGTATTAAGCAAATATTATCATTAGATTTATTTTTATTTTTTCTTCAACTAGAGTGTCACACAAGCATTACTTTGGTGCTAAACCTTCGAGCCAACAATTTTTTTTTTAAGATTTATGTTTTAATCAGTCCTTAAAAGTTGATCAACTCATGAAATCTAGGGGGGGTTGCACATGATTGATTCAGATTTTTAAGCGAGTTTTGGGCTGGTTTGATGGTGATTAATGGAGTCTCTTTTATGAATGCAACATGATGATTCTTCAATCTTCAAGCAAGACATTCTAACGTTCAAGTCAATATATATAGTGATATAGATGTATTGACGCTTGTTTTGAATATGCCTACAATTAACTAATTAAATTACCCTGGTAGAAAAAGAAAAGGTCAATTGGCTCCTCTTGGGTGGACATTAATTCAATCTATATTGCTATGCTTGTTGATCAGGTATATACATATAAAAAAAAGACCAGAATGCAAATGCTTTAGTACAGACATTATAACTTCAACGTTGTTGCAAGAAATCAATGAATAAAGAAAAAGAAAACAACACTTCAACATCAAGATGATGTCTGTGTTTGATTACTCTATTTGGTCATGCAATTTGCAAAACGAATTGCCTTCAATAAGCACTTAAATTTACTTGTCACCAGACTACATTTATTTACTTGATTTATCATTGATTATGATTTCTGACACACATAGTTCAAAATGATCTAGATTTTTTTATGTTTCCTTTTACATCTCTAAAATAGCCTACATCTAATACTGAAGAGTCAACAAAAAAAAAAAACAACCCTGTTTAGTATATGATATTTATCCATCATTCTATTCTATCTTTTTCAATTGGCAAATGAAGCTAGAATTCTAGAATCTTCTCTTTAGGAAGCAACAAAGACATTATATTTGCACCATAGACTTAGCCTCTTTGAAAGTTTAGGCACCGTTGCTATGTCAAGGGTGCTTCAGCTGGCATGAAAGTGATTTCTCACCAGCTTCAATGAATTGAGAAAAGATAGCTTGCCAAGTAATGCCTTTCACTTTTCTACTAAGAACAGTAACTAAAAACTTCAGCAGCAAGAGTTTAAGAACCCAATCCAAGCCATGTGATAAACTCTAGAGTACCGTAAGTGAAAGGTACCTGATTGTTCCTCTAATTGTAACGTAAGGAACTCTTTGAGGACACAATGTCACCCTGCATTGATTGGTCTTGTGGGGTCTCAAAAACCTTAATAAAAAAGGAATAGTAACGTTAAGAATGGTTGATGGTTAATGTACAACTTACCAACTTGATAAGGATTGACATTCTAACATACCCTTAACAAGTTCTATATAAACTCAACTCGAGACTCAATAGTCATTGAACAATTCAATTAACAAACACAATCTTTTTTCAGTTTCTTTGGTCACTTTACTATAGTAACATAAGATATTCTGTGGAAATGACAACATTTGGTGGCTCTGCAACTCACTTTTTGGTGGCAGTAATGGTTGTTGTGGGCTTGTTTTGTGTGACCAACACTGTGGCACAGGATTCAGTGATAGCACCAACATCGCAATTAATGGAGACTGGAGCTGGTTTTGCTTTGCCTGTTTCTGGGGTTACCTTGTGTTCTTCTATGTTGGCTTCTCTTGTGGCATTTATGATGCAGTGAATTGGAATGCTTATAATTGAAATTTGTCACTTGCCGGGGGTAATCATGTATTGTCTTATGTGTTAAAATTGATATATTTTTATTATGAATTTAAAGGGTTGCTTTTACTATTCTTGAAAATTGTGCTGTGTTTTTGGCATTATAAAATAGCATTAGCTTTTATGAAGAGTAAAAGTTTGTAATTTGGTGTGATCTGATATGTAATTATTGAACTCATTGTCTATCAAAAAAATTGATGAATTTTTTCTGTTATTAAATTCTTCATTGCTGCGCTGCTTGGAAGGATAGTCCAAACTTGTTTTCTTAGAAATGGAAGTTCATGGAAAAACATCAATTATATCATGTCTCCTTTCAGAGATTAACGATCAAAATATTTGTTGACTGTGAATTATTTGCATGAATGCATGGGTATTATTGGTCATAGAATGACATATATGATACTGACTGTCATGGACTCATGGTACAAAGCCCAGTCAACTGAAAAAAAAGGGTGCAAAGCCCTATACTTGAACTTCATTGGGCCAATGTGTTTCCAAGAAAACCATTCTTAACCTATTGCTGAAGAGTGAACAAGTGAATGCGACCAATGGAACTTATCATGATCTCAGCACATAATAATAATAAGGGAAAAAGAAGTATTATTTCAAAGCACACTGTAATTTACGCAAAGTATAACCGGTCATATTTTATGTAAATCTGAAAAGTTATTTTTTTTTCTCTTCCCAGTCACATCGCTGACGTATGAAGTGAAAAAAGTAACTTTTCATATTTACACAAAATATGACCAATTATACTTTATGTAAGTCACTAAAAGAACACAACTTGTGTCTTTTTAAATGACACACACTACACCTTAATAATAATGACAATAAAAGATGCATCTTGTAGTACTAATATTATTGCCATTCGCAACTCACCTTGCACTCATTTTTTTTTCTTAAACAAAAATTTTAGCTGATTTCTTGGTAATATATAAGAACGATAACAAAAAATATTGTACAAACAATTTGATACACATGTATATGTATGTTTCAGCTTATTTTGGGGGGAAGTACTTGACTTTTTAAGCTCTTTTAGAAAATTATAAAAAAATAGTTATTCTTTCTAAAATAAACTAGTCCAAACATGTAATGAATCCTTATTTTGGTCATTGTGAGATTTGTGGAATATCATATGATTGTTAAAAAAAATATTAAATTAATTTTGTCTTCAAATGATATAAAAAGTTATAATAGGACCAATCTTATGCAATAAAAAAATGAAAATGGGTATACCAATATTTTCCATCAATTACCAAGCAAGAATGAGTAAAAATTTTAAATTTCCACTTCTTTCTATTTTTATTCCATCTCTGATTTTCACTTCTCCAGACAGCCATTAACCTTACCTCACCCACATTTTTTTTTCTCTCTTTGATAAGTTATTTTCTTTAATTATCAAATTCCTTGCCTCACATACATTTCCATTTTCCATTGACATTTCATTACAACTAAAAGACCAGTTTTCATTTGGGTCTAGCCCAACATTAGCTAATAATATATTAAACTACTCTACCTCAGCAATTTTGGTCTTAAATTTAATACTCAACTACTTCTTGACTGAAGCAATCTTTACAAAAATTATATAGCCCAACAATAACAAACTCAAAACCTCATAAACATTAAACAGCATGAGCCTCTCTGGATGCAAGTGGGGCAATGAAGGCCCATTCATATATTATTAAGGCACAAGCATCTGACACCACATCAAAGTGGGGACACATGTTTTCAATCAGAAACAAAGGGAATAACCACACAGTCAGTGAATTAGCAGATAGAGATACCTTAGTTCACTTTAAAAAAAAAAAATTGTTCCCAATGAATTTACACTCCCAAAATTCACGTGACACACAGGACTCATATATGCACCGATTGGATTTGGCCATAGTCCATGTGCCCTTGTACATGTCAATTAATACAAACTGAAATCTATGAAGGGATGGTTCTGATGTGACCAACAAATAGAATCCTAGTGCAATGGTGATCATACCACAATTCCCCAATGCCAAGCCATTTCAGGCAAGAAATCACCCATTTCCTAAATATGCATTTATGATTGTCATTATGGGTGGCACATAAATACCATAGACATCCCACTGAAAATCAGTTAATGTCAGGGATGGTGATTGAAACAACTAGCATAATTAACCATCCATGCATGATTTCCAAGAGAATGTGAGTTTAAATGAGTTTGGGATTACAATGTCAAAAAATTATGTCTAGTAAATATCATAAACTTGTGGAAGTCATTCAATTGGGACTAAAGCTGCATGTTAAATCCACTTTCCCTCATAAGGGGTAATAAAAAGGAGAGGTTTTGATTGGTGCTCAAAGTTTTACTGATAGGGTATGGGAAAGAGGGAGATAAAGACACCTTCAGTTACGGAGCAAGGGAAAGCAAAAGACTGGGAAAAAGGGGTTAATCCACTCAAGAAACCAGAGCATTGGACAGAGGGGAAAAGAAAGAAAATGAAGCAAAGTTTGTACCTTTGTTATTTCACTGATATCGTATCTAGCATGGCAATCTCTTGATAGCAAAAGGAATAGATCCTTGTATAAAGCACATGCTGCATAAGAGATGGTACACTAGTTGGTAACATATTATGTGGCTGCACAATCATATGGGTGGGGATGCTTTGTCTTTGCCACATTAGTTATAATTAATAAGGTGCACTAATATCAACCAAAATGTTTATAAGATTATTTGATTAATCTTGGTTAACACTGACTATATATTTTTGTTGAGATATGTAAAATCATTAATGTAGCTTCACCCAACAACTTAAGTTTTTTGGGTTGAATTGATTCTTTACATGGTATCAAAGTCTCGTGTCCTGGGTTCGATCCTCGCCGCCTCCCACTTTCTTTCAAATGGAATTTCTCCCACTTTCTTTCAAATGGAATTTCTTTGTTCGCACAGGTAGGTGGGCCTGTGTATTGTCCACCCTTTGTGTGAGGAGGCGTGTTGAGATATATAAAATTATTAATGTAGCCTCATCCAACAGCTTAAGCTTTTGGGTTGAATTAGTTCTTTACAATTCTAAACTCGAAACTCGAAACGACTAGCTAAATTAGAACAACTCCATAATAGTTGGTAAATAAATAATTTTAATCTCACACAAAGCCAATATCACTTTATTCAGTTTATTGGAAAGAGGGAGAACTCCCTAGTAGTACTCTACGTACCCTGTTGATAAATACTCGTAACTAATTTAGCCAAAATGTTATATTTGAATGCACATTAAGAGGGGTATCTGAAAATCACCCGACAGAACACTGAGCAAGTGAGGAATAACATGAAGAAGATTGAGTTGAGGAGTCATAGCTAGGCATGGGTTTGGTGCTGAAAATGTTAAGAAATTGAGGACACGCAGCTCAAACTTCAAAGAAAAAGATAAGGTAGAGAGATACTTTGTGACTAGATTTTCTTTCTTACATATGTAGTACGAAGGTTGGCTTTCCCTAAACGATGACATGAAAAACATCACATACATACGGCACACCACTTTTAGCCAAGGTACAAACCTCTCTTATCCTTCTTGCTTTTGTAGGACTCGTGTGGTTCTTCACTATCTTTCTTGTGTGTCATATCAACAAATAAAAGTCCATACATTTGTTCATTTATCCATTTTTAGTAGATTATTTATTAAATGAACTATTAATTATTTATACATTTTTTATATTTTTAATTGAAATAAAATTAATTTATTATTCTACAGAAATAAATTTAAATTTTACATAAGAAATCATATATGTATAAGGTTTTGATTTAAAAAATTATATAAATAAAATAAGCACAAAGATTATTTTTCATCTAATTTATATTTTTATATAAACCATTAGAACAAATAATTATTATTTTAAGTTGGAATATTTGAAAGTTTTCATAACTTTTACTAGTTATTACTCTTAATTTTTTACTTTTGTGTATATTCAAAATATCCTTAAGTTGACTTCGTTAACAATGCTTAGCTTGCTTGAAAAATCTGAAGCCGATACTTGCCTTATTTTCTTGAATAATATTTCGTATACATTAATATAAGCAACCTAAAAAAAAAAAATACAAGCCACCAAATAATGGTATAATTTTTGAGAAAAATGTTTCTGCAGTTACTGCAGATAAGTTATTTGTATTTATTCTCAAAATGACATCGTTTTGATATTGAAATCTTAAAAAATTATAAATATAAAGACTATTATAACACTGAAATAAATTAAAATTACAAAAACACCATGATTTTCGTCCCAAAACGACGTCGTATTAGGCTTCCTCAGAAAAAACGAACCCATAATTTTTATACATTAACTGCATTTATCTCCTTTTATTTTTTATTTATATTTCATTCTATCACATTAACTTATATAAGGAAATTAAAGTAAATGTGCAACTTATTTTTCTTTTATTTTTTTAGTTAAATAGTCCACATTTTGGTTTTTATGTCCAGATGTACTTATGTCTTTGTACAGATTCCTTTCGGGCATAAATCAAAATTTAAATTCGCTACTATGTATTATAAGTAAAGGAAGGTTATACTTACAACTTTTTTTTACAACCTCTTACAACCATATATCATAATCGTTGATTTCCGTCAATCAACGGTTGTCATTTATTATGAATTAATAATTAATCAATGAGTTTAATTTGCGAAAATCATAACCGTTGATTGGCGGAAATCAACGGTTATGATATATGGTTGTAAGAGGTTGTAAAAAAAAAAGTTGTAACTATAACCTCTCCCTTATAGGTATTACATAGTTATAATAATAAAATTATTTTTTCTCTTTCCATCATATTAACCGATGAAATATGAGAGGAAGAAAAAAATAATTTTATTATTATAAATATATATTACCCATAATACATAGTTATAATAAGTTAATGCAAGAATTTTTTCTTGCTGCAATGCAACAACAGTAGAAAAACAAAACCCTTTGTATGTATGATATACATTTGAAACTAGTTAGAATGTTTGCTTTATGATTACATATCATTATGATATAAATCTGAGATATATATTATTTGGTTATTAATCTATGCAAAAGGGGAAGAGGACCCGTGGCTATAAACAAGGGAGGAGAATAACTTGCCTCAGTCTTACTTTCTATGTTGCTCAGCTGCTTTATTTTTTAAGAAAAAAATATTTATTTTTTTAAAGGATATAATTTTATATTATTTTTTTAATGAATTTTATGCTATTTTAGATGAAGCGGATTTGTTTTGGTGCATAATTAGTAATTTTTTATATTCCCCCTCTCCATCTTCTCTTCCTTTCTAATTTTATAGAGAAGAGAAAATATAAAAAATTATTAATTATATATCAAAATGACATCATTTCATCTTATATGACACAAAATTATATTATTTAAAAGTACAAACGTTGTTCCCATGTTTTAATTGTCCTTTTAAGTGTTTTTCTTAAAATTGTTTCGTTATTTTTAAGTGCTTCACGAATGGGTTTCTTTTTAATTTTTTCGATTTTTTAATGTTAAGATATGTTATTTTTGAGTTTCTTCAATTTACATTCTAACGTTTTTAAAATGGGCTTGTGCAGGTGCCATAGAAAAAGTAATAAATTGAAACTCTTGGTCATAGCGCAAGGAGGAAATTATGTTTCAAGACAAATTTAAGACACTTAATTTTGACAGACATGACTGATATCCGTTGCATTTGACCTTATAGAATAACATGACTTTAGATTTGTCGAGCAAAGTTACATATTACGAAATTGCTATATTAAAATAAAACCTTGACACAAGAAATAAAAGTTGTTTGAAAATATATAAAGACACCCAAATTTAATAGAGAAGACTAATGTATGCTAATCTCTTGTCTCTTTTACTATTTCTTAATTTTAGTGTAACGGTCTTGTAGATGTTATGCTAGTCTTTTCTTCATCTTTTATTAGACTTTTCAATTCTGAAACCTTGCGTAAAAAAATTAATTAATATGTAATATAAACACACACATATACACATAAATTATTTATGGGGTTTGCATTCTTCATGTAACATGACACAAAAAAGTTTCCTACACACACAACATTTTGTGGGGTCCGCATTTTTTGAAAAAAAAATAAATAAGGCACGAAAAACGAATCTCTATAACATGACACAATTACTTTTCCTACAACATAACTCTTATAAAACTCATTATTTATATATATATATTAGGTGGTTGGTGAAAAATAAACTACTTATACATACAGTGATCAGGATTCATGATTGTAAATATAGCATCATTATTTGATGGAAAATAACACTTTTACTGCAAAGGGGGCAACCGAGTAGGAGAATGAGAGAGGAGGAAATTACTAAAAACAGAAATTGGATCATTAATAATTTGGAAATAGATAGCTCACTAATAATATATGCAAAGTCAAAGACATTAACTTCGGTTCACTGAAGAAGGACTTCTGGGATATTGTCCTTTTTGCCAACTAAGAGAAACTTAATGAAATGAAGGACTTATGGCCTTGGTTTAACCAGAGGAGGGTAGCACTCAGTGACGCCACTTTGTTCTTGCCTACCCACATATTCTTCCCTTATTTATGATCCTACGATGTAGGGTCCTCTAGGCATGTGTTTCTGCCCTTTGCCCTCACACACATGTATTCGATATCTCTCGAACATAATCTTTGTAAGATTTTTATAAAATATGATTATATGAAATTAGAATATCAAAAAAAGATTCAGGCTTATTTATTGAAGATATGATTTTTGATTTTTTGAAGGCTTCTTATTTATTCTGATGCAATGAAAAGATCAGGATCTTCCTCTGTAATTCACATCACTCCCTGATAACAATCGTCGATGGGACGAGTTGTGTTGTGAAGTGACGATTTTCCAAAACACTATGAATATAGAGGGACCTAATCAAACTTATTAATCCTAGTCCCCTTCCCATCATGGGCCTATGGGTTAGGCCTACACTGTTACCCATATTAATCAGTTTACAGATATCCAAGCCCAAATCAAAAGGATAACTAATTAATTGGATTTTATACTGCACCCCTGTATGAATAGTGATTTAGCTTGTTTTTTTATTAAAAGAAGAAAATTTACAATTAATTGAAGCCCACAATTATTATAAAAATTTCTAACAAATGTAGGATTTAATTTTATATTTTAATTGTTAATTTTATTTGTATTTAATGATTCATGACTAATAAATTAGCTCGATTCATATGACTAATAAATTAGCTCGATACATATAAAATTTATTATTTTTATATCTGTCTAAATTGATTTTTCCATGTACATACATATATTATATATGTGTGTGTCTTCCGTGTAGAGTAATGCTATCCTAGTTTTCATTATGGAGGCAAAATCAGCTGGGTGTGGGGACTCTCTGTGTCAGCTTGAGACTGTAGCCTTTATTCTATTTGTCTGAGAAGAATTGAAAGAGTTAACATATGCACCAAATCGGACAAGATTTAGTTACTGTACAATTTATTGGGGTTGTGCGCGTACAGGTATATATATATGCACACACATGCGCTGTATTTTAACTAGAACAATTCTTGATGAAAAGAACATACAAATCTTGATAAAAAGAACATACTAATTTTTATTGATTGAATAATTATAGAAAAGTTATATTTACAACCTTACTTCTCTTGTAATTTTTTATAATCAAATCTTAAATGTTGATTTTCGTCAATTTGACAGTGATAATTTATTGAAAATTAATAATTAATTAATAAGTGTGACTCAATAAATTATAACTGTTAAATTATCAATAATTAAAATTTGATTGTAAGAGATGTAAATAAAAAAATACTATAAATATAACCTCTTCGAATAATTATATCCGGGTAAAGTATATAAACTTAGGGTTTATAAGAGTTATGTTGTAGGAAAAATGATTATGTAATGTTATAGTGATTCGTTTTGTGTGCTGTAATTTCTTTTTTTTTCTTTTTTCTTCAAAAAGTGTGAGCCCCATGAAATGTTGTGTGTGTAGGAAAGTTTGTTATGTCATGTTAAATGACAAATGCAAACTCCATAAACTTATGCATTGATGTCCTTTTTGTTTCATAAAACAATAAATTAAAATAATATTGTATCTGTTAGTCACCAATGACATGGAATCACCAACAAGAATTATTAAGATTTGAAGATGTTCACAAGTGTTTGCCCATTTTCTTGCATTAGTTAATTAAGTGACCAAATCTTAGTAGACATCTCCTCACTCTTTAAAGGAGCCAAACATGATTTATTTATTTATCCTTCTCAAGTCCTAACAAGCTGATAATTAAATCAAATTCCAACAACAAATAAATAAAGCGTGTTGACTATCAACTTGATATTGCTGTATTCTTCTTCCGCATCAAAACTAAAGACCATACATCAATCAACAGGATAATTTCTATAATTAGATTGTACAATTCTCCTCAAATCTTTTTTATAGATTGCATAATATGTGAAATTACGTGATTAATTAGTGTCAACTCTTATATCATTATATGCATGGATTGTTGGGAAATCTAATTCAAATTTAGTAAAAGCATTTTCTTCAAACTATTTTCAAGTTGAAAACATCCCTCCCGAAAATCTTCAAAAAGGTTGGGAGGTCTTCTATGACCTTGTTATGATACCGATGTCTAATCGATCTCACTTAAATTTTTACTTAAAAAAAAGAAAATATATAATCTCTAAATGCTGCCTATCAATTGCCTGGTTGGCAAGCTTCATGCCATTTTTTCCACCTCAAAGCCACATATATCATTATTCAGGTAACTAAAAATATAAGATACAAAGAAACTTATATTGTAGCAAAGGAAGGAGCTATAATAAGTAACCTTACGCACACAGTTGTCTAGCAACCTAGCTAGGAGGAAAACCAAACAAACAGATTCAATACCCTCATTGTATTACATCTTTGATCCTACACACCTTGATTATTTTCGCTACATTGGGGAAAAAAAATTTCTCCAGCTATACAATTAGGTTAGTTGGGTGATTACTTCAAACACCTAATGAATTGGGTGCTCTCCAGCCTTGTATATATCTCTTTTCAAACCATAGCCTCCACACCATAAATTTTCCATTGAGATAAAAATCATCAGGCCCACCGACTGAACTGCCATAATTGATTTTTCCCGACAATATTCTTTGAGGAGACAAGAATATCACATGATCTCTGCAAATTTTTATGTTTTTGGACGTAGGGTTTCAAGATCTATCACAGGCCAGATTTTATTTAAAGATTATATAATACATAACGATTAGATTAGCCATTAGAAAAATTATATTTGAGATTTAATCAGATGATAATTACAATAAAAAAAAAGGGACAGTCACTAAATATGGTACCTCCAAATTGCAAAGGAATGCTAACCACTCAAGAACCTGGAATACTACGGGAGAATGATATGCTAAACCTTAATTAGAAACCTGAGCAGGAAAACAAGGAGAAGAAAAACCATATAAACTCTAGGAGAAAAATACTTTTTCTTCTTAGCTTATAATTTATTAAGGTTCTTTCAAATAATATTATATATCATAAAAATAATTTAGAAATGAATTTCTCAACAAAAAAATTAATTACAACAAAAACTTAATCCATAAAATAGAACGTCAATATATAGATTGTGTTATTGAAGACAGTGAGTGATGTTATATCACTACGAGATTTGAACCCATGTATAAAGCAGAGGAGGTAGATAATCAGAATTATCACTGTGCAATTAATTATAAATAAAATAAGAACAAACTTACTTGTCAGATATATGAAACAGAATGATAATGATATGCAGTATCAGAGGTGTCAGTAAACGTAAGGTCACGTTTCAAAAGGCACCTATTCGACGACGAAACAACACATCCGTTGGACACGAAAAGACACATTCGTTGGACACGAAAAGACACCCATTCAAGGATGAAACAACATGTCCGTTAGGATGAAACAACACGTCCTTTAGGATGATGTTTGCCAAAAAGGTTGTCTACACAATTTATATATATATATAGGGGCAGAATTCTTACATCAGTGTAAGAATTAAAGGTCTTACACTCAATCCCTATTTGGATAGTTTGTAAAATAGAAAAAATGGAATTGCTTCAAAAAAAATATGAAAAATATACATATCTAAAAAAAGAAAAAGAAATAAATATGAAATAAACTTTAATAAAAAAATAGAATATTAATAAATATATAACAAAATTGGAATAAAAATTATAATTTTATTACACATATTAACATAATATTAATATTGTACGTATATTATAATTATATATATACAATCAAATACAATAATAAAAAATGCGAATTCAAAAAAAGAAAAAATATAATGAATTTTATTAAAAAAACAAAATGTTTGTTATGCTTAATATCTTTAGTTTTGTCTGTATTTGTATTCACCCTGCTCTTTATCCAAGTAGTTTGTTCTTGGCTAAATTACGCTTTTGTTTGGCAAGCTGCTGTAAGTTTTCGATGAGATCATTAAATTTATTAAATTAAATAATGTCCTAACAAAATTCATAATTTCTTTTAAAACCAAAATTAAAACATTTTAAGAATTTATAGGATCAGATAAGTCTTAGAGCATGAATCTTCGATTCCAATATGTAGATTTTTTTGATAGACAAGAAAAATCCCGACCCTTTCATAATTTTCCTTTTTTCCATTGAGAAATCCGAATCCTATTATTAGATTTGAATCCACCATCAATATCTAGATGTCAATATCTAGATTGTTTATATGAAAGAGAATTTTTGGTATTGGTAATAGGAATGAATATTGGTACTAAGAAATAGTACTCAAAGACTCGACTCTTACCTTACTACAAATCCATTTACGAATTTTTTTTTCTCTTTCCTCGAAATCACTTTCACTAACTAGTAAATTCAAAAAAATCAAACAAATCTTGGTAATTTCAAAAAGAAAAATTACCAAATCCTCAACGGAAACGGAAAGAGAGGGATTCGAACCCTCGGTACAAAAATTCATACAACGGATTAGCAATCCGACGCTTTAGTCCACTCAGCCATCTTTCCCCACTAAAAAAAAAACGATTCTTTATATCTTACTTTTTTTTCTTATTTTTTTTTTTTTACAGCCAGAGCCCGGCTAGGTACTGGCCGGGCTGCTCTTTTTATTCCCATGAATCCCAGACAACAACGATTTATTTGAATTTGAAAAAAAAACTTTTGGATTCCTATAATATAGAACCAAAATGATAGAATATCAATCAAAATCAAATTTCATTTTTTATTATTCCTTTTTTTGGTAACGTATAAAAAAAAGAATGTAACTATGAATTCTTGCATAATGCATTTTATGTTATGAATTTAGTAATTTTTTCGAGATGTATCTGTCAAAACAAAACATTTTCAGAAAAAACAAAATCAAAAAAAAAAGGCTCCATTTCTTAATTACGACTTATTACCCCTTACTTAACGGAGTTTGATCCTTTATACCTCTCAACGAACGATTCGAGGAATAATATACATTATCATAATTTGTATCCAAGAAGAATCAATTCTAAATTAACAAATGGAATTAAAAAATTGTGAAACAATTCAATTTTTAACTTGTATCTAATGGCTCACATTACTAAAAAATTAGAGCCCTTGGATATAAGTGAGATGGAATTGAGAGTGTAAAAACTGGTGTGGGGTGATTGTCTCGTGTCAGAGCGCAAATTTTTAGACTATCTAAAAAATGCTTACATAAATTATTATATGTATTAATAATAGATATAAAATAATTTTAAAATCAATAAATTTAGTTGACGTGATTATAAATATGTCCTTACAATTTGTACGTACCAATTGTGGGTAGCATTAGGTTTTGAAGTAGATACCATATATATTGTTGAAAATGAAACACATAAAATACAATTATTTTATTTTTTATCAACTAGCACTGATCCAAGAAGAGGGTTTGTGGCGCGAATTTGCTCCCGTTATCCATCCTTTTTTAAACAAGTAATTCAATTCAAAATTATAAGATGTTCGGTAAGAATCTTTTTAATAATTTATATTATTCTCTAATACATCCTCTCACGTAAGAGTCTTTTAGGATTGAAGTGTAATTATTGCATAGACCCAATTTTATTTTATTTTTACTTTATGCTTATTTAATTCAAATATGGAGGTGGTGAGGATCAAATTCGTGACCTTATGGTCACTAAAGCTCTGATATCATATAAAGAACTAATTCAACTCAGTTTTAAGGTGTTAGATGAAGACCTTTTTTTGTAAACAAAAGGCCTAAGCCACAAAACAAAGAAAGAAACAAAAAGAAACCTAACTATTGCAACTCAAAGCATGAGGTCTCCCAACAGCTAATAGATCAGCAAGCGACAGTAACTGGACGCCAGGAGGAGGTTCTTCCCAAACAAGATTGTCTTCCTGCCCATCATAGTCTAATATGAAATTCGCCAACCAGTCTGCACGAGTTACCCTCCCTCAAAGTATGTCAGAATTTACAGACCAATTTTTATCAATCCATGTCTGTATGCGAGAAATCAAATGATTCTCATGGAATGCTGCACTATTTTTAGTGAGCACAGTGATCACACTTGTTGAATCACTTTCAATAATGATATTACAGTATCCAGCATTCCAAGCCATCTCCAACCCCTTAAGCACACCCCATAATTCTACTTTGAATGAAGAACATCTCCCTAATTTATACGCAAAGCCACCAAGCCACTTACCGCAGTCATCATGAATGACAACCCCACAAGTAGCTGGACCAGGGTTACCACGTGCAGCCCCATCCGTATTAACCTTAACAGCACCCAAATTGGAAAACTGTCAAGATATGTCTGCTACCATGATTCTTCTGTCAGAAGCTAGATTTGTACATTTGTTTGCTGCTTTTCCCCATCCTTTGCTAGATTTCGGATTAGGTTTTCCTTCACGAAAACGAGCGTCAGCGAGGCACCATGCGTTCTTTCATTTTGCCAATGCCAAATCTTCCAGCATGTTAGAAAGAAAGTAGTTAGCTATTTTTTATCTTGTTTGTCATTAACATGCATGACAATATTTTCTGACAGCCACTGATCCATATCTCCTAAGAAGAAATCATCAACTTTATCACTTAGAACTAGTTTAAGCCACAAGGATTTGGCTTCATTACAATCCTGAATGACATGTGAAATAGTCTCCCTTTCTGTGCCTTTTTAATAGTTTATGTTATTCTGGGTGTATTGGATTGGGATTTCAAAGGATTTTAATGGATTGTTTTTGGACAAAAAAATATGTTGGTATTCGATTAGATTTTAATGGATTGAAAAAAAAGTCATGTGGTATTCAATTAGGATTTTAAAAGATTATTTTAGAATCCGTCCAAATCTGTCTGTATTCAATCAGAATTTTAAACAATGGAATCACAATCTTGTGGTATTCAAAAATCCGACGATTTTAATGAATTTTCTATTGGTGTGGATTTCGTGAGACTTTTTAGTGAAAATTATAAATAAGATGCCTCTCTCACAATCTCACCTTAACCTCTAGGATTTCTTGAGATTTTTTTATCGCAGTGTTTTCTTCTTCCTTTGGCCGGTTGACCCGCTCGAAATCGGGTTTCGCCATGGGAGCTTCATCAAAACTCAAAAATAGCATATTTTTTTAGCGATTTTCATTACAAAACCCAGAAACAACAAACCAATGAGATTTTTGAATCATTTTTTGAAAAAAATTGGAAGTTTAAAAAGTTATTTTTCAAGTTATGGGTCGCAGTTTTTCTTGGCACAAAAGATGTGATTTTTGTATTAGAAATAATATAAATAGTGAAAATATAACAGGGAACTAAAACGCTCAAACGAATTTTCGTTTTACATCAATGAAACTATATCAATTTAAAGAAATATTGAAACTTTCATAATACAAACCTTATATTTCGTAACAATACATTCATGAACGAAATTTCTTCACTATATAAAAGGATTTCAACCAATTTTTGTGTCAATAGATAACTAAAAAATTATTTTTCAAAAGCCCCAAAGCAATTTAAAGTTTTAATATATCGATTGAAAAAAATTTGAGAAATTTTTTAAACTTTCATATAATAAAATCCAAAAATTCAGATTTGAAATTTTCTTATGCATATGATATATGGTTAGAAAACTCTCATCATATAGAACAAAAACACCAAAGTTTTCAAGATCAATTGCAAAAAAATTCAAACAAAAGTTTATCATGGACTTTAGGTTCTATATGCAAATTTAGAATTATTTTAATAATTAAAAAAATTGAGTTTTATAATCATATATGCATAGCTTTGATACCAAATAAAGAAGATAATTTTTAACCCATTTGTCAAACCCAAGAGCATGAACAAGAAAATGTTAATGTGCGGAGGACTATTATAACTTTAGATATGTGAAGAGCTATTGCTTAGTAATTTTGAATATTTGTTAAAAATTATATTATGTTTTACTGATTGAGAAAATTATATTAGGTTTTACCTTTTTTTATTAATTTCATTGCATTTCTTTGTTATTTTTTTATTGACTCTTGTAATTTTTGAATGTTTGTTAAAAATTCATACAGTTTTTTAAAATCTTATAAATTCATATTGTCCTTTCAAATCTTATAAATTCAATTAAAATCCTTTAAAATCCAATCTTATGAAATCTTGATTGTAAAAAAAGTCTTTAAAGTCCCTCCAATTCTAAAATATCTTTTAAAATCTGTAAGATTTTTTATCTAAAAAAGGTCTTTTAAAATCCTAATCCAATACATCCCCAAATACTTCCATTTTTTTCTGTTTTCTCAATTTTACTTTTCCATGCTTTCATGCTTTCCTTCTCTATTCCTACTTCATATTCATTTTACCTTTTCACCTTATTACAAAAAGTGGAACAAATTAAACTTGAAATCCAAATCAAGTATATATTTGCATCAGTTTTGTACTTTAATTTTGGGAGTACAGTTCTGGAACTTTCTCATATCTCCCAGGTAACAAAAAGTAAAGTTCCATTTGCATATCACCATATATATATATATATATATTCACTTAATTAACAACTACTCACTTAATTAACAGCCAAAAACTTTTATTCAATATTTAAAATCATTTCTTTGGGTTTACAACCAGAAAAAATACTATTTTTATTGTCCTGCATTTTCTGAATTGAAAAGATGCATGCATGAAGCAGAAAACAAGCCAAAAACTAAATATTAAAACGTTTGACTGAAAAATCTTCATTGAAGCTTCTGACATATTTTCAATTTAAATAATGGAACGATATTTTTATCCATAATTTTCAACAAATAAATAAATAAAGCACGACCATATAAAAACCTTAAATTTGACAAGAAGAAAATTGAAGGAATCTTACTATAGTTTGACTTACACAACAAAATCTAGATCTACCATAACCTAGTCAAAATTTAAGTTGAATTGCAAAGGAGAACAACTAAAAAAAAAAAAAAAAGATTGGGGCCCTGGTTTTTTTTATCTTACATATATGATTAATCTCTAAAAACTTTTAAACTCCATTGAGTATAAATGACTCACTCATACTACCTATAAACACCCATACTATATTTGTCAAGGAGAGAGGTGAAGACTAGATTAAATCTCAAAACCTTCCATTTATCTATAAAAAAAATTATCAGCTGACACCATCAGTCATGATCTATATAAATAAATTTGGATGTGAAATAATTACATTTTATCTTAATTAAAATTTCTCATCATGATGAAAAAAATTATTCAAGTGAAAAAACAACTACATTTAGAAATAAAAGAGAAAAATTTGTACTGTTTATCTTATAAAATTGAGAAATTAAATTGAACAGTTTTGAATATTATTAAAATTATAGTCTAAAAATAAATAAAATTTATATCCAATAATTAATTTAATGGTGGATATTTTTAGAGTAGACTAAAACATGAAAAAAAAAAGTTACTAAATATAAGTTTATTTAAATTCTTCAACCATTTTGTTTATAGATTTAGAAACAGATTTAATATGTCGCGAGTGTTTTTCTTTTTTTACAAAAAATCGGATTACCATCACACAGTGAAAGAATCTGCCAATATTTGCTTCTCTTTTTTGTAGTCTTATACAACAAAATATTTCCAATAATTTTGAAATTTACTCCTCAACTTTAGCCTATGATCACGACGTGAGGTTGGAGTAACATCTAATATTACCTATGTAAATCACAAAAGAAAGTGACTTTTGTTAGCAGCAGTGCGCGATGTTACTTGTTTTGCCTTCACCTTTCGTTTTTTTCTTCTTTTTTTTCTTTTTCTTTTTATATTTTATATTTTCGTTTGAGGCAAACATCTAAGGATAGGATCCTTCTCGGAAGCTGGTGAAAGTTCTCTTTTTGAAAGGAAAAGTTCACTCCTTTAATTTTCTTGTTTGTATTTCTGAGAAAGATATGATGAATACTATGCATGGCCCCGCAGCTTATTTATTTTTTTAAAGAATGGGACTAACCCCACCAAACCAAAGCATTCATCCAACCTATCAATACGATTAATTAATCAGTCAAAACTTGATCATACCCAAAACCTTAGTCATAATCATAGTTTCCTTTTAATTAATTTTGTGTCGCCACCACATAGGCCAGTTTCATCAAGTGACGGGATAAACACTTTTTTTTTTTGGTAAAGGGGATAAACACTTTAATTTCTATACTCATCTATATATATAAAAATATAAATCGGTATGATGAATTCATTTTTGTTTTCTATTAGACAAAAAGAAAGTGGAGCTGAGCTACCTACATATTTTACTCAACATGAATGTTATATTATATAACTG
The DNA here is from genome assembly GCF_033153095.1 of Gastrolobium bilobum. NCBI lineage: Eukaryota > Viridiplantae > Streptophyta > Magnoliopsida > Fabales > Fabaceae > Gastrolobium > Gastrolobium bilobum. The sequence continues at coordinate 252,117 of NW_026898413.1, forward strand.
AAAGTGACGTTGTCATTAGAAGAAATCATAATAGTGAATTATTTTATAGAAAGATGCTGAATAGAGGCTTTTACACGATGACGCATTACTTGCAACAATATATAGGGGTAAATATTTCTGCAGCCACTTTAGAAAAACTTATCTACAGCTACCTTTTATAACTATGTTCTCCCGGGAGAACATAGTTATAACATTAAAAGTTGTTTTTTTTCTCTCCTCGTTTACTTTTCAGAACCTGTTTGCTGACGTGGAGAAAGAAAAAAAAATAACTTTTAATGTTATAGTATGTCTTAATGTCTTATTATATATTGAGGGTCATCATCTTTTAAAATGGGCTCAAATTTGACTGGACTGTTAAAATCTATATTTTGATTAAGGCTCATGGACAATTTTTGGGTTTTCCGAGTCGTTTTAATTGAGTTTAACTTTTTTTTCTATTTATTTTAGTTTTGTATAAGGGCAGTTTCGTAATTCTTATTGTTTTTGTTTTTGTTGTCTATTTGAGGGCATTGTGAAACATAATTTACTTAATTGATTGTCTTTTATTGAATAATTTACCAATCATAGTGACTTATTTTTGTAAATTTATATTAAAAATTATGTTAAAAGCTGCGACTATTCTGAATTTTGTACATTCTATTTAACCAATCTCGCATATGCTTAAGCATTACCTACATTTATAATCAATCATTGATTCCACTTGGCACACATAGACACACATCAATACAAATAATAACTAAAAATTAAACTAGTACCTCAAATTAAAGAGGAAGGTAAATTATAAATATGCTCTATAGAGGATTTGTCAAACATTAAATAATGATGCTTACTGTTTAGGACATTAATAACCTTATAATTAGGTGAGACTATCTATTGACATATGATATACCCATGTCATTCTGAAAGTTGAATGAAGTGGGAAACGAACAAGACTTGCCCATTAAGTATAGAATAGTCATGTCAAGATAGAGACATATAATGTAATAACATTCTCACTTAGATATTATTTATGTACATATCAAGCGAAAGAATCACTAAACTACACTGTTTGAAGTTTGGTTTGGTTGTTTTTTTCTCGTTTGTATGTTGCGGCAATCGATCCTGTTTGGGTTAATGATTTCACTGCCAAGATGCAAACATAAGAATAAGGATGTCTATGATCCATATATGACCATGATGCTTTTCAAGTTTGGAAGTACTTTTCAAATGTTGTTCGTGTGGGTTTGCTTTGCTTGCTCATGAGTGCCCTTGCCTGCGGCTTTCTTTAGCTTTTGTTTGTTTATCTCAAATAGGATCTTCAACAAGAAGACCTAATTGATTACACCCATGTCCCAAATAAAAAAATATATTAATTAGATTTATACCTATATGATTCCATGGGCATGAACGTCAAACACAACCTTTAATCACTCCACACCTTGAGCAAAAAGGAAAAGGAACCTCAAAAATCTTGCTCACACACACACGCACACACACACATATGGTGATTACTGTTGTGTGTGTCTTTTGTCGAAGTATGGTCTCTTACTTCTGGTTGAAGTTTTTTCTCTATATTCCCCAAACAAAAAATACCCATTACCCACAACTTGGAGAATCTTCAAGCATCAAAGCGCAAAGAAAATTATCAAAGCGCATATCTCACATGGATAACGATGATTGAGAAAGAAAAAAATTAATAGAAATAAAGGAAGCTATTAGTTCTATTGGGTACAATCCAGAAGAAGGATTTTTTTATTCTTTTGTTTCCTATTACTTTGAATGTATTTAAATAAACGTTTCTATATATTATATACAAGTAACTATTATTATTTTTTTCTTTCAAAGTTATCGTGATTATGGGTCAAAATTATTTTTTGCCTTTTTCCCTTTTCCTTTTATTGATTGTGGCCTCACTAACAAAGTTGTCTCATCTACTTTGAGCACAATCAAAAGTACCTCAAATTAGCCTTCTTAGAGTGGTCCATTTATTTAAAGGATCATATATTTTGTTCCTACCCGAAGGCATGGTAATCATTTCATTGAAAAACAAATATAATTCACAAAACACGCAGATATAATTTTGTGGATCATGACGTTCATGCATTACCTTTTGATCTCGTTCTGATTGGCTGCATATCTAAAGGAATCAATAAGGTAAAGTTACTTAATTAGTCATTATTTTAGAAAAAGAATTCATTAATATAGTATACATTTTGCAAAATGTTAACCCCAAGTTTTTCCATCCCTAGTGTCATATATGATTTATGACTGTCTTCGATATATATACTATATGAAGCTAATCCTTCAGTTAAATATGCGTGTAGACATACAATCATACGTACATATATAGAGAGAGAAATTTCCTCGGTAATCATTGCTTCTACAAAAGTATTAAAATCTTTAGTAATTTTTTGTTAATATTTCTTTTACATATTCAATTGTTCACGTAATTCTACAAGATGATACTAAAATGAAACCTGTTCAAAATCACAAGTTCAGGATTGAAATAAATATAATATATTATTTTTATGGCTTCTTATATTTTTCAATATTACTTAATCTCAATTTTAGAATTTTTAAAAAGTTATAATCAATTGATTATTATAATAAATAATCAAAATGACTTTCTGTCCTTTTTTTTTTAATTATACGAGTGTGTGTGCATGTAATTGATTGTTGAGATATATAGTCTCACATTGATTGTGTGGGAAACTAATGTGACCTTTATAAGGCCTTGGACACTCACACCCTTTGAACTAGCTTTTGGGGTGATGTATCCCAAGGTTCTTAACATGGTATCAAAGCTTCCTTGACTACAAGGTCACAAGTTCGATCCTCACCGCCTCTCGCTTTCAAGTGAAATCAAAATAAAAAGCACAAAAAGGTAAACCAAAAATTAGGCCTGTGCAATTCCACGCTTCTCGCCCAAAGGGCTCTTGCGTGAGGGGGCGTGTTCAGATATATAGTCCCACATTGATTGTGTGGGAAACTAATGTGACCTTTATAAGACCTTGGACACTCTCACCCTTTGAGCTAGCTTTTGGGGTGGTATTTTTTTTGTTATACGTAAAATTAAAAATTAGTTGTAAATGATATCATAAAACATAAAAACTCATGAAAAAAAAATCAAATTGTAGTTTTAATATTTAAACTTAGTGACACACATTATTGAATATGTGTTTATGGGTAGAAAATAACATTTTTCTCTTGCGAAACCATCTATTTCGATAAGACTGTCGCATGATACACCTTGACACATTATCGTATAAACTTAACAATGGTATAATATTATAATTTTTTTTAATTTCTTCATTAATTGGGACATGATATATCTTTTTCACATTATAATTTTACGGGTTTTATACTTTTCATATAACATGAGAAGAGATATTTTTCTACACATCTTTCTATTTTCGCGCTGACATGAGTCTCACATATGACTTTTTGTAACATACAAGTCTCACATGACTTTTGTCTTTATGAAATAAGAAGACTCATCTCATATAACATGATAAATATAAAATCCTAATTTTATATAATTAATGAGGGAGCTAGTGTTCTTTTTTCTTTTTAAAAATTCTTTTTTTTTCAAAGGTTGGAATATCACAAAAAAAAAGGAGCAAGTGCGGGACTCTCAAGTTCAAGGAAATTGTGTTGGGCTTGCAGGGAGAGCTTGTGGCGGAGGGACACTGCCAACAATGGACCAAGTGAGCAGCAATATTAAGTGGGTTTGAAATACCACAAGCAAACGCAAAACCTTAAGGCATTAGATGCTCGAGTCTTTCCATTTATATGGTGCTCACTTAGTCCTTTTTCAACCAATGTGGGACTACATTCAATCATTCACACTTGGATTCCTCAACATCTCTCCCTCAATTGTGAGTCTTAGACCCACATCTTCCCCCTGATCATCACAGGCCGACCAATCCCACCATTGTCTCTGTTACCACATGTTGGGCCTGCATGGAGAGCTCCTGGCTGGGGGACACCGCCAACCATGGACTAAGTGACCAACAACATTAAGTGAGTTTGGAACACCACAATCAAATCTAAAGCCTTAAGACGTTAGGTGCATGGGTCCTTCCACTTATATGGTGCTCACTTAGTCCTTTTTCAACCAATGTAGGACTACATTGAATCATTCACACTTGGATTCCTCAACATCTCACCCTCCAGTGTGAGTCTTAGGCCCACATCTTTCCCCTGATCACCACAGGTCGGCCAATCCCACCATTGGCTCTAATACCACATGTTAGGTCTGTAGGGAGAGCTCGTGGCGGGGGGACACCGCCAACCATGGACCAAAGTGAGCAACAACATTAAGTGGGCTTGGAATACCACGATCAATCCAAAAACTTAAGGCATTAAGTGTATGGATCCTTTTACTTATATGTTACTCACTTAGTCCTCTCTTTTTTGAAAAGGCGCACTTATACATTTTTCAACCAATGTGGGACTCCATTCAATCATTCACACTCCTCAAAATAATGTTCATTAATAAAACTCAAATTCTTCGAATTTATTTTTTTTAGGATCAATTCATATTAATATATGATTTGACATTCTTACATAACCTAAAAACTTTATGTAAAATATAATTTTTATCGATCAAGTTAATACATTATAATTATCCATTACCTAAAATTTCCGTAGTGAACATTGTAAAACTTTAATAAAAATGAGAATATAATATTCAAGTGGTTCTTCTTTCTATATACAACTTGAAAATATATACTATGCTAATTTTAACATTTATCAATGAATTATTAAACAATTTTAAAATAATATATTTTTTTTAGATAGGATGACCTAGCTATATGATAGGAAATTTTAATTTAAAACTAGATTTTATGATAAAATAATGAAAAGTAAAATTATTCAAATATATAAGAGTAATTTTGACTCAGATGAATATAAATTAATCGCTCCTATATTTTATATATATATATATATATATATATATATATATATATATATATATATGGAGAGTGTTCTTTTGACTCCATAGTAAGACTTTTAAGTCTTACTCCCCATCTCCACCGTTGATGGACGAAAATCAAAGGTTGTCATTTATAGAGTAATTAATAATTAATTAATATAATTTCTTAAATTATAACCGTTAGATGTACAGAAATCAATGGCTAGGATGAGGAGTAAGACTTATAAATCTTATTCTGGAGTCAAATGATCTCTCCTATATATATATATATATATATATATATTAAAAAATAAAAAGCTAGTTATTCGAGCCATGGGAGACAAAGATGTCCCTACTGTATTGGAATATGAATGCAAAAGGAGAATACCTCATATAACATATTCTTGTGTGTTGGGTTGTTTGGTCTCCTTTACATGGCCATGGCACGATATATCATGGAGCTGCAAAACTAGCTGCCAACCCTGTTCATATTGAATCAATTATTTAATTTTAATATTTCATTGGTAGAAGAAATGTAATTAACAAAGAGAAGAATCTTGGGATTACAACCTATATATAGACATATAGTGGCATTTCAATTAATTAAGGTCAAGAGTTAAATGATCGCATGAACATGCATAGATTTTTTTTTGGTAAACAACATGCATAGATTTATACTTACGTACTTGTTATCTTTTTAATTATACGCCCCTTTTTTCAGTGTTAACCTCTAATTATTCTACGTTTCTTTTCTAAAATAAATTGAAGTCATGATTATTGTCGATCGCACGTATGTAACCTTGTGCGTAATCACACTGCAGGGCATATTGGGGGTATGTGTGGTTTTAGGATAGAGACTTCCCATAAAAGCACAAATGCCACACACACACACACACAAAAAGAAGAAAAAAGAAGAAGAGAGGATGGTGAGAGACACAAACAACACTCAGAGAGAGAGAGAGAGAGAACTAGGAGAGTCCCAAGAGGTCAATATAGTGGTAGGGTTGGTCTCCACAACAAAGGGGTGGGATATTGATTGTCAATAAATGCTTTAGTTACAGTTTGCTGTTGAGTTCATCTATTGCTACCATTCCTCACAGTCACAAAGGAATTAGTAACCCCACATGCCCCTCAACAAACATTGGAAGTGAGTTAGTTTTGATAAATGATTCTTTCACCATATATATACAAGACATTGTATGCACATTAATTCACTCTTAAAAAAAATATTTAGACCATCAAGCACATAAATTAACTGGTAAGTTCAAGTCTCTGAAAACATAACTGTGTTAAAATTTGATAGGAAGTATGGTCCTACCCAGCTCGAATCGAATTAGTCGATGAATCGATAGATAATATCTAAAAAAAATTTATTTAGTCTAATATATTTGTTATTCTCATAAAATATATATATATAAACATTAATTAATCTATTGTAATAAATAATGATACACATAATTTTGAGAAGGTAGGCCATGATTTCACACAAAAGGCAATTGTTATGAAGACATAAGCTAATTAGGTAGCTAATAAAACTAAGCAGTAACCGTGGAGGAAGATGTTTGATTTCTTTTTCACTTCGTTTTTTTTCCTGTAACATCATACCATAAGGGTTGAAGGCTGCACCTCAATTACGGCAGAGAAAGAGAAAGAGAGAGAGGTGGTCAAAATTTTTTTTTGCTGAAAGGTCGTTTCAGTGTACAGTTTATGATCCATCAGAAGGAAGAGTGGTGTGTGTGTATGCAGTGTAGGGGGCATCAGTATGTGTTGCCAATCAGCACAAGTTGGGCTCCACAATCTTACAGTTTTCAGCTCTAGCTAACCTTTTTGCCCATATCCTTACTTTCTCTCTCTACCTACCCCAAGCTAATGCAAATGAGATCCACTTCATTGAATTGAAGTACCCTCCTCATACCTTGTAAACTTGAGAATGGGACCATATATGATATCACCGATCCTACCTATATATCTTTTGATATCCTCCTCCTTTTTTATATATAATATGTATATATATATATTTCACTCTTAAAAAGCTAATCATTTGCTTTGAATTTTCCAAGCAAGGGTGAATCTGAAACGGTATATGTTCCATCTATCAACAAACACATCTTCTCCCACTATCCAAAGCAAAAGGGCATAATATGATCATATACACACACACCCTTCCAACAAAAAGCTGACGTATTTCTCAGTTTCACAGATTGAAAAGCCTATCCCTTTAATGACCTACAATTAACCATAATATACTACTCTCCACCATCTCTTCCTTTCATGTGTACGTGACTTGTGCTAAATTAAATAGAGCTTAAAACCCTTTATCACCCTTTAGTCATACACTCATGTTGAAAATTTTGACAAATTGTTAACCATAACGATCTTTGTTATTGAAGACAGTGGGTGATATTATATCACTAATAGATTTGAACCCATGTATAAAGCAGAGGAGGTAGATGATCAGGATTATCACTGTGTAATTAAAAATATTAAAAACAGACTTACTTGTCAGTGGCAGAATGATGAAACAGACAGAATGAAAGGATGAATATATGCAGTATAAGAGGAATTAAATCCGAGCCCACAGAACGTGTCTCCTTAAGACAATTTGCCCCCTCACTGATGCCTAAGGTTGATGGACACTTGTCTCCCAGGATAGAACGGATTTCGTCTGAAGAATGGTGGCACTACCAATCAACAGCCCAAACGAACACAACAAAATGCCAGAGGAAGTCACACCGGAGGATGAACAACAGTATGCAAAACCGGAAGAAGAAAAATTCCGGCAGAGTTTAAGTGCAGGAAAAACTGGATAGATTTCTGAAGGTGTCAGTGTCTATTTATAGACACTGACCGGTCACGATGAACAGTCGCCGGCGGCGAACCGCCGTGTCTGATGGCGGCGAACGGGTGACTGTTCCGACGAACAGATACGACCGGTTCACGAAGGGAAAGAACCGGTTCGGTTCAATACTGCTCAAAAAACCGGCGGGTAGAAACGTTTTTGGTTGGAGGGAAGCAACGGTAAAATAAATTATTTTTTTATTACACACTATGAACCGATCCGAACCGGCCGGACGGCGGCGGCGGCGCGCGCGATGAACCAATGCTCACCTAGCTCTCCCCCCTACATAAAACATGTAGTGACCCAAGGGCCAATCTAAGAGAGGGAAGTGGGAGCTTATATACTCTCCCATTTCCTACTAATTGTCCAATGTGGGACTTGTTGAAACCCACACACCTCTTCATCTTCCCTTTTTCTCTTTTCTTTATTAACCCACTTCTTATTCATAACCAATGGATCATTGTACATTAATTCATTCATTAATTCCAACAATCTTGACAGAAGAAAGCAACATATCAATGCAAAAAAAAAAAAAAAAAAAATCTATGAAATGACCAACAGGTATTTGTTCATGCACATGCAATCACTATCCCTCAAAGTTTGAAGAGGCCTATATAGTTCTGGATTTTAGAGACAGAAGAAAAAAAGAAAAAAAGAAAAAGCTTTTTCTTCATCTTGACCACTTTTCCTGTTGGAAAATAGGATAAAGCTATATACATGCACATTTTTGTAATGCCCAGAATAGTTCCATAGATGCATAATGATTATAAATTGATACAAAAACTTGGAGTACAAGAGTGCACATATATTGCATACCTACAAAATAATACAAGCATGTACTGAGATACAAGCATAGAAATTTAAAGCATGGTTACATATTTTCTTAAATTATATGTAAATATAAAGTGAATCTAGCTTTATATTTATATGGAATAAATAAATTTAAATAGAATTAGAGCTACTTTATCATTTGAATTAGCTTGAGTTTCTGCTTTTGCCAAATTAAGTTAGAAATTAATTAAGAATAATTAACACTATTTCATCTGCAATGTCTTAAGCTGCTTAATATATATAAAAGAAGGGAATGTCTAATACATGAGAGAACAAATTCAACGAAGTTGGATATAAATATCTAGCTTTACCAGCTATGTGTTTTGTGTCCAGTCTCAATCCTAGCTAATATTCCAACAGAAGGAAAGAAAGGAAAGAAGGAAAAGGTTGGCTTTCCATTGAACCTTGGTGCTTATATATAGTTTTGAAAATGGAAGCCAATTGCCATATATTCATCCCCAATCTCACCTAACAAAATAATTAAGATAATTCACATATAATATATATATAAATATAAACCCATGCCAGTCCCAAAAATCCCTTTGTGATTACTGGGTGGAATCATTATCTTGCTCAACTTCAGAAGCTGGCTCATCTTCTTCTTCAAAGCCATCAATCCCATAAGCTGCATGGCCACTCCCAAAAGCTTTGATATGATCTTTAAGAGACCTCTTGTGCTTGAAATCAGATCCACAGATACAATACCAAAGCTTCCCACAATTCTTTTCATGAGTTCTCCAATCTCCCCTCACAGCAAAAGCCTTGCTACATTTTCTGCACATGAAGGGCTTAATCCCATGCTTCCTCTTGTAATGTGTTTGAAGTGTTCTAAAATCTTTGAGAGGCTTTGCTCTTGGGTGATCAATGTTGTTCCTGCACCCTGGGGCACAGCAATAGCAAGGAAGCCTCAACATGCCTGTTGGTTGGGTACCCCTAAGAGACTCAGGCCCTTTTCTGTACTGTGATCCATGCCCCCACATATGCATCTGAACAAGTTACCAAAAATATAAAATAAAATTATGAACACCGCAAAAAAAAGTTATGATAAAGCAAACCAAGCAAAATAATCAAAATCTGGACTACACATAATGAAAGTTTAAGGTGGCAAAAAAATAAAAAATAAAAAACTAGCTCCCTTATTAACATATAATCATGAAGGTGCTAAGACTTAATTTGGAGTGAAGGATTTTATTTTATTTTTGCAATTATTAAATTCACTTATCAATCATGAAATTGCATCTGATATACTCAGCAGCTGCTTCTAAAGAACAAAAGTGCTATCTTCATACACAGAAAATTTAATAAAATTTAAATGAGTTTGCTACTTTGGTTGCAATATATCTTTATCTGTAATGGAAAAAGAAGAAGGCTAATAAGGAAGGTATATTGGAGGGAGGTGAGGTAGGCTAGCTATGTCCCATGTATGGGGCTTTTTTCAGGTCTGAAAGATGTTTGGATTCAGACCGAAGGGCCACAAAGAGAAACGAGTTTGGTGCATGATTTATATCATTATCTGAGCGATCTGGAAGAAACACTGCAAAATTTTCAGTTCTATGCACCTACCAAAATATATAATAAGGAGCACAGACTTCAATGTACTAAAGGCATAAGGAACATTGTTTGAGTAGTTTAATCAACCAAAAGTAATGGCTGTAAGGTACTCATCCCAGTCTCAGTCTGAATCAGGAAACTTTTTTTTTTTTTGGGAGGTGGGTGATTTTCAACTGAAAATTTAAGATAATTTGAAGGAAAATCAAATAAAATTATGACTGGTGGAGAATGATATATATATATTCCTTGGAAAAAGGGGTAAAATAAAAACAAGGAGAAGAGGAAAGGAAAGAAAAAGAAGAGTACAAGTAGCATAGATTAATAACCAATCTTTTCCTCTTTCCATCCAAGCATCAGAGAACCGTTACCGGTTCAAATCAAGGAAGAAAGTTATAGAGACAGAAAGTGGAAGCAGAAGCAAAGAAAATTCTTTTCTTTTTTTTTAATTTTTTTTTTTTTAACCTTGAAGTTGGGTGAGAGAGAGAGAGAGAGAGAGAGATAGAAGAAAAGAAGAAGGAGGGGGTTTTTGAGCATGTGTTATATATATACAGATATATACCTGCATGTTGTTGTATCTGTTGAATGTTTTGCAACAAACAGGGCAAGAGAACTGTGTAGGACCAATGAGAATCTGAGAAGGTGTAGGGATCCAATACTGTCCCTTGTTGAGTCTGTTGTTGAGCATGAACCCAGAATCATCATCACCACCACCACCACCACCACCACCATGTTCTTTATCAGTTATATTCTCTGATGAAGATGACAACACTGATGCAATCTCAGCAGCACTAGGGCTTGGCAACCCTATGTGGAGTGCAACAGTGACATTGCCATAATCGTAATTATCTTCCTCTTTTAAGATGTTGTTAATCCTGCTGTCATCTTGAACATCCATGGCAGTGCAAGAAAGGTCCTCTTGTTCTTGCTCTTCATCTTCTTGTTGTTGTTGCTTTGCAGGGATGAGACTCAAGAGGGGGAGTTCTTCTCTGAGAGGAGGTGAAGGTGGTGAAGAAGAAGAACAAGTAGTAGTAGTAGTAGTAGTATTGTGATGGTAGTGGAAAAAGCTGGTGTTGTTGTTTTTGGTGGTGTGGTTGATGTAGTTATGGAGATAGGGATGGTGGTGGTGTTGGTGTTGTGGAGAAGGGTTTGATGATGGAAAATGGTGATGGATGATGGGATTGAAATGGAAGAAACTTGATGATGTTGTTGATGATGATGATGATGATGATGATGATGATGAGTAGAAGAAATTAGAGTAGTAAGGGTCAGCCATGGGGTGAAAAAAGAAAGAAAGAAAGAAAAAAAAGGTAAGTGTGTTTGATTAGAGAGTAGGAACAGTTTATGGCTTGGTGGGTTTGCTTTTATAGAGAGATAGAGAGAGTACAAGATGGCTGAAGGTAGTGAACGGTGGAGAAAGAAAAGAAAGAGAAGAAAGAGAGAGAGTGTGTGAAAGAGATTGCGGTATCAGACATGGGGAAAGAAGGAAGTAAAGGAAAGTGGGAGAAAAACAAATAAGAAAAATAAGACCACTTTAATTAATCTTTTATTATTAGGATTTAATTAATTAAAAGTATGTACGAATCTAATGACTTTTTTTTATTTAAAAATAAAAAATACTCAATACGTAAATTTCTGTAGAACTCCGTTTGCGGCCGTTTATGGTTAGAGAGTACACTAATCCAAATCATTTTCATTCATTTCATTACCAAAACATCGTCAATATTCCTTCCCCTAGCTAATTAATGTCACGGAGGACTTCATGTTAGTTATTCAATTAAGCTTTATACCTTAAAAAAAAAAAAGTCAACTTACTTGGTCTTTAATGTTCTTCAACATATTGTTAAATTAATAACAATATAATTTTATAATGACAAAAGTAGAGTCATGTCATCTTTGTGTTTTTTATCCCGGGTTTTGCAAATATATGTTATTAAGAGACTGGTTAAAAATTAAAAATTATTAAATAAAAAATTAATATTTAAGATTTTTCAAATTTACTCTTTTTAAGTAATTGAAATAATTTAATAAAAAATTAATATTTTTTAACCGGTGTCATGTTAACAAATCTCCTTTTACTTTTATGAATATTTATTAATTATATTTACTAATTAAGTTCTAAATATGTATGTACTAAAAAAAAAATGTGTGTGTGTGAAAGAGAAGCAAAATGACTTCTTCAAAAAAAAAAAGAAAAAAAAAAGAGAGAAGCAAAATGATAGCACTTTCGGTATCAAAGTTAAAAAAATAGTTCTTTCTAAGAGTATTATGAAAGTGGTACTTAATTAGTGGGCAGTAGAATAACTAAAAGAAAAAATATAACTGTCTTAACAAATCTGACTTTAAGTAAAACGAAAAAACAAAACGTTACCTTAAAAAATTTTCTTAAGATATGTAAAAATGATTTTGTAAACAGAATTTATTACCATGACTAATATGTTTTTACTCTATGATCTTTCCTTTAGTATACATGCATATACCTTCAAAAACTAGATGCATCAATTTTTGTATAATGTGGAATAAAGGAAGAAGAATGATTAATTACTATTTTTTTGGTTAATTATTTAATTATGGTTTATCAATTTTCCTCAAGTTTTCCCTTCAATGTGACCTTTTTGGTTTGCTTTCTTTAGGCTTGTAAAGCAAGTGCTATTATTAACCTCCATAAACACAGAAAGAAAACAGATGGCAAAAGTTTTCTTTGCTTTTCTTTTTAACCCTGTTGACAGGGAGGAGAGATTACAGAGATCCCAATCAATCTTTGAACTTCGAAGACTTATTTTCTTCATAGCAAAAATTACAAATTTTAAGTGTGAATTTCTAACAGAATTCTTTATATTTTTACGTATTTAATTTTATGGCATAAAATAATAAATAATTATTTAAATAAAATAAAGTTATTTCTATACTTTAGTCCCAAGTTATAAAAGAACAATAATAGGAGAGTTTAAAGAGAAATAATTCTCTTCATTTTTATTTTTCATCTTCATATGTGTTTTTTTTTTTTTTTTTATAACTTAGAGGTATCTTCATTCAACTTCATCCAGCCACTTTCGGCCCTAAAGGCTATCTCCTCATTGAAATATCAGGTATATTGGACTATGTCACCAGAAATATCAGGTATATTAGATTATGTCACCAGAGGAAGGATAAGACTAATCTCTCATCGAGAGAGAGCTTTTTCTCTCTAGCCTCCAAAGAATTTCAAAATTGCTTGGGTCAAGGATCGAACCCTGGACCAAGCAACCCTGGACGCTCAACTTTGCCGGTTGAGCTATACCCTTAAGGATTTCGGAAAATATTTTCGGTACTCCAGAACTGCAGAGTACTCGGTATTCCTTTTACCAAATATAGTAAAAAGTAACGCTATTACATTACCCTTGTCTTTATATTTATTTTCACTCATCCCACATTTTTTTCATTTTTGGATAAGAAGTATGTATTTCAAGACAACAGAAAATGAGCTCAAGATTTCGGACAGTAAGCATAAATTTTTTTTTTTAACTAATTAACAACGTACTGTACAAAATTTATAACTAATACATGGTGTTGTTGCTACTAAGGAATTGATGGTTCTTCATTAGTCGTCCCTTGTTTTCTACCAGTTAGTTTACTACTAATAATTCTCTAGTGGTGTTCTTGGGAGGTTAGTTTTTTCTTTCTCTCTCTACCATAGTAGAAAAAGGGCTTTAGATTAATTGAGTTGATCTCCATATATATACTTATAATAGCTTCTAATAAAGTCGTTAATTTTGAGAAGTATCCTCCTATATAACACATATTTTAGGGGAAAAAGAGTAACTTTTCTTCTACAAATTTTTAATTTGTATGATAAAGCTCTTGAAAATTTAATTTTAAAATTATGTGTGTGTATTTATATGAATAATTAATTTCTATTAAAGAATTAATTCCTAAGTGCATTTTTTTGGGTAATGTCCTAAGGGCAATTTTTAATATGCGTTGAAAGTTAAAATTCATAGTAGACTGAATATGAACTGGCTAATAAAAAACTAAAACTAGCTGTTAAATATGTTTCAAAATTTAATTGAACTGTTAATTGTTAAAACTGAAAGTTAAGGCATTTATTTGTTGAAGACCCAACTTAAAGGTCATTTTTTTCACATTATTCGTTGAACATGGCTTTTTGGGCTGAAAACGATTTATTGTGCATGTTGATTAATAAAATCTGTAGCTTGTTCTAGCAAAATTTTATTACAATGTTAAATAGGTTAAGAAAACCTGAAGTTTTGATATAAGAAATAGAAAAAGTGTATGTTTCCATGTAGCTATTATTCTAAGGGAAAAAAGTATCTAATGTTACTTTAGATAATTTTGTCTAATGTTCGCCGAAACGACGTCGTTTTGAGGTCGAAAATTCAAAAAATTAGAATGATAAAGACTATTATAACCCTGAAATAAATTAAAATTACAAATACGCCATGATTTCCGTCCCAAAACGACGTCATTTCGACGAACATTAGATAAAGTTGTCTAAAGTAACTTTAGAAAAAACGAACCCTTATTCTAATCTGTTTCCTATAATTTGTTAACTCGAGGCACAATAAAATTAATTTTTTAATAATAATATGATTAAATTTTTATATATTCAAAATTTAGAAAATTAAACACACGTGATTTTTTAATTATTATATATGCGTTATTTTTTTATAATTTTTTTAATTAAATAATTTCACATGTGATCTGGATAAAATACAATAGGCCCACAAAGTGTGAAAGCTCAGAATAGGCCCAGAAGTATACAGGCCCAAAGAAATGTGCAATGTCTCCATCGCGCATAAAAACATGAAGGAACAATGTCTTCATTGCGCCTAAACCGCCTTATATGACTTAAAAGTTAAGGAATGATTCTATAACAGACAAAGATCCACCACGCCATAAGCCAAATACACTAAAGACAGTTTCAGTTTGCCACCACTTTAAGATGGCAGCCTGACATATAGAGGTATAGCTAAAAAGGTACCAGTTGAGAACAAATAAGCCTGCAGCCCTTAAATGGTCAATCAGAGGACATACTGCCTACCAAAGGCGGCATCAGACTTACTATATAAACAAAGGGTACACACCCAGGTGTGATCATCTAATTCCACTAAGAATATAACATAAGTCTAGCTTTGATACTGACTTGAGCGTCAGAGTGTCATTGCAGGTACCCCCAGCCAGAGCCATCGCACCAAAGGAGCTTAGCATCAATTAATAAGCAGACATCAGCAAGCCCACGAAGCATAAGCCTTTACTCATCAACCGTGTGTGATCTGGCCTAGAACATATTGGTCAGCCCATATTGTATTGCACTGATCAACATGCATCTAACTATTCATATCATTAATAAATTAGAGTCATTAAGGGCATGTTTGGTGCATACTATAGGATAAGGTCTGATAGTATAAAATCTAATTAAATTTTAATATTATCCAGCGTTTGGTATGGTATTGTATAAGATAATATCCTCCAATATTTTAAAAATTAATATATTAAAAAAATTATTTTAATATATTAATATTGAAATGATATATTAGTTCTTGAGAATTGTATTTGTAAGCAATATTAATACATCAACCCCTTATCAGGCCTAATCTCATCCCCTTAGGCCTGATTAAGTTATACATCATTTTGATGTATTAAGAGGTTATGTTGTATAAGCTTATACTATACGATAGTCACACCAAACAACTGAAAATGTCATTACGTAAAGTATAAGCTTATACTATCAAGCCTTATACATTACATCAAACATGCCGTATAGATAAAAACGAGTAAGATTAGGTGTAACATGTACACAATGTAAATTGATCTTGTTTTGTTCCTTTATTAATTTTCTCTCGTAGGTTATCGGATTTCATATTCAACGAGAACATGGTTAAAGAAAAAGAGATATCAACAATCATGATTCAAGTAACAAAAAATTTGTTTGGAGGGAACTCGAATTTGAATTCAAGCCAAGTGAATGGTAAAAATATTATTAGAAGAGCCGCACCCTAATGGGAATCCAACAATGCTCGAAGCATATTAATTTGGTTTTACTAAAAAAAAAAGAGAGAGAGAAAAAAAGAGTTCGCTGGTTTCTTTTTTTGAATAGAACATAATGTTTCTTACTCATGATCTTGGCAACTCGCAATTAGGGATATAAATGGGTCAGGTTAGACCAGGCTTTGATCTTCAAGGCCTAGGCCTAAATAAAAATATATTAAGTCTATTTGGTCTGTTAGTCTATTAAAGACTTGATTTATAGGTTAAGTCCAGTCTACTGTTAAAAATAAAAAGCCTATAGGCCTTATAGGCTTACCAATTATGACATATTTATAAAAATAATATGAAACCAATAAATTAGGATGAGAATATAACTTAAAATTCTACATGCGGCTACAAGAGAAGGAATTAGGGTTGGGAGTTGGGACTTAAGATAAATAAATTATTTTATTTAAAAAAATTAATAGGCCAGTCTACAGGCTTGTAGGTCAGGGTTTTCATAATTGGCCTATGATCTATTTGTTAAATAGCATTTTCTACAAGCCTAAGCCTAATTTAGTTTCGAAAAAGGCCAGGCCATGTTAAACATAGGTCATGCTGTAGGCCAAGTCAGGTCAGCCTCGCTCATTTACACCCTTACTCGCAACCTCTTCGAGTTAAAACAGGTTATTTTTAGTTGTTAATAATTTTGTTTAAAAAAAGAAAATAAAAGCAACACAAATGAAAGAAATCATCATGAAATGTAAAATGTATTTAGAGCGGTCTACTAGCAATTCAAATTTTATTATTTTCAAAATTCAATTGTTGAGGTGTAGTTGTACACTGTATTTAATAATTCACATGTTCAAACCTTAGTAAAACTATTGTATTAAGAAAAAAGAAAGAAAGAAAAGACCGATCTTTGCAAAAATTTAGATAAAATTTGGCAATGCGATTCTATTTCCCAAATAAGGTTCGAAATCAGACATATGTATCCAATTACTACTATTTGAAATTGAAATCAAAATATAAATTCATTTACATTTGTGAAATGAAAACCAAAATTAATAGATATGTAAATGTCTGACATATTTTCATATCAAATACAAATATATATTTTTTAAAACAGTACAGGTGCATATAAACCAAAAGAATTAATTTTTGTGTATTTTAAACTACATATATATAATTTTTTAAATATTGGGAGTAATGGATATTAAATAACCTGACTGATCGGAAAATTTTGAATAGCATATATCCTAGACTAGCTAGGTGCATGTTTGGTGTATAGTTTATTTTTAAAAATAACTATTTTTTAATTCTCTGGAGGAATCGTAAAAAAAATTAAATTAACAACTACAATTATCTTGGATATGTCAACAATTTGAAACTCAATTAATTTTCACCTTAAAAGTTAAAATAAGCTTATGCTTTTTAAGTAGTTTGATTGTAATTTTTATTTTCTATGAGATAAGAGCATATGAAAAAGGAGTTTGGGCGAATTTATGCCATGGGTGAACATGGTACATATTGAAATTCCAATTTCCTCTAAGAGAGAAACAGTATATGTAATCTACTTTCTACAAAATTAACTAGTGAATAAACGCACACCTTCTCCCCAATGGAAGCAGCTGCTTCCCCATCTATAGTAGTTTGATTTATACAAATACCATTAATAATAAGGATATGATTGTTGTAACCAAAGAAAAATGACAAGATTGTTTCGCTAAGTATATAGGTCCATCCTTTTAAACACAAAATGCTTCTATTCTAGCACATTATTTCATCTTCACTCCCCTCCCCATATTTTAAAATTCTTTCATCCTTTACTTTTTGTATGTTCATATATATCACCCTTACTAATTAAATTACATCAGAAATTTATAATCTAGCAAAGGAAATGTTATATTTACAAACTCTTACAAACTACACTAAGCATGATCGGTCATACTTGGTGTAATTTGTAAAAAAAATTTATAAACGGATCATTCCCCATCAGACAAACCTTGTGGATTAGATTTCACATGGAAAAAAATAAAAAATCTTACTGACACCTGCAGCAGAAAAAGTATAAAACAAGAGAAATTACAAACTAGTCATGACATTTCTCTGCTTTATTTATAATATCCTTTGTATTTTGTCTTTCATTCTACATTTATGAATAACTAGTCATATATGAAATGAGAGTTAGCCTTAATAATGTAATCCTGGTCCCCAACACTTCCTTCTCCCACTGTTGCAATTTGTTACTGGCAACAGCTTCTCCTACTGGTTTAAGCATGTTAACTGCACCTATTGGTCCACTTCCTAAATACAGTAGTTGGAAATCCAAAAGCACTACTTAGTGATAATCTGGACCAATGCAAGAGTTTTCTTTTCACATGGGTCTCCCTTACTACAATTATGGCTTTTGTCCTTTAGAACAGAACTCCCAAGCAAATTTAGTTTGGTGATGAAAACATTCTGTACCTTGAACAGTACTCAATCAACTTCACCCAAATTAACCTTATACCTGTCTTCGAACCACAACCATTGGAATTAAAAAGGTTTACACCAACCAAACGTAGCATGTGAAATAATAGCAGACTAGCTAATACTATATACTTTTATTGTTATTGTGATTAAATGCTTGTGGTTTTGTACTTCATTGGAAGCATATAGCAGACTTGACATCAGAAGAGAAATTGAATTTTGATTTTAAAGAAAAGAATATGGTTTGGTGAATATTAATTTAGAGATTGCACGCATCCCAGCATAAGACAAGAGTATGAAGATAATATCTGTTTGTGAGAGATCACAGACACCATAGCATATATATGATACAATCTTGTGAACTTATAAGGATAAATGCAGGGACAAGAAACAACCATTCCCAATATGCGCCCAACATTTCCATTGGTGTAATGAACACTGGTCGGCTAAGTAACCTTTTAGCTCATAGAGATTGTCCCATTTAATCTCTCCCCTGCCTCATTATATTATATAATATTATATGGGTTTGAGAATGCTAGAAGACAATATGTTAAAGGAATTAAAAATAAAAAATATTAAATAAAGAATAAAATATTTAGGACTATGGATAATATGTAGAGATGGATAATCCCATGTGACATGAGGTTATCTGAGGTGATCTCAGTGATCTATGGATAAATCAATGGTGATTATTTTATCATTTATTATTCTAGTACACTCTTCTTGAGCATTGATTTCTTCTTAGAAAATTGAGATCATATCATGTGAAAGGATCACATTCACGTTCATATATACAACACAGGACATTGACCATACTGTCCCCTTTTGAATATAATATATCTGAATATCACGGAGTCGAAAAAAATTTCTAAACTGTCACGGCACCATAGTTACTGAGGTAATCAGCTACTATAGACTGGACACGCAACTCATTACATAAGGTAGCTACTTTGGTGTTCCAGTCACTACGAAAGTGACACATGTCCCGTTCATAGTAACTGATTACCTCAGCGACTATGATACTGTAACAGTTTAAAAGAAATTTTTGATTCCATAACATTCAAATATATTATATTAAAAAAAAGGACAGTATGGTCAATGTCTCTTTACAATACAACTCTTTGTACAAGTATATCTAAGTTATTTAGTCTGCATATGTTTGTTGTAAGTCCTGTGTAGGAGAGTACAAGCAGACCAACCTGCAGTGTAAGTTTAAGTCTAAATGTTGAGAGGCATTTAATGCATGCATGCTGTTCACTAGCTAGTTGACCCCTCCGATGGCAAAAGGAGCCAAAGAATGTGTTGGCCAGTGTACAGTGGTCCAAAGAATAGCATCCAAGAGGAAGCTATAGGAGAAGAAGGTCCAAACAAAAAGCAGGGTAGAATCAGTTATATGTACCATTTTACAAAGACAATCTACATCCAAGATTTAAATTACTTAAAAATTTGATGCAAAGATTGCTACCATTGGCTCTCACTTCCCACCCCACCCGCAGCTTGCGGGTGTATGTGAAAGAGAATGACCGTTTGATTGTAGCTAGGGACATGTTGTGCTGACATTATTGGTTTCTGAGTTTAATGTGTCTACCATGGATGAAAGGTTTGAACAAATGTGCCAACTCTTATTGAGTAGATTTAATATCTAAAACATACTTTAAAAAATTTGATCATATAGTAAACAAAAACATTAGAAAAAGCTTTATACTCTGTTGATGATCTCTCCATTGTTAATTTTAACTAAGTTATTAATAATTTTAGTATATTTCAAACAGTTTGAAAATAAGATATAAAGAAAAACCTTAATATATACTAAATTAATCTAGAGAAAAAGTTTTAAAATATAAGAGTAAATATACTTTTCGATCCTTAGCAAATTTTACGATACCTGTTTTAGTTCCTAGCAAATAAAAAGGTTATTCGTGGTCCCTAAGAAATTCAAAATAGACCCATTTTAGTCCTTTTAAGAGACTAATATGGATTTTTTTTTTGAATTTGTGAGGGATCACGATTTCAACTAAATGGGTATATTTTGAATTTTTTAAGGACCACAAATATCTTTTTTATTTGCTAGGAACTAAAGCAGGCATCGTGAAATTTGCTACGACTAAAAAGAGTATTTATTCAAAATATAATTTACCTTCTAAGAAATGACACTACTGTTCACATTCAGATTCAGCCTTATGCGCTGACTGATGAAAAGAAATTATGAAGGACTTTTTGAAAACCGGGTACAAAACATCATGAACACATAAAGATTATAGTTGGATATATGACTTATATTTTCAACGCCATCGTACGATACTTTTGTTCTCTGAATAAATTATTCAAAATATATATGGAAGGATATGTGCAAAACATGGTGGAACAATAAAAGATTATAGTTGAATGACCCATGTTTTTAACTACGACACTCTTCTACCAAAACAAAAAAAAAGGTACGACACTCTTACTCCATAATTAAAATATTAAATGGTATTCAACTGCTTCTTGCCTTGTTAAATGAGGAAACTCTTTCTTAATCATAATATACATATATATCGTGTAGAACAAAATTTTGTAATTACAAAAGAAACTTTTAGTTTTATAATTGTTTAGTCATTTCATTTCACTAAACCACTGTACACCATATATACACATATGAAATGTCATAGTAACATGTTAATTTAACTAGACATTGATAATATTTTAAGATTTACTTTACACATTACACAAACTCCATAGGCATGTATAAATAGAAATTGACCATAAATGAGCATGAAATCTTCTTTTTGTTCAATCAAGAACCCGCAAGCTGGAATCAAGAAAAAAAAATTAACTAACATTATGTTGGAAAAAAATTCTTAAAGTAGTTACTTAAATAATTCATTCTAAGAACATAAATCAAAATAAAGCAAAGAGTACTAAAGTTATAGCTCATTAATTATGCTGCACTGTACTGATGATTAACACCACCAGTCCACCATTGATAACTCAGAGCATGTTATTAATTTTACGTATGTAGAATACTTATTCTTAACCAAAGGAAAGTACTTGTCACCTTCTTATTCCGATTGTCTATTAATTCATTAATAGACAATCTAATAGACAATCGGAATATCGTTATGAATTGTACTATCTTCACAGAAGTAGCTCTGTAGCATAAATAGTGCCTCCTTCCAGTTATAATAATTACTCTAGAAAATCTTTGGTATATAAGATACAGGTACATCTTTATTTAATGAAAAATAAAAGGGATTTAATGAAAAAAATAAAGAAAAATAAGGATATAAATGAAAAAATAATTTCTCCATTTAAAATATATATATATACCCAAATAGGTACATCCAATATATTCAAAAAAATTCCCATGCTCTCTTCACCTTTACCTCCCCTCCTTTATACCCATCTCAAATATTATTTGAAACAAACAAATAAAACTCACTTTTATTTTTCTCGATCTCACTGAAATGAGAAGATAGCTTCACGAAGTTCAAAGCACTAGAAAGTTAAGTTGGGCACTTGAAAATTCTTTTTGAAATGTGAAAACATGTAGCAGTATTTTAAGTGAATACATCATGTAAGCACAATTTCGTACAGGAGAACATGGAGTGGGGGAAGCTCTATATGCATAGGTTTGTCATTCAAGGAAAAACAAAGCAAATATTTTTAATATTATTTTGGATATGTTTGAAATGAGTTAGACACTCTAGCGTGGTTTGAATACATGTAACAAAAGATAGAACTGAAATTTGTGCAGGTAAAAGGGGACACAATCAAACAATTTTAGCAAAAAAGGAGTATTTGTGTTGACTAGAGATCCCATGCTTATTTAATTTTTTTATATTTCCAAGACAGCTCGAGTAAGTTTGCATTGTAAAACGAGAATCGGTAATTAACTAAACATCATTTTTGTTTCCATGCCCATGTCTTCTGAAAACTTCCAAATATCTCTACCCTGCAATTGCTAATCCCGATAATCATCATGAAGAATATATAGGACTCCATACTTAAAAAAAAAAAAAAAAAAAACTTAGTTTCTTAATTTCTCCCTATTCTTCTAAGTTCCAGTGATCCCGTAGGAAATAGGTTGACTAGAGAAATATTCCTATTAGCTATTTCTAAGAAATTTAAGAATCTAACTAGCTTAAAAAAAGGTAATAGTTTTCTTATCTTGTAGAAAAATAATTATTTCATGCTATAGAAACAAAATTATAAATGAGACACATAGGTAAGAAGAGAGAAAAAAAAAAGAGATGTGACACACCTCTCTTTTGTGTGTGTAGAAAATTTATTTCTCTCATGCAAAATGAGATAAATATAACCCATTAAAAAATACAAAAAACTCTTTAACTCAATAGTTGGAGATTAATTTGTATAGATATGTTATAATTAAGTTATAATATATAATAATTTCTTAATATACAAAGAGAAAGTTCTAGTCGCTAAAATAATATGGATACTAGAATTTTCACAATCCAAAGGAACAGAACGATATGCAGTTATAAGAAGTAAAGTATCGAGTAATAAGATATTATTGCTCCTAGGATACCAAAAAAAAAAAAAAAAGATATTATTGCTCCTTAAATGATTTCATTCTGCATAAAATGCTCTATTCAGTTATAGTGATGATAGTCTCTAACCTTCTCCAAGAATTTTCGATAGTATATTCATCTGACTTTAACTGGTATTATTAATCATATTGACATTTAGCATGACATAAACTATGTGTGAGAAATATGAGGGTGTAACACATGTTGAATGAAAAAATAAACAAAGGAACAAAGGAAGCTATATAATAGTACTAATGTACAGTCTAGTGGGTCTAAATTAGGACAGTTGGTGACACTAAATCTTGGAAGAGAGATGGCATTTAAATTGAAGCATGATGATATCCAGAGTCACTGTTCGTACAAACTCGTGACATAATTTTCTCTCTCTATCTCTAGGTTTAATTGAAACCACTGTTCATGATGAGAGAAAGAGCTAAAATCTATCATGGCATGTATCCCATCCTGTTCGTGTATGTAACATCACAATTAAAGAAACCGAATACACAGTGGCCTGATTGAATTGAACATCAAGCTCTGCGCTATTCGCCTCTCAATATCATTACTTTTCCGCATTCATGCATGAAAGGAATTAACACTTAACTGAGATGTTTGGTCAAGTTGACTATGAAAGCCACATTAGTCTTTCTTAATTATAGTTTCCGTTCCACCCCATGATAAGACTTTATAAAATCAACTGACATATACATATGTTAAAAAAAATTCAAATTTCCAATCACAATGGGCTGCATATAGATTTTGTTACCGAAAAAATCTGACAAAACTGTAGTTATCGTGAAAGAGTACTGGAGGGGGGGGAGGATAAAAGAACAGCTTCGATTTTCAGTCATCATTAAACCTCCGAAAAGTCCAAAAAATGATGTCATTTTCATGCAGTAGCATTGAGCTTTCGACTGACCACAAACTACTAACCCATTCTGATATCATAATTGAGACGTTGTCGCTTTGTGTTGTGTCATCTAAATACTCTGGCAGATATAACATGCACATAAAGCCGTATAATGTATTCATTTACTTACGTTGATTTTGACATTTATAAGAATGTGTTGGACCATGGTTGGTTAGAGGGCCTTTGGTTCAATCTTATATGGGCCTAGAACCAACTTTCACTAAGCAACACTGAAGAGGCAAGAGAAGAAACTGGGCAGATGCAATTTATTATTTAGTAGCGAATCACTCGGATAATCCTCCTAAATTGCCACCATAATTTTCATTTGAGTAATTTAGTTCTCACAGTTTTGATTTCACTTAACTTGTCCCCTCAAGAAATTGAGCTATGCAATCATTATATATTATAATTTATAAAAAAATGATGATGATGGTACATCTCATCAATTTGTATTTTTTTATTCCCTAGTTATAGGGGTAAAAAATAATCAAAGCAGTTGTTCATTTCATAAAATTACATCCAATTACAAACACCTCTCTCTCTCTCTCTCTCTCTCTCTCTCTCTCTATATATATATATATATATATATATATATATATATATATATATATATTAATATACATACACACACACACACACACTCAAAGCACATATTAAAAATAACAGTTAATACTTATGTTAATTACTTTAAAAAATTATTAAATGCTTTTGAATTTACAAAATTTTAATTCGTCAACCTTAAGGCACACGTTACCAAAACTCGCATATACATCAGAAATAGTAATATACATTAAAAAACAAAAATTATAGTTTTGCTCCAAGTTCTAAAACTTTGCCAGGAATATCAGGAACCGTAGAGGTCTAGAGCTGAGGGAACGTATCGGTAACGACACATTTCCAGTTCCAGCCACAAGGCAAGGCACCTGGTTACCATGGCAAAACTAGACAAACTCTGTTCATTGGACAATAGCCACCCGTGTAGGTGATCATAAGCCAGTAGTAAGTGTCAAGTAGGGGAATATAGGAAGTGCAAAAGAAAAATAAGAGATGGGGCAGGATTTTTCTAGAACATCCTGAATTGTCGACACATAGTTATCCTAATTAATTTGAGAACAATGAATCGATGAGCATACATAATACTACATAGAAGAATTGAATACATACCATGGGGTAGATTTTGAAAGAAAAATGAGTATTACGTGGGTCACTAAACACACATAAATGCAACTTTTTGTTTACCAAAATAGGATTGTAGAAGAAGTTGCTATGTGTGTATTGAAGATTTGGGTTTGGGCAACAAATATGAAATCTTACTGTTGTTTGTCATTCATAGCCTCCACTTGTTCCCCCTTGTTCTTTGGCTTTGCTGGGCCAACCTTGGCCGGGGTTGAACGCTCTGACTGTGAGAATTGAATCAAGATGTGCATGAGGCCAGTCACAACTGCCAAACCAAAAGTTGAAAATGCAACACCCTTCCAGGACGATAGCAGTGAAGACCATCGTAGGAACTTTACAAACCCCGCAACAACCAGACAAGACCAAGATATAACTACCTGCTCCCAGCATGAAATTGATGGATCATTAGGCAACGAGGGTACAGTAAAAGGAAAACTGATAAATAAGAATGTTAAAGGGTTAGACATATTCAGAAAGTATCTCACCAGAAGAGACTTCAATGGTCGACCAGTATCCTGCAGCTCTTGACCACCAAAAGTATCCTTCTCGGCTATATGTTTGTCTAACAATGCATCCTGGCATACCCAGGGGTTAAAAGGGAAAGAAAATGAGCGATACTATTAAACAATCAAAGCACAAGAATATACAGAGAAAATATACAACGCAAATAAATATACAGCGCAAATTCAATCCGCACGCACCTTGGCCACAAATAAATCTCGGCACCATTGAGCAACAGCTTCTTCTGTTTCTGGCAATTCATTCATCAAATGCCGCTTGATATGAACTTGTACCTGTGGTGGTAAAAATCAAGTAAATTGTTAATTAAACAAGACATTTTATAAAGAAAATACGTAACACTCGGAAGGAAAATTAGGAATCCTCTTGATGAAGCCAAACAAATTAAAGCAAAGACTAAACATAATAGAGCCATCCAATCCCTTCAATATCAACAAAATAGCGACCCTCAAATATTCCACAGGCCAGACAGCATAAAAGAGCCCCGTAAAATCTTTCAGCCCCTAAGTAGATAAATAGAAAACTATGGATCTTTAAAAGCACTAGTGATCTTCAAACATATGCAGAGTGTTAAGTCATATTTCTTCTTATTTTTCCTCAAACAGTGACAGTGCTCCCCTCCAAAGTCCCTAAAAATACTGTCGCTTAACATAGAAAACAAGAACAAAAAGCCTTTTCCAAATTCTTCTTATTTTCCCTGAACCCTTGGCTTGTCTTGGCCTGCTTTTTTCATAGCTTCCATTTGCCCAAAGCAGTTAGATAAGTGCCCTAGTATTAATACCATTGCATAATCAGGTAAATTAACTTGTACAGAATAATGTGCACATATTGAGACACACACTGAACAGGGAACTCACACCTTTCATCCCATCTAATTCCTATTTCTAATCCCATAAGGGTTATTTTCTGCAGTTTCATTCTCTAACCATGAATTACTTAGTCGGAGAATAATGTAACACAATAAACTTCCGAAAGCAAAAGGATTGAGTTATTGACAGTTTCAGCAAGAAAAAGTCAATCAAATCACAAACATACAAATTGTTAACAGAAAAAATAAAATAAAAAAATTCAACACTAGGAAAACCACAACTGTTGTGTCTGATATATAAAAAAATAGGTCAAAATAACACTAACATTCAATGACACTTCTGTACATAATATGGGCAGAAAAAAAATTGAGGGGTACTTCAGATGTAGTAATTTCTAAATCTTGATTTTGATTTGCTTACCACTGAAGGTTGCCCCTTGAAGAGTCTTAGCATTGTAGGAGACGGTGAACTCTTAGGGATAGCCACTGTTACATCATAAATGGCAGGAACAAAGGAGCGCATATTACATACTGCAGAAACAAACCCCTGAAAGCAAAAAAATTGAGTAAATATCTCAGAGCAAGCCACAGAAAAGAACAATAGGACCAAATATAATGGCTAGCATGCAGCCTATTATGGTCCAATAAGTCAGATTGAATGTGTTAACCATGTAAACTTGGAAGAACAAAGAAGTAGGCCAAGGTAAGAAAGTAACATATAGAGATCAAGTCAATATAAGTTATAATTTAATAGGGGTTGCTATGCATATTAAAAATGGCAGGAGAATTTAAAATCATTTCCAAACCATACTTAGTAGTATCAAATCAATTTTTTATATAGAAAAATAAATTTTAATAGAGAAAAGTGGAAAGTACAGCGAAGGAGACGATATGATATCTTTCAATACAGAAAAAACCACATACATTGGACAAGTAAAAACATAGGAATGCAGCAAAGCTGCCCAATTGCTATGCATATTAAAAATGGCAACTCTCTTTAAACCAGAGGAAGAACACCAAAGAAAAGCTTGAAGACCATAAACACAATCCTGTCCCCTACAAGTTTAGGGGAATAAAGACACCCTTAAAGATGCAAGCATGCTGCTCCAACCAAATACACCAAAGGATTGCAGAAAATGCACATTGCCACAAAATTTTAGCATCCCCGTTTTGACCAAGGCTTTTGTAACTAACTATCAGAAACTGCTCCAATGTAGAGCCTTAAACCAATTATGATCCAATAACATTAACATGTAGTTAGGCTTATTACAATTCAAGTTTAGCATTGATCGATCCAGAAAAAACAGGAATTTATGATTTTTCACTCAAAGTAATGCAGGACACACAAACATCAAAATCTATTATCTGTGTAATTTAAATAACTTGTGTTTGACTAAATCTCTAGGTCAATTTCTTTATAGTCCTCAAAACATTTCATGAATCAATTAACTGTCCATATGAACCTAGCACATGGTATACAAAAGCCTTTTCCACAATATTACCAGTCTGAATTAACCCTTTGGCTACCCTAGCAAGCTATAGTGAATTAGTGATATCAACCTAATTACAAGCAGTGCAATAGTAACTTCATCGAGAATCCTGCTAAGATTTGCAAGTGTATAGATGCTAACATAGAATAGTTAAGCCTGACAGCTAGACCAGATTCATGCAGCATAGCTTCCAATCTGTGGAAGGATAAGCAAGTGAAGGAACAAGACAAATAAAAAAGAAAAGCAAATATTTATATTTCACCTTAGTTCTAGGAATCAAAACGTTTCTAGGAACAGGCAATCCAGCCGAGGTGGCATAATCCTGAGCAGCTGATAGTTTGGCCTGTGTAAAGCGTGTTCCTTCTACAAAGAGAGCCAACCAAAAGGGAAGAGGAAAATCACTCAGTCGCTGGAGGCCTGACTGCAGATATGATAACGAAACATTCAAATGAGATTCCCAAATGTAATCAAACAGCTCATGCACCAAGAGAGAGAAAAATTATGGTCATTTTATATAATGCTGAATAAGTAAGAAGCAATCAATATGACAAGCATGAACATGTATCTCATGTCTTATGAGCATAAAGCGTATAAACTAATTATACTTTACTAACTCATACCTTTAATGTGCTTTCATCCTTAGCCCAGCTTCTCTCCAGAAAAAGATACTCAGAAAACCACATTGACCAGCCAATGACCTGCATATGTAGAACTTAGCATATATCCCAATATTGATAGTAAATAATAGAGACATTATAAGCCGAAAACCATACTTCTAATGTTCTACTCATCATAAGTATGAGCTAAAATTATTCATAGCTGGTAAAAAACCAGGAGCTTTTGTATCCTCCAAGCAGACAAATTGCACCCAGTAGTTCATTGGACTCAAAATAATATAAAGGGAAAATCATAGCGTTGAGACAAAGTGGAACATCTAAACGAGAATTAGGTGTCATTGTTTCCAAGAATTAAGATCCTCTAAAGTACAGGGTGCAATTTCAGTGATTTCTTCCTAATAACTGGATAAAAAGAATCATTCTATCTTTTCATTTCAAAAGTAAAAGTCACGATGAAGCATATACCGGCAGAAACTTTGATGATTTCTTCATCACAGCTAGAGCACTGCCGAGGCAACCTGAACGCTGTTGAACAATGTTAAATAACCAATCAGCAGTTGAAGCACAAATCAAATAAAATAAATTCGCTAAAAATACTCCCCATTAAACCCTGACTCGCGAGGGTAGGGTGAGGAAGTAAATCAAAGAATAACATATTTTAATATACAATAGCACACACATAAGTAAGCCTTATGCCTTAACTATGTGTCCTTTACTACTAGTATGATAATATCAAACAATTCATACTTTTAATGAAATAAGCTACTTGAGCTAATAGACTGTATACACATGTGAATTCGTGTTAATTTTCTTGCATTGAAGATGTGGAAAAGGTCATACCAAACAAGACAATCACCTGAGCTAAAATCCACCCAACAAGCCAATCAATATCACTTCTGTGATTGCATATTACAAGTGCATGTTCTTTACCTGAAAAATCAAAAACAAAAGCAGATGACTTATATGCAGGTAAATGTTGTCCCCAGAAATTGCCCCTTTTGCTTTCCAGAAGACAAGCAAACATGCACAACACAAGAAGACAGAACGAAAAGGGGATAAAAGTACCTAAAGCTAAATGCATTGGTTAGCAAAAGACTTACCCATCAAATGAAAGTTTTCACGATCCATGAATACTTGGACCTGGAGCCAGAAAATTCCAAATGAAAGATTTGATTATTCCAAATGCAACAGAATAAACTATTAAATTACAGTTCATAAATTATGCCTTTCAAATAATCAGTTTTCTTTCTTTGATAACATCAGGTTTCTTGAAAGTATTAAACAACAGAAGAGAAAAGATATCAAAAGAATATGATTTCCTTGAGTTCCATGTCTCAGGGCTACAATCAACCACCCGCCTAAACAATTATAATCCTTTAAAAGGAACTGATTTCAAAAGGAGCTCCCTGAAGAATAGTCCAATTGCCTAATCTTTCCAATTGCTCTGGTGATACACAATTAGCGAAGGGCAGTATCTCCTTCAATTAAGACAAACCTAAGAAAGCAAAGCTTTCATTTGACAAAAATAAATAAAAAAGAAGCTTTATTTAAAAAGAGAGAAGAATGAGAATCTATGAGCTAAATTGAATCATGCCTTGTGACTCTGTGAGTAGTAACATCAGGTCTCTCTCTAAATCTCTACCTTGTTTGGGGTTTCTTTTCTTTTTTTAAGCTATGTTGGTTGAAAGGGAAACAAGCTTTATCAAGAAAGTTGAGAAAAGATAAGAATTAGAATAAGGATGACAACAAATCCTCATAATCCTCTCCAACCACATGAATTACAGTGCTATACGTGTAGCAAGTCGCTAAAGTATCTTCCCTCAACTTTTAAGTCCAAAACTGCTAATGATTGAATGAACTAAACATCTTATACCAACAATCCCAAGCCCATGAGCAACATAAGAAATAGCCAATAACCAAAGCTCCATAATTTCTATTTCTGGCCATTGCTGCCAGAGGAATCATGGAAATAAGCAATTGAGTTCCCTTTGCTCAATAACATTCCTTGTATAAAAGATTTTATACCTTATACCAGCTAGAGTAGCTTTAATCAGTTGGAAGTCCACATTATTCAAGTCAAAAATCAATTTTGACATTTGGTTCAGTTGTAGTACTGGAAACAATGGAAGTAGGTTTATTTCCCAGTGAACAACCTTCACTGTTTGGGCCTGATTATACAACATAAACTAAAGCTCACAAAGTATTGCTCCTTGTAAGTCACACACGCACAAGGTAGCCAAAGTGCCCATCCAATCTTACCACACCACCCTTCCAAGGAGAAGGTAGAGATTATCAGGTCCAAAGGTTACTTAATTATTACAGGTTTGTAACGAAGAAATGCATTTTAAGAATAATATACAGATCCAATTCGATATCTTTTAGAATACCACATAGAGCAAGCAAAGCGTAAAACAAAATATGCACTGGTGAACAATTAACTAAATTTGAAGACAACAAATGCCCCAGCCCACTGAAAAAATAAAATAAAATTGCATAGAGAACTTGGAAGTGGTTAAACACCTTAACCCCTGCCCACCAATCAATAAGCCACACAAGTTCCAGCCACAACAGTTCCGCAACTACACGGTTGATCCGTCTGTACAAATTCTTCGACAGTGGCCTTACAACGACATAGCATATTGCCTGAGACAAGAAATCAAGAGGTTAATCTAATTTAATTGAAGTAATTAAAGACCTGTCTAATTATTTTTATTTTTTACTGTTTGCTTCACATTTCATGAAACAAAAGAAAAAACATATAAAACTTATCTTTTTGCGCTCTCAAATTGCATTAATGATAAACAAATTAACAAAACTTTGGAAATAACTCTCCAAACTTGTTCAGTAGTACACAAGTACAAAACTCCTTCTATGTTATACGATGAGTTAATGCTATAAACGATTAAACAGTTCCCAGATACTCGAGGCAAATACGACTCAGGTCCCTTTCCTATGAACTACTAAAGCTTTTCAGATTATGCATCATCAAATGTTCCCTCCTCTGAACATTAACAAAATAAGCCAAGATATAAGGTTCAGCCCCAAATAAATGCTACTCCCAGCGTCAATAGCTAAATTACCAAAGCAGTTATCAAGTATTAAGCAATCATACCAAAATAAACAGCGCAAAGTCAAGAGAAATAGATAATAATAATAAAAAAAAAGGGAAAAGAGAAATCGAAAATAGAAATCGACTAAAAAGAGAAAGGGTAAAGTGGTTACCTGAATGAGATTAACAACGAGGCCTGAAGCGAAGAAGAGCAAGCCCAATGGGACCACCACAGCTGCTACTGCAATAGCCATACCCTTCTCACAGCACACACAGACGCAGAGAGAGAGAGAGAGAGAGAGAGAGAGAGAGAGAAAGAGAGAAGGGAACGAAAATGAACGAATGATTTGATTTAAAAAAGATGAAAATGATTTATAAATATAATGATTGAGATTTCATTTGGAAATGGAAGAGTGTTGAATCGAATTTACAGTAACAGAGAATGGGCGTTAAACGTCGTTTCCGTTTTGGATTTTCCGAGGACTCGAAATGCAAACGGAACCACACACGCTCTCTGCCGTGGCGTGTGAGTTGCAGGTTAGCCACTTACCACCAATTTTTACCAACTGCTTAATCTTCCTTCACGGCTTCACCTGCGTTCACTAATAAAATGTAAACATTCTGTTATCAAAAAAAAAATGTAAACATTCTAATTAACTATTTATTTAATGAATACATATACATTTACCAAAAAAAAAAAAAATTTGAATACATATACATACAGAGCCCATTCCATATTTAGTATTTTTTTCAAAAAAAAAAAAAAAATTTAATATAATTTTTTCCAAGTGTTTTAAACTTAAGAGCGATCATCGACTCAGTTGAGGTACTGGGTCATTGATTTAATCGAGTTCAATCGGATATAATATTTACATATTAAAAAAATATATAAATATATTACTTATAATAATATGAAGAAAGTGAACGGTAATAAATGCTATAAGTAGAAGAATAATGTTATCTCTATATGCAATAGAAAATGACAGCGTTGTATTTTTTATCTTAACGGTTTGCGTAATTTATGATTTTTTAATCAAATTCTTATAAAGGTAATGGAATGCATAAAAATAAAAGAATAATATTAACTAAATTATATAAAATTGGTGCATTCTATTATCTTTCCTGAGTCCAACCCCCTCAGGGAGATATAAGAAATTTGTGAATTAATGTTATAAGTGGATCTTGTGAATTAATGACTATAACAAGCTAGTAAAAAAGTGAAACAAAAGAAGATCACCATCTTCAAGATTTTATGTACTTTGAGTCGATACAGAGCATATTCAAATAAAAAATTACTGTACTATGGATATTTTTTTATAAATATAAAAGTATAAATGATCAAAAATTTAATATCAATTATCCAAATATTTTCATAAAATATATGTTTTTTTCAATTATAGAATATATTAATAGGAAGAAAAGGATGAAAGCACATATGAGGAGACATAAAAAGTTGGCTATTATACATAGTCTCAACCAGAGCTTTGTTTCTTTTTTATTTTTTAAGTTGAAAAATCAAATTGTTTTTAGGGTTTTCCTTCAATTTCCAAGTCATGATGCAGGTCCTGCTTGCTTAAGACTTTTTTTCCCTTCTTTTGTTTGAATAACAAAAAAAATATTAATCAGATTTCGTTTAACCCATCGGGTCACCGAGACTCGATCGGATCAATCAGTTTAAATCGAGTCAAGTGCATGATCGATTCAAATAGTCATTCGAATTGGTACTCTAGTCGAATCACTGAAAATCGGATCGACCCGGCCGAATTGATCTAAGTTTTAAAACAATGCTATTTTCTGTAGGAAAAAAATATTAAAGTGAACCTTCATTATTCTACAATGTTTACAAAAGAAAATTCCAATTTCAATTTCTGGTTGGTTGTTCACCCATCCAGTTATGTTATTCGAAAGGTAGACTTGATAAAACGGAACAGAAAATAATTAGAAAGGTCATCCGCGAAAAACATTGTATAGACTATAAATCTTTCCAATTTATTCTTTAGAAACTTATTTTTACCTTCATGGATAACTTTTAGTCGTAGGTTATTTTACTTATTATTTTTTCTGTCTATTTTTGCTTATCACTATGAAACATCGTTAGATCAAAATTTTAATTAACATTTATCTTTTTCTCTCTTCTTGAGATTCTGATCTAACGGTGTTAGAAGATGATAGACAAAGATAAGCAGAAAAAGTGATAGGTAGAATAATCTATCCGTAACTTTTGTCATAAATTAAATTTTTTTTTTTTTTTTTGGGTTTTGTTATTTAGAAATTCGATAATATATTTATTTCTCTCTTTCATAAAGTATCAATTCCTTAATTAGTTATCAAAGGGAACCATTGAGAATTTATCCACGAGTACTTTTATCCATGTACATATTAATAAATTATGGTTTTTTTTATTGTTCTATATGTTTTATTTTATCAAAAAATTACTCATTGCCAATTTCTTAATGAATGTTTTGAAATTTTAAATACGTATATATAAATTTCTCGGCTCAAGCCAATTCAAATTTGATCAAATTAATATAGTTTAAGTTAAATAAGTTTTTTTTTTCAAAAACAAACCCCATAATCATATAATTGATTTGGACCATAAATTTTGACTAATTCAACTCAACTTATAAACACTCTTATCGAAACACAATATATGTAACCCTATATTAGCATCATCCTTTCACAAATGCAGAATGCTAGTAATATACTCGTTGTCAATTTTAAAAAATGCATTATTAAGATTTTTCTTTACAAATTAAAATTAATTATTCAAAAATACAAATGAGTGTTCTTCAAAATTCGTGTTTTCCTGTAACTAATTGTTTGGGAGGTATTTTTTTTAACTTATTTTCTCTTAATAAGTAGAAATTAAGCCAAATAAATTTTTACAAAAGCTCTTACAATAAAAATAGCTTTTTTTATAATAAAGACAAAAATTAAAAACTAAAAGCTCATAGAAGGATTTTTTTTTTTTTTTAAATTGTATCAGCTTTTTTTGAAAGATATACTTTTTTTAAATAAACAGCTTTTAGTAACTTTGAAGCTAAAATTTTTATATAATTATCAAAAAAATTATAATTTTATTTTTAAAGTTTTTTTTTAATATGGCAAGCAAGGTCGTACAAAAATTCAAGTCCATATGTGTAGCCAACGACTAACGTTGTTAAATTATAGCAAGTGGTTGTTAGTCATTTTAATTTATAACGCTATTTCTGTTCATCTTGCAGAAAGAAATTCAAACTCCTGGTTAACTGGTTAGGATGAAGTTTGTATTTAATTTGGTTGGCCAACTAACTACATAAAACTCTACTTGCACGAAGTATGTCAGTAAAGCACAGGAAGTAAATGCCAACCGCCACCGACCCTTTCATTATTTATGCTTCGATGGATGGAACCTCCGTAGACTTGCTATTACTGTTTAGGGAATAAAATGCTGTGGCTATTTTTTTCATATCTACTCGTTTCCAATATGGTTAAATTAAAATTTTAATCAACTTTTATTTTTGCTCTCTCCTTTTAATATTTTAATCTAACGATATTAAAAATGAATGAATATAAACAAAAGTAAGTATAATATCATTTCCCATCATTTAGTCCTCTATTATTTTCTTTCTATCACTTACATTCCCTGTAATTTTTCTATTTGAGTCCACGGTTAAATATTAAGTTAATATATCCATTTTATCCTTAAAAAAAAAACACACAGGAGAAATAAGTGATTAAAAAAACACAAGGGATAAGTAATACAAAATTAAATCACAAGGGATTTTTTGAACTTTTTTTTAGAATCATTAAACAAGGAAAAAATTGATATTAGGAATAATGCGGAACTAAACAAATTAATAAAGTAGACCATTGCAAATAAAAAGTGTCGTGTTCATCAATATTCACGTATGTCTTTATATTGGTTGTTGAGATATATAGTCCCACATTGATTGCGTGGGCAACTAATGTGGCCCTTTATAAAGCTTTAGGCACTCTCACCATTTGAGCTAGCTTTTGAGGTAGTGTATCCCAAGGTTCTTTATATGGTATCAGAGCTTGAGTGACTACAAGGTCACAAGTTCGATCCTCACGGCCCCCACTTTCAAGTGGAATTAAAATAAAAAGCACAAAAAGGTAAACAAAAAATTGGGACTGTGCAATTTCACGCTTCTAGCTCAAAAAGGCTCTTGCGTGAGGGGGCGTGTTGAGATATATAGTCCCACATTGATTGTGTGGGCAACTAATGTGACATTTATAAAGCCTTAGGCACTCCCACCCTTTGAGCTAGCTTATGGGTAGTTTTCTACTTATTGGACACTCTCACCCTTTGAGCTAACATTTGTCATTCGCACGTGTTTATTTTTGTCGAACATTGAATTTGAATACATTACTTTTATACATATTTATAGTTACTCAAGAAAAAACTATTATTGTCTTAATAGTTTTTTTTTTTTATTTTAATTTTATTGATATATTTTTTAAAAATTAAAATTTAATATTTAGAAGTATATTATGAATAAAATAATAGAAATAGAGCATCCATTAACAAATGTATTGTCATTTAAAAAAAAATTAAAAACTTTATACTATCTAATCCTAATTTAAATATATCAGAAAAAGGGTCGAAAAATATAACAATGTTTATCTCAATTATCATTTTTTTTTCACAAAGAGGCACTAAAAAAAATTTTGGGGCAACAAATTGTCGTGGATGTTGAACAGAATACCCTTTATTTGCAATGGTCATATATCCCTATTAGCTTGTTGAGTTTGATATTGTTTCTCACATCAAAGTTTTTTTTTCATTTTTTTAATTGTTGTATGGAAAAAGTTTAAAAACTCTCCCATAGTATAATATTTTATTACTTACCCCTTTTTACTTCCTTCTTTTAGTTCCTTATATCTCCTGTGTTTTTTTAAAGTTGTTCATAGGGGCAAAATGAATAAATTATTCCAATATTTAATGATGTTAACTTGATAAAAAAAAAACCATAACGAAAGTAAACGATATAACATAAAGTATAATGGGTAAATGATTATAGAGAAAACCATGTGAGAGTTTTAGAACTTTTTTCCAATAATATATTATAAAAGTACACTTTATTTATTTATTTTTGGTAGGGGAAGTTTTTAAGTAAGAAAAAAATGTGTATCATTTTAAAGGACACAAAGCTATATCATTTTAAGTGAGAGAAAGAGATAAATCATGAGAGAAAAAATGAAAGAAAAAAGTTTTAAAAATATAAATCCCACCTCTTATGAGAGTAAAAGGATGTAAGGTGTGTCATTTAAAATGACACACATTTTTCCCTTTAAACAATATAAGTCTTGGAAAAAAAAACCCTTTAAAAGATACATCAAAATTTTGAGTATTTTTACCGAGTAAATTAAATTATTAATTGTGTCCACATAAAAAAAAATTAATATCTCTGTCCGTTTCTTTTTTTTTTTAATTTTATCAGATATGAATAATACACCACACAAAGAGTATTACAATAAATGCAAAATAAAAAATATCATAAAAAAATTGTAATCATGCGTTTAAAATAATAATTTATAAAAAATTTAATTCTGTGTAACTCCTCAAACAACTAATAAATTAAAAAAATTATTTTATAATTCAATCACTTATACTATACTAATCTATTTATACTGTAATACAATATACATCAACTCACGCTTTGAGATGAAGTTAACACTAGAAATAAGATGGTGCTATTTGCAAGAAGAAGCTTCTTAACTTTAATGGCAAGCCAAATTGATTGTTGATATGGCCGCGTAAAAGTCCAAAAAAAAAAAAAAAATTCTCTGCTTGGTTTTCTATGTTGCGAGATAATAATCAGAGAATGGTGCCATTGAGCATGCTTCTGTGACTTTAAAACTAAATACTAAAGTCTCTACATTATCGATGACAATTTGGGTTGATCTGTCCCGATCCGTCAAAAAAAGATGGGTTGGAAAAATGAACTCATTTCGTTTTATGGTGAGTTGGCGGGTCAATCCACCAACCCGCCAATTAAAAAAAATTAATTAAAATTTAAAAATAAATTATATTTTATGAATTTTTTAATATTATTTTATTTTATTTCACACTTCTCTATATTTTTTTAGTCTCAATCTTAAATGCATACTAATATTTGTCAAATATTCTTTAGGAACTTATATATAGATAACATTTGTCATAAATAAAAGTGTTATTCTTTATTTTTTCTAAGAAGTACTAAGATAAAAAAAAAATTGAATATCACAAAAATTTTAAAGACTAATGAAATACTACCTAATTTGTAAAAAAAAAAAAAAAAAAAAAAATTATAACCGACAGATTAAACTCGTTTTGACCCACTTCTGGACGGAGCGGGTTGAGGTGGGTTGAAAACCTCAACCCAACCCGCTCCATTTTGGCGGGTTGATTAATAATATACTCCGTAGTAAATAATTAAGTTGTCCTGAAAAATTATATTATTGATCAGTTAAAATTCATCAGGGAAGGAATCCTATTTCAATCATGAAGGGCAAAGATAGAAAACACAAGGAACATATGTTGAAATTGAAAGTTTTCAAGTTTAAGCATTGAGAAAGGAACATTTCAATCCTAGGTTGTTAGGTGCAAACAATTATAGGATGTTTGGTGTATTTTTTTTTTCAGTTAATAAATTTTAATTAGTAATTATAAAATATTAATTGTTTTTATTTATTCTCTCTATCTATTTTATTTTATTTTCTGTCAATTTGTTGTTACTGTTTTTTTTACAGAAGTCTAAAAACAAAAAATTAAAATTAAAATAACGTCATTTGTTTAATTACTTTCTAATTAACTTATGGCCTGCAAGCTCATTATAAAGCGGTTGGTGAATTGGTCCAGACTATGTCTTATATGTAGTTGTTCCTAGCTTTATTTAAAGATATGTTATAATCCTTTTTTTTTTTTTCTAGCATAATAACAGACAAGTCATTACACGAAGACCAAGGAGTTGGAAATTGAGTATGAAAATGACCTACAAAATAGTATTTTGAGAAAATCTTTTCATTGAAATTCTTATTTAATTTGGGTTGATAAAATTTTAGTATATTTATGTTAAAAATTCTCATGATGTTGGTCACATTTATCAACTAATGCAAGTACTAAACGGATTGGTTACTTGATGAACCCGAATCAAATGGAAAAGGGCCAAGCCCAGCTTGCAATCGAAATTATGCTTTGTGGACATAGAGAAGGTGCGGGTATTTTTCTCAACTTTAAGGGTCTGTTTGCTGTGACGTATAAAGCATGATAGTATAAGCTTATATTATATATTATGACATTTTCAGTTGTTTAGTGTAATCATCGTATAGTATAAGCTTATACAGCATAATCCCTTAATACATTAAAATGATGTATAACTTAATCCGGTTTAAGGGAGAGGGATAAGACCTGATAAGAGATTGGTGTATTAACATTATTGACCAATCTAATTCTCAAAAATTAATATATTATTTTAATATTAATCTATTAAAATAAAAATTAATTTTTCAATATATTAATTTTTAAAATACTAAATATTTTTATTTTTATAAAAATTAATTTATATTTTGCACACACTGATCAATAAATTTTTAAAAAAATTAATATCATATGATATTTTTCGAAGAATTATATAAATTCTTTATTAAAAGATAATTTTATTAAAAATATTTATTTGTATCCTATATAGTATTATATAGTTCATTACCAAATACTGGATGATATTATCATATACGATAAATTATTTTATAC
Source organism: Gastrolobium bilobum (assembly GCF_033153095.1). Classification (NCBI taxonomy): domain Eukaryota; kingdom Viridiplantae; phylum Streptophyta; class Magnoliopsida; order Fabales; family Fabaceae; genus Gastrolobium; species Gastrolobium bilobum. The sequence continues at coordinate 291,501 of NW_026898413.1, forward strand.
AATATATTATTTTATACAATATCGTGCCAAACGCTAGATAATATTGATCTTATATAATCAGGCCTTATATTATCAGATCTTATACTATCAGGCCTTATTCTATACTATGCACCAAACATGCCCTTATTGCATGTTTTCGTGAATAAAAGAAAAATCTCTTTAATGGTTTGGATAATATGAAAGGTTATACATTCAAACTTCATTGTCATCCTATGCCCCTTGTGATTAAGGACATGGGATTAAAATAGAGAGTTATCTCATGATGCGTTTATCTTATATGATACATGTTTTTCTTGTCAGACAAGAGATCATAAATTAAAGACAAAGTACACGTGTAGATGTTAATGACATAACAGCAAATTATCTTTTATGACAAGCCTCTAGGAAGACTTCAAAAAATATGTATATTTTGTAAATGATGGTGAAGGCAAAAGAATTCAATGAAAGATACTCATCTTTATCAAAAGCAAAATGATATGCTCTGCTGGCATTTTTCGCCATTCTAAGTTTCTTAGACTGTTAGAATATCTAAAACTCTAAAAGATACTGTATAATATTGCCCATCACAAAACGTATGGCGAAGTAAAGATCCAAAACGTGAGTAAAAAATCCAAACATTGCCCATCACAAACCATATGGCGAAAAAAAAACTCAAATAAAGTTCCGCATTTATTCATCAAATGTGACATCCTGTATACACTGCATAGTATAGTGTAAATTAAAATAACATTTGGTAGAAGAAGACACCCATTTCTCTTACTCATTTGGTAGTCGGCTTTTATTTTGCTGGACAAGACACCCATATCTCTTTAATAAATGCCTTTTAATTCATTTTAAAAAGTAGTTTTACTTATAAAAATTCACAATACATAATATAAAATAAATAAATATGAATCTAATATAAATTAATAAAAAAACTAGCAATATAATTAGAGAAAGGTTATATTTACAAAAATTTTACTTATAAACTACACTATATACTTTCAGAAATAGACTCGGTTAAGAATGTACTTACAGGTGTATATAATATAGTTTATAAATAAAAAATTTGTAAACATAACATATCCCATATAATTATTTAACGATTTTTCACACATAAAACACGTGGAAACAAAACAATTAAACCAATATTATTAATGTTCAAATATAGGTATTTTTATCTTCCTCTGTTTTTAATATATTTTACTTGATTTTTGAGACTATTATTTGATAGGTATTTTTTATTTCCAATGTTATTTTATTAAATTATCATTATTAAATTACCTGTTAAGTAGCTTTAAAAATCATAAAATTGTAATTATTATGTTTGAGTTTGAATATCATTTTACTAAGACTTAAATAAAAACTAATATAATTATTTATAATAAAATAATGGGAAAACTTCAAAAAAAACCTACAAGTTTTCTCAAAATCACTTAACCCCCTCTCGGAAATTTTTATTCATTTACCCCCTACTTAAAATTTCTTTATCACTTATTCCCCTAATTTGATGTTCCATCAAAAAATTTGTTAACAGAGTTAAATTTTTTAAAATATACCAAAATTTTTAGAAAAAAAACACAATTTTCTCACGAACGCAGTTTTAGACAACTCACGTAAGCAAAACATGAATGTAAATCAACAATTGAATACTCCCTATACTCTTAATGACATAGAAAACAACGAAATAGCACCTTCGACATGTTTACTTGGTAATATCATATGATTAAGGGAAAAAAATAAGGCATATATGAAGCACAGAACGTAAAGCTTTTCAGTTGTTGTGCAAGGAAAATAAAATGCGGCTCTGAATAAATTTTTAAAGTCAGATTTGTCGGTCATATAATAGCAGAAAAGCTTTTAACAGAAAAGGGAAGATATAAACCTGCTGAGGTGATGCCTCTCTAATCATTTTATTTGAACAACGACACCAACAATTGTGAGTGGGTGTTTAATGGCAATGGTATTCGCAGGAAATAATTTTAATGATTACAAATTCTAACAAGGCTACCTTAAAGAAAACATTATGTGAGTTCATCTAAAACTGCATCTGCGAGGAAATTATGTTTTTCTTTTTTCTATTAAGGGTATTTTGGTATTTTTTTAAAAAATTAACTATGTTTACAAAATTTTGGATGGAAAATCAAATTAGGAGGTTAAGTGATAAAGAAATTTTAAGTAGGGAGTAAATGATTAAAAATTTCGAAGAAGGGGTTAAGTGATTTTAAGAAAAAAATTGTAAGGATTTTTTTGAAGTTTTCCCTAAAATAATTACTATTTATCATAGTTATTTACAAAATAATTATTATACAAAATAAATTTAAAAAGTTCAATAAATAAATTTAAAAGATAATAATTATGCAAAATAAATTCTTTAAAATTTTGATAGCTACAAATGTTTTCTATTTCCAATCGATCACGTTAGTATGGTCGTGAATCATACCTTTTACAATGTATAGTCTTGTATATAGTGCTATACTCGCTGCATGTTGCAACCAGTTATGCACTGACATACTATTCAAAACGTAATTGTTGAGACTTTACTCGTTGCACCTTGCAACGAGTTTGTCTCTCTATTCCTCGTGTCACTAAAAAGTAAAATTTTGATTGATTGATTTGACCACTTAACTTGCTACTATAGCAAGTTTAGTGGCCTCATCAAACTCGCTAACAGTTGTAGTGAGTTTGGTGCCATGATATTTTGGTAAAATTTCTTACCACTGTGGTATTATGACATTTTTTATTCTAAAAAATGGCACAATAGTCAGTGTCCCGTATTTTTATGGAAACCATGCCAATGTGAGTAGAGGCTATAGAGGGAGAAAACAAGATGTAGTTTTGTCTCGTAAAAGAAAAAGAATTTAATACAAAAAAATGGTTTTTGACCTTACTAGTTCATTTTTCAAAAAGTTTGACTGGATTAAGCTCTTAGTCAAATTTATTATCAGACCAATGCAGAGAGACGTGTCACTTGACATGCTGCGTCTAAACGTGGTAGTCTACTTGTCGCGTTTAGTGTTGACAAGAGACGTGGCACCTGACATGCCATGTCTAGATGTAGTAGTCTACCTGTCGCTTTTAGTGTGACTTCGTCATGTGACAAGTAAAATCGTGTTTATGTTTATCGTTACACTAAATGTGATAGTGTGACTACCACGTTTAGATGTGGCATGTCAAGTGTCACGTCTCTTGTCAACACTATACGCGACACGTAAACTATCACATTTATTTATAGCTACCTCTTTTTAACTAAGTCTAACTAGTAAGACATAAAAATTGTGTTTTCTCTCTCTGCTACGTCAGTCGATAATGTTTGAAGAGAGAAAAAAGAATAGCTTTATTGTTATAACTATGTCTTACTGGTCAAACTCAGTTAAAAAGAGGTAGTTGTAGATAATGTTATTTAAAGTGATTGTCCCCACAAACTAACACGAGACTATCCGACGTGTTTTGTCCTCACTCACACACTTGATAGGAAAACTTTTCAAGAGGTCACTCATCCCAGAACTGCTCCAAAGTAAGCATGCTTAACTATGCAGCAATTCTAGGATGGGTGACCTCTTGAGAAGTCTTCCCAGGAAGTTTGTGAGTGAGGACAAAACACGCTGAAAAGTCTCATGTTAGTTTGTGGGGACAATCATTAATCCTTGCAAATTGCCAGGCTTTACAAGTGGTATCAGAGCAGGGTCTCTCTCTCAGTATAGTATGGTTTAAGGACGAACTAGGCAGAAACTGGTAGACATGTAACATCCTAAGGGTTGGCAAGGGCAAAGAGTAGGGGTGGTAAACAAACTAAGGGCCTTTCAGGAACATTTGACTCGGCTCGTGAAGGCATGAGCTTACGTGTCTAAAATTGGTTGTTGAAACTAGACTTTGACTTCTATAAAAGTTCATTTAATAAAAAGGCCTCAGGCTTCAATTCAAAAGCTCGGCCTTAGAGCCTCTCAGATTGACCTAATATATTTATTTTTATTTTTATTTTATACTACTTGTAATAGCCCTCTCTCTCCTCAATCCATTTCACACATTTTATTTTGAATGATTTTGTTTTATATTATGTTGTTTGGATATACAATGATTTTATGAATATTTATGGAATTAATAGTGTTGTTGATTGTATACTTTGTTTTGATAAAAAAATTTTGTCATATTTTTTTAAACAGGCTAAATCAGAATTTTATTTTTTGTAAATAAGTCAGGCCACAGGTCGATAATTATATTCATAAAAGGTCAGGCTGACATATTTAAACACAAGCTTAGCCTTTCAAGACCAAAGCTCAGCTCGCCTTGGCCCGTTAACACCCCTAGCAGGGAGTGATTGCTGGTGCAAAAAGAGGCACAGACAATGAGCGGTTCATGCCAAATCTTGCAGCTGTAGGTACATGAATGGATCGAATCAACACCCGAAAGAAAGAGATTCCAAAGACTATGCAGATATGAGACTGTACAGTTGGGGATAACTTACAAGAATTAATTGGTACTACATATACTAACAAGATGCATATACTTTTCGACATTCTGGAACGAAAGAACTCTGTAGTTAAGCGTGCTTAACTTGGAGCAATTATGAGATGAGTGACCTCCTGAAATTTTTTTCCAAAAAATGTGTGAGTAAGGACAAAACACCCTAAAAAGTCTCGTGTTAGTTTATGGGGACAATCATTAACTATTGCAAATTGTCAGGCATTATGTAGGGTTTATATTTCTACAGCTGCTGTTTATACATCAGTCAAATACTTGTCATATATATACATGAAAGTATTAAATATGAGAAATCATAATCATACAAAAAGGAAAAACATTAAATGTGATGAATCATAACACTTGTTACTGTTGTACGTAAAGCGTCTGCAAAAATAATATTATCATATATATATATATATATATATATATATATATATGTACTACCAGAAGTACATTGTTATAAATGCTACCATTGTTATCTACTTTAAATGGTACCTGTAGATAACCTTATTTAAAGTAGTTGTAGCATTTATAACAATGTACTTCTGGTAGTACATATATATATATATATATATAGGGGTAGGTTATATTTACAAACTTTTTTGTTTACAAACTACATTATGCAGGACCGGTCCTACATTAATCACACAGTGTACGGCCGGTCCTACATTAGTTTAATTGCAAAAATAGTTTGTAAACGGATCATGTTCCATATATATATATATATATATATATATATAAAGGGTTTAAAACTTCTGAAGTTACCTTAGATAAATTTATCTAATGTTCACCAAAATACACATTAAAAAATGTGTGAGGTCCATGTGGATCCATGTGAAAAAAGAGAGAAAAAAGAGAGCCCTAGACACTTTTTTGTGTGTATTTTGATGAACATTATATATAGTTATATAAAGAAACTTTAGACGCATATGATATAATTATATTTACAAATTTATTATTTACAAACTATTTATTTACAAATTACACTATGTATTTTGAGAAATATATTCTAAATGTACTTGTCAAAATACATAATATAATTCGTAAATAAAAAATTTATAAATATAACTATGTATTTTATTTATATATAAAATGTTACATTTATAAAATTTTCGGAATCCGGCGGAATATATAGCGTATATTGTCGGATTTGGAAGCGTGCCATAATAAAACAACAGGATATATCTGTTGAAATTCAAAAGCATACTTTAATATATTAAAAAATTATTATATTATTGTATTCTGACTCTGCTAAACCTTTTGTAACTATTATAATATATAATTTTCGACTTTTCGTTGCATTTTTATAATACTCTTTCACTGTTCTGAATAGAGATATTTTTGTTGCATTATTATATTATTATATCACTGTTCCGAATTACCTTGAGAGAATTTATCGTGTTCGAGACCATTATTTTTTAAATGATTCTTTAGTATAAATAAAAAGATAAAATTAAAAAAGAAAAAGAATAACAGAGTAAAATGAGAAAGAAATATTTAGGAGTTACAAAAATGCAACAAAACTTATATATTGTAATAGTTACGAAAAGACTAGAAGAGTCAGACAAGAAAGTTGATTTTACTCGATGCTTTCTACAAAGAAAATGGTGACAAGTGGAGCTCATTTATCATGAGCAAGGCCCTCGTCGGCCTTTTTCAAAAATAGAAAAGAAAAAAAATTGGGAGGAGATTTAAATGAAAGAAAGAGATATAAATAAAATAAACATTTTCCTTTTTAGTAAAGGACCATCAATTTTTATTGCGCAGCTGGAGCATAATAAAAAAATCCGTGACAAGTGATGCTCTTTTGGTAATTGACGCATATATCCCCTGGGCAAAAGCATGGGTTCGTCAATAATTCAAGGTGGAAAAGTGCTATATATCTATCTGTTCGGACTTCACGTCACATCTATCAATACAAGCAATAATCACAAAAGCAAATCAGTAGCCACGGTCACCCTTTGACAAGCTTGATGGGTACCTTTTAGCACATAGTTCGCTATCTAGTGTAGCGAATTTATATGTATCTAACATATATTTCAAAAGTTATTTTTACTTAGTTTGCTATTATCTCAGCGAATTTTTATAATATTGTCACGTGTTTTATTTTTGTCAGAGTAGAGGGGTATTAATTGTCACCTAGTTCGTTACACCCCAGTAGCGAACTAGATGGCAACCAGAAGCACGCCACATCAGTAAATCGAGTTCGCTGCCTGCTGTAACGAACTCGGACGCGTGGCATTTTGACAAATATTACTGTTCGCGGGACATACTGGTAAAAAAGTGACCAATGTGTGGTACATTGGTCACTCTTCCCATGATTAAGTATATGGTTGGATTTTTTATTTTTATTTTTAACTTAGGATCTACTTATAAATAAAAGGTAGGTCAAATAGGTTTTGAAAATAGCTTTTATAAAAAAAAAATCTTTTTTTATAATTAAAAAAGCTAAAAGTTAAAAAGTCCTAAGAGGAGTTTTTTTTAAACTATTATCAACTTTTATTGAATTGTATGCTTTTTTTTAAATGAAGAGATATAAAGATAAATAAAGTGGAAGTTTTCTTGAAATATGTATTTTTACGTAACTTTTAAACTAAATTTTTTATGTAATCATCAAATAAATTTTAGTTTTTTTTAAACTCTTTTTCTTAGCTTTAGCTTACAGTAGCTTCTAGCTTCTAGCTTAAAAAAGAGACTGATACACTATGTTCTAGTAGAACAGATTATTGGTTGTCTTTTTCTTCTTTAAAGTTTAAACAACTTGCTATTTTGTTATTCATAATTTTCTTTTTTTTTTGCAGGTTACAAGGAATTGAACACAACACCCTACACTACACACACTCTTAACACACATTGTTATTCATAATTTTCTTAGGAGAGTGTTTAATTATACTATTACCAATAATCAAATAGACCTAGTATAAAGTTTAAAAACAACTTTGGGTTTGAAGTTGGGCTAGCTTGTTTCAAGGTTTGACCCAACTTTGTTTAAAAACTCCACAAAGGATTAAAAGAAGAGTGGTCATAAAATATTGAATTATAAAAAGACAAAACAAAGGTCAGAAAATGAAGAGTGGCCCAACGGTCGAATTTGTTTCAAACAACGATTGTCAATGTGATGCTTCAAACGTTACTGAATCCAAATCCTAGTTAACTACAGTATAGAAACCACCACTAACCACAGCTTCTTTCGTTCATTTCGACCTCTTTCAAAGAACAAGACATCCTGGGACCTTCACATTTGCAGCAATTTTCCACTGTCTTTTCCTTTCTATTCTGCTTTTCTACTTCACTTCTAATTCTCTTTTTGGCTTAAACTCTGCAGATTCTTCACTGAAGATGGAACCAGAAAACATTGACTGGGACAACATCGACTCCACATTCATTCAAGATGACACGTACGAGAACTTCGACGCGCCTAAATGGGTTGATCTCTCTGCTTCTGATGAGCTTCTTGTTGTTGATCATGATTCCTGGTTTTGCACTCAGGGTGAGGTCTTTTACAAGGGTCTACTTTGAATTTCCTTTCTGGGGTTTTCTCTGTTGCTGAGTTTTTCACTTCACTTGCAGATTGCAAGCATCCAAAAACTGCTCAAGATTTTCTTAAACCCACAACCACAACCAATTCCAAGGTTGCAACCTCAATTTTAGTTTCTTTTATTCTCATAAATTAAATTCCTTTTTCTATAGAAATTAATCCACTTTTTCCTCTTCATTATCTCATGCAGACGAAGCTATTAAGATTTGTAACCATTTCTGATATTCTTCCCTTTAGGGACAGAAACCGAAGGTACGTTCCACGTTACCATATCTATAAGCAAAAAGAAGAAAAATGGGAATTAAAAAAATAAAATAAAAAACTATATGCTTAGCCTTGATTTTATGTTTTTATATCAGGGAAAATTCTTCAGCTGCAGAAAGTTCCTATGCTAAGTCTTTTGAGAAACCAAGAAGACCCAGTTGTTCAACAAAATTTGATGAAGACATTGAGAATAAAAATCCAAACTTTTCTGCTACACATCCTAATGGTAGGACCAACAAGCTGAAAAAGCCATTGATGAGGCCAATCAAGGAGAACTCAGAACAGTTGAATGGTTCAAAGGAGTATCCTGTTGAAAGTCATCGAAAATCGAAGCTAAAGAGTACTTTCTCAGCACAAAATTTGTTGGGTGGTAGAGAAATTCTGGGTCAGATCACTGGATTCTGCTCTGAATTGAAGAGGCTAGCAAGGAAGGGTTCCAAGAAAGGTGCAACTGAGAATGCTCCAACCAAAAGTGGAGTGTCAGAAGAATTGAAGGAGACTGTGGGACACAGGGAAAGGGTGCCTCTACTTGTTGTCAAGAAGGGACAACATTGAACAATGGAACAGAATCAAATTGAACAAACGTCAGTGAATGAAGTAGAGTGTCAGTGTATTTGATTCGGTTTTGTATAGGATTTTGTTAACTATAATGGTGCTATTATCATATATTTTTATTGAATTTCTTAGAGTTACTGTAATAAAAAAAAGTTATTGTGCAGAACAGTTTCTGGTTGTAAGACAGTGGTTGAGGAAAATTCATGATTTATGACAAGAAGAAATATTTGTTTAGTTGTCTTCAGATAAGTTTGAATGGGTGTACAATTCTATTGGGATTGAAGAAATATGCAAAGCATTCACCGAGTGGACGTCGGCCTTAATTATCAGGATCAGCAGAAAGGCAACTGGAGTTCCGCTATGTTTCATCGTAATCTTCTTAGCAGTTTGGACTTGGGCCCATGAATAGCTGTTGTTAGGGTTTTGTAGTTCTATTTATATTTGCCTTGTAAACCGAGAGACTTGTAACGAGTGGCGGTGAGGTGAATATAGTATAAACAAGCTGGACGTAGCATATATTGGGAGAACCAGGGTAAATCGCTGTGTCTAATCTCTCTACTCTTATCTTTTTTTCGGTTTTCTCAATTCTGTGTGATTGTCGATTTCCAACAGGTCCAAGTCAATTAAAAATTAGTATTTTCGGACTTGTTTACGTGAAGGAGAGAGAAATTTTGTTTTTTTCTCTAAGTGACAGCTCTCAATGGAAGAAGTAGGTGTGCCAGGACTACTATAAATAATCTAAAGTACCTTAATACGTAACTTGTCAGAAATTATCAATGACGTTTCAAAAAAAAAAAAAAAATCTATCATAGACGAAAACGAATCTTTGATGATACTAAAGTCAAATTACAACGGAATTTTAATCTATGGGTACCAATAGATATTGGTAAATTGTCATTGTCTCCTAATTCTTCTTTCTTCCTTTATGTATTAAAAAATAAAAAAGAGTTCACGTATGTATATTAAAAGAAAAGAGTATCAAAATAAAGTTCTTAAAAAGTTTAAGGGAATAATATTTTTTATATCATAAGAAATAAAATTTATTTTCTACACTGCTACACTCACATGTGAGAATTTTTTTTTTCTTCGTACGACTTCACATATTTTTATTTGTGTGTAAAAAATAAAATTATTTTCTATAACATAAGAAATATTAATCTTAAAGTCTAATCATAATATATATAATTTTACAAAAAATCATAAAATATAAATAATTTATCATTATGTTTCAAAATGAAAATCTCTCACACACTCCAACTGAGATTTATTATGCATTATTTTTAATTTTTATGAATACCAGTACGGTAAAATATCTATTAGATTTTTATTGATATATAATGAAATTTGAAATATTTATCAAGAAATTAACCATTATTAAATCCAATTTGCATATTAAGTATGTGTAAAAGAATTTATTCGTCAATGAAGATAAGTTATCTTCGGTGAACTCAAAACGATGTCGTTTTGAAGAGGAAATTAAGGTGTTTTTTAATTATAATATATTACAGGGTTATATTAGTCTTTATCATTATAATTTTTTAATCTTATAACCTAAAAAGTCGTTTTGAGCTCACTAAAGATAACTTTATCTCCGGTGATTGAAGAAATATTTTTCCCATATTATATTTATTTTATTTGTGGATAGAATATTGGATTACAATTTCAATCATCATTAGAAAGATGAGATAAGTTATTCTACCTATCATTTTTCTGCCTACCTTTGCCTACTATTTTAAAATACCATTAGATCAGAATCTCAACTAATCTTTATCTTTCTCTCTTCTCTTAAGATTCTAATCTAACGGTATCAAAGAGTGATAGACAAAAGTAGACAGAAAAAATGATAGGTAGAATATCCGTGACAAAATGAAAATGAGAATGAAATTGTAGTTTAAGAGTACAAAGAGAAATAAATAAAATTATATAAAAAATTAGACAAAATATTCGTTGTAATCGTAATCCAACGTTAGTAGTTTATTTTTATTTTTTTTTGTAAACATCCAACGTTAGTAGTTGGAAATAAATCGCAACGCAACCTTTTTTGAACCCTTTTCGAGTCTCTTCAACGCGTCACAGTATCTGTTATTCTCTCTCTCTTTCTCTCTCTCTTTCTCTCTCACACTTGTGTTTGTGTTTGAGTTCGCAATGAGCAGCATCTCATATCTGACGCTTGATTCTCACACAATATGCAACACTCAACGCTCCTTCTCCTTCCGCCACCATCGTCCCACACGGAACGTCGTCGTATGCGCCGCGAAGCCTGTCGCTCCTCCTCCCACTAAGCTCAGCGCCGCCGACACCTCCGGCGGTCGAATTGGGTCGCTGAGTCAGGTTTCCGGCGTTCTGGGTTGCCAATGGGGCGATGAGGGTAAAGGGAAACTCGTCGACATCTTAGCCCAACACTTCGAAATCGTTGCTCGTTGTCAGGTACTACTACTGTTACCTTCAAGTTCCTTCCTTTTTACTTTTTTACCTCTTTTTTCTTCGCTGCAAATCGTGGGTAATCAATGAAATTAGTGTTTGACTATTTGGTGGTGGTGGTGTTGTGTTAGGGTTAATTGCAATGGTGTATTTTAATTTATTTATGCTCATTAATCCATTTGCTTACTAGCTAAGTATACATGTTCACATGTATGAATCTATGCCTTTATTTAAGATTTTGGAATAGTTAGGCTAAAATGGACATTCTGATTGATGCACTTGCTTACTTGGAAGATAGCCTTATGATTTATGATCTTTTGTTATAAGTGGTTTCACTTGGTGTTGGTTGATGATTTTTTATTTTTTTTATTTATTATTTTGCACTGATAATTTGTGATTATTATATGTTATCAGGGTGGAGCTAATGCTGGGCATACTATTTATAATGCTGAAGGGAAGAAGTTTGCCCTTCATCTTGTTCCTTCTGGTATCCTCAATGAGGATACTCTGTGTGTAATTGGGAATGGAGTTGTGGTCCATCTGCCGGGGCTGTTTGAAGAAATTGATGGGCTTGAATCGAATGGGGTGTCTTGCAAGGGAAGGATATTGATATCTGATCGCGCTCACCTCTTGTTTGATTTCCACCAAGTAGTGGATGGGCTAAGAGAAGCTGAGCTTGCTAAATCTTTCATTGGCACGACCAAGAGAGGCATTGGACCGTGCTACTCCAGCAAGGTTAACCGGAATGGCATTAGAGTATGTGATTTGAAGCACATGGATACTTTTCCTCAGAAGCTTGATTTTTTGTTATCAGATGCAGCATCGAGGTTCAAAGATTTTAACTATGGTCCTGACATGCTCAGGGAAGAAGTTGAAAAATACAAGAGATATGCTGAGAGGTTGGAACCCTTTGTTGCTGATACTGTGCATGTCATGAATGATGCTATATCACAAAAGAAGAAGATTTTGGTTGAAGGAGGACAAGCAGCCATGTTGGACATTGATTTTGGAACTTATCCCTTTGTTACTTCTTCTAGCCCATCAGCAGGTGGGATATGCACTGGACTTGGTATCGCTCCAAGAGTAGTTGGTGATTTAATAGGAGTGGTATGTGTATATTTATCTTTTCTTAATTGTTTGTTGGAGTTCTTGGTGATCTTTTCTTATATTGTTTGAATTTTGTACCCAAGAAGAAGCCTAATAGCGTATGCTTCTTGTAAGTTATTGTGCCTTACTGCTTAGATCAAGAGCTTCAAGATTTTTCTGTTTTTGTGTATTCAACAAATATAATGTCAACAATTTAAGCATATTTAACACAGGCAAAATGGTTTATTAATTTTATTTTGACCGTGCAGGTGAAAGCATACACTACGAGAGTTGGTTCCGGTCCTTTTCCAACAGAAATTTTGGGACCAGGAGGTGATCTCCTCAGATTTGCTGGGCAGGAGTTTGGAACAACTACAGGCCGTCCTCGACGGTGTGGTTGGCTGGATATAGTTGCATTAAGATACTCTTGTCAGATCAATGGTTTTTCTTCATTGAATCTCACCAAGCTGGATGTTTTATCTGATCTTGATGAAATACAGTTAGGTGTCTCTTATAAACATGCTGATGGTACCCCAGTCAAATCATTCCCTTCAGATCTCCGTCTTCTTGAGCAATTGAAGGTAAACTTTTCTATCATTTCCTTCCACTCCATTCCTCTAACTTGGCCAAAGTTCTGGATAACATAACCATCTGCTTTTATTTGATTATAAATCAAAATGTGAAGTAATGATAGATGTCCTTAATTGCTTGGGAATATTTTATATTGTATTTTCTTATGGTTATTTGTTTTTTTATGTTTTAGGTGGAATATGAAGTACTTCCTGGATGGAAGTCTGATATTTCTTCCATCAGAAACTACTCTGACCTTCCAAAAACTGCACGGCAATATGTGGAAAGGATAGAAGAACATGTTGGTCTCCCTATCCACTACATTGGTGTTGGGCCTGGACGTGATGCCCTCATATACAAATGAGTTCACATTTGAATTCCACTATAGGCAAGTTGAAGCTTTTTGCGGTACTAGTATTTGTTCCCTCTAACTTTGAGAGATTTGGGACGAAAACGCATTTGAAGTGACTAGTGAGGATTACCTACTTGATGTATTATGTTGTTATCCATCTTCTGTGGGGTTTGGTTTGATACAGGGAGTTTTCACCTTTTCATCTTCTATGGTGATAACATCTGTCCTAAGCTGTTACTCTTGTAGCAGAAAATAATGTTGTACTTTAACGACTCAGAGGCTTCAGGCATCCGCTTTCTAATATCTCCGAATTGTGATCATGAATCTTTTAAGGCTTGATTTTTATTTTTGTACATCCAGAAAGTTTCTTATTTCCAATACGCAAAAATTTTCAGAATTCAACTCAAATAGTTTTTATTATTCAATGTCAAAATATGAGTAAGGCATTAGACACTAAATTCTAATGTAATAATAGTTTTCTAAATATGAAATCGAAATTTGTTCGGTCTTGAAGAATTCGTTTGGTTTTGCACCAAAGGAAGTACATTGCTTTGAGGTTGTCGGAGAGTCAAGGGCAGAAGTGTTTATGGTGGAGACCTTAGAAAACACGTGTAATTTTGTTATTTTGTTATGTACTTATCCGATTGAGATGGGTTCTTTTTGTTTGGTACGAAGGAATAATTGGATATAATTGATAGGCGGAAATGTGAAGGATCATTGTGGTTTGTGAATTATTATAACCCAACATGATCATGTGCCTATGGTTTGGCTCGATTGACCAAAAGATGAAGACTATGGACTTGAATGCTCCCTTTAGCATAGCAAGATCTTAACTTACAGGTAGGATAGTGTAAGTAACGATATTTTGTTAGTGTATTTTTGACTATAGTTCACAATCAAATCTAATGAAATAGAAAATTTTGATATAATAATTTTTAAATAAATTTTTTATTAAAGATAATATCTCAAAATATATTAAACAAATAACATAATCCTCAAATTATTTATATAACATAATAATTCTTAAATAATTTAATAAAGGTCAGAGGAAGCGCATAACAACATTATCATCAATGAACCAAACAATCCATCAATTCGTGGTCATATCTCAACCTAATATTTTAAACATTGAGTTTAGTAATTTTTTTTACTTATACATACACTTAATTAATCATTAACCAAAATGAGACTATAACACTTAAACTCGAATTCTCTAAGTATCGGTTAGATGCTTAAAAAAGGCTTCGAAGTGATTTTTGATGTTGGGAAATGTTCCATAATTGAAACAAAGAAGGTAAACTTGTAAATATATCCAAAATGATTGATGATAAAATATTTCCTCTAACTATGCCACTAGAGCAACATGCACAAAACATTTCACTTTCACTGCAAAAATTTAGATACATGTCATGCATAATAAGAAGTTGAAGATTAAGAAGAAGCATATTGAGAGTACCAGTTTTTGGACCTACCCTGCAGTTCCATTGCAAACATTCCTGTATCCTCTCCAATTTCAAAGGCTCAGGGAGCCTTTTATAGTAATTGTATGTGGTTTCCTCGTACCCCTCCCATAAAATTATTTCCCTTCTTTGTTATTTTTCATTTTTCTCAAAGTAGTAGATTATAAAAGCAGAACAGAAAAAAAAAATAAAAAAAAATTGAGGGGGAGTTGGTGTAACTCGCACCTTGGGTATGTAATGCAAGTTATAAGTTATCATTGTTGTTATTTTTTTAAATTCAAATATGGAAACGTGCTAATCTCCTTCCCCAGCCGCCCTATATAATCAAAGCAGCAAACTAATTTAATAAAGTCAAAATATTCACACTAAATAATGTAACCAAATACATTATATTAATAATAAAAGAGTTAGTTGAGCACGCTTACTCTGTCCAGGTTCATGCAGCAAGCTTGAATTTCATACTCTATTGACTGATATTATTCATATTAACTAAAAGATTTGAATATGAGTTCAAAATGTCTCACAAAAAGAGTTACAAAATGAAATGAGCCTATGGAAATATTGTTGAGATATATAGTTCTACATTGGTTATATGGACAACTAATGTGGAGTTTATAAGACCTTGAGCACTCCCACCCTTTGAGCTAGCTTTTGGAGTGGTGTATCCCGAGGTTCTTATCAAATAACAAATATATAAGTATGCTGTGTGCTACGTTCTATCGACACATTATGACACTCCGACACGTTAATTCTAAAAAATATTATATTTCGATACATTATGACACGTTTTGATATTAAATAATATTTTTAATTTATTTAGTGTATATTATATTAAATATACAAAATAGTAATCGTAATCCAACGAATGAATAGTTGGAACTAAAAACGTAATGCAACGTAAATTTTGAATACTTTATTGAGTTTCTGCAATAAGTATTAGAGTGTCAGGAAGTGCATGACATCACATGTCAGAGTTTTTTAATAATGGTAGCTTAGTTGGTACATAGGAGTTGAGGAGCATATTTGATCCTCTCTAGTCTCTTGTCATCTTTGAAAGGAATTTAAAACTTTGATATTGGACCTGTCCCGAATTCGACGAGTGGCGAAACCATCAACACTATGTAATTTTTCCAAAGAGAGCAGCAGCTGTCAGGATAGAATTACATGACAGTTTTTTTTTTTTTGTTGTCATAGTCTTTCCTGTTTGGATGTTCTGCGCTACTATCCTATCCTCGAGTATCTCAAGTCTATATTTCAAATTAGATTGTAGTCTCTATTTAATACCAGATTGTACTCATCACAAAAAAGAAATGATACGATACCATATTATTAGAACTCTTACATAGCAGCAATGGAGAGAGTGGCCAGAAAGAAGAAAGCATCACCTCTCTCTCTGCACCAATTCATCTCTATTACCACCCCTCTTCTTGAGTTGGAAAAGGTAACATCTACTTTCACTCTTCCACTCCAATAATTCAATGCCTACGCTTTACTTTCATTGTTTATTCATCTCATTCCTCCCGCATGAATCTTTGTTCCTTTTATCCATTATTCATCTTAGGCTTTATTTAATGGATTTTTCCTTTTCATTCTGCGTAAATATTATGGAACAGACTTTGATGCTGAAATTAAAGCTTTGAACTTTCTGAGACCTTGCTTCTGAATTTAAAAATTTAAGTCCAATTTTATGCCATCTAATTGCAAGTGTTGAATGATTGGAAGAGTGATAAAGATCGTAACAACTTTGAAAGTTTGGTTTATGGGATTTGTTGTTCTCGTTTGTTTTGTTTCTGGATTAGGAAGCTGAGATATCTAGCACAGGAGGGTCTCAAAAGAGGGTCCTAGAGGATGCAGAGAATGAAGAATTCAGTGTTGATGACTCTCCCATTGAGCAAGTGAGGCTAACAATTCCAATAACAGACGACCCTACTCAGCCAGCACTAACATTCCGGACATGGGTTCTGGGGTTGGCATCATGTGTGCTTCTTGCCTTTGTGAACCAATTTTTGGGCTACAGGACCAACCCTCTAAAAATCTCTTCTGTCTCAGCTCAGATTATTACCCTCCCACTTGGGAAACTGATGGCTGCAACACTTCCCACAAAACAGATTCAAGTCCCATTCACAAAATGGTATTTTTCTTTGAATCCAGGGCCATTCTCTTTGAAGGAACATGTGCTGATCACCATCTTTGCTAGCTCTGGATCTACTGCTGTTTATGCAATTAACATCATCACAATTGTTAAGGCTTTCTATCATAGGAGCATCCATCCGATAGGGGCTTTCTTGTTAGCGCTATCGACCCAAATGCTTGGGTATGGATGGGCTGGAATTTTCAGAAAATTCCTTGTTGACTCCCCTTACATGTGGTGGCCTGCAAATCTTGTGCAAGTGTCTCTATTCAGGGCATTTCATGAAAAAGAAAAAAGGCCTAAAGGAGGACACACTAGGCTGCAATTCTTTTTCCTGGTCTTTGCAGCAAGCTTTGCTTATTCCATTGTTCCAGGCTACTTATTCCAAGCAATATCAACTGTCTCTTTTGTTTGCTTGGTTTGGAAAAATTCCATCACCGCTCAACAGATTGGTTCAGGAATGAAAGGCCTTGGCCTTGGCTCATTTGGCCTTGACTGGAACACCGTTGCTGGCTTCTTAGGCAGTCCTTTAGCTGTACCTGGTTTTGCTATCATCAACATCTTGGCTGGATTTGTGTTTTATATCTATGTTTTAATTCCCCTTGCCTATTGGAACAATTTATATGATGCCAAAAAATTTCCCCTCATTAGTTCTCAAACATTTGACTCTACCGGTGCACTATATAATGTTACTCGGATTCTAAATGCCAAGACTTTTGACATTGATTTGGATAGTTATAACAACTACAGCAAGATCTATCTCAGTGTTACATTTGCATTGGAGTATGGATTGAGCTTTGCAACTCTGACTGCCACTATTTCACACGTTGTCCTCTTCCATGGTGAAGCGATTCTTCAGATGTGGAGGAAGACAACAAGTGCACTAAAAGGACAACTTGGGGATGTGCATACAAGAATTATGAAGAAAAACTATGAACAAGTCCCTGAATGGTGGTTTGTCTCCATTTTGATTCTAATGGTTATTGTGGCCTTAGTAGCTTTTGAAGGCTTTGGCAAGGAGCTTCAACTGCCATGGTGGGGAATCTTACTTTCTCTAGCAATTGCATTAGTTTTCACATTGCCAATTGGGGTCATTCAAGCAACAACAAATATCCAAATAGGACTCAATGTGGTCTCAGAGTTAATAATTGGATTCATTTATCCAGGAAAGCCCCTTGCTAATGTAGCCTTCAAGACTTACGGGCACATCAGCATGCTACAAGCACTTGGGTTTCTTGGTGACTTCAAATTAGGCCACTATATGAAAATTCCTCCAAAATCTATGTTCATGGTGCAGTTGGTAGGCACGGTAGTTGCTTCGTCTGTCCACTTTGTCACAGCATGGTGGCTTCTCACATCGATTGAGAACATATGTGATGAAGCATTGTTGCCAAATGGTAGTCCATGGACATGCCCTAGTGATGAAGTGTTTTATAATGCTTCAATCATATGGGGAGTAGTAGGGCCACAGAGAATGTTTACCAAAGATGGTGTTTACCCTGGTATGAATTGGTTTTTCCTCATTGGTCTACTTGCTCCTATTCCAGTGTGGTTGCTTTCTCGCAAATTCCCCAACCAAAAGTGGATTCAACTCATCAACATTCCCATTATCACTACGGCATCCAACATCCCTCCAGCCAGATCTGTGAATTATATTACTTGGGGAATTGTTGGAATCTTCTTCAATTTCTATGTTTATAGGAAGTTGAAGGCATGGTGGGCTAGACATACTTACATCCTCTCTGCTGCTTTAGATGCTGGAGTTGCTTTCATGAGTGTGATCCTCTACTTTACCCTACAGTCTTATGGTATTTTTGGTCCAACCTGGTGGGGTCTTGATGCCAATGACCACTGCCCTTTGGCCAAATGCCCCACAGCTCCAGGTGTACATGCAAAGGGATGTCCAATTCTCTGACTTCCATATTAGCATTCCATCACCCATATTGGACATGAAAATGTATAGAAATTCTGAATATTCACTTTCTGTCTCTGCTAACTATAAAAGTATAATAGAAACCTGGACAATCTATACAGGAAGTGAGTAGAGCAAGAAAAATTGTTCAAACAAATTAAGAATGATAGGAATCTTCTTTATACTGAAGAGGTTTTGGTCCAATTGATAGGGCTATTTTGTAATGAGGCCTAAAACTTGGAAAGTTATACTTCAAAAACTATGAAGAGAAAGGGAACACTTGAAGTTGAAGGAGGGGAACAAGGGAAGTTGTTATGGGAAGGGACGAGAGAGAGAAGGGGGGTGAGTTGGTGAAGTTAGTTGTTGAGAAATGGGAAGAGAAAGGAGGGGACATAATAAAAATTTGGGGAAATTTCAGCTAGTGTGGCTTGGGCTCACATTTCTGGGAATTGAGTGTGTTTTTTTACACTTCCTTTCATTTTCTTCTACTAATGTTCCGTACTCTCATCTGAGAGATATCCAGTGTTTCTGTGGAATCTCTTCAACATATATAAAAGAAGCATTTCAGTTGTATTGTGCTATTTCAGAAGATGGAGCTTCAACTAATATGGTATTCTTTTTTTTATCTCCTCCCTTGTTCAACAAGGTAAATGTTTTTTTATCAATGTAATCTGTTCAATCTCAAAACTATTTATAATGAGTGACTTAAATTAAAGAAGTGTTTCTTTTTTGTAGGGTTATGGGCATACTATTTATAATGTAAGGGAAGAATTTTGCCCTCCATCTTGTTCATTTGCATCTGCCGGGGCTGTTTAGAGAAATTGGTGGCCTTGAATCCAATGGGATCTCTTTCTTGGGAAGGATATTGATGTCTGACCACTCTACCTATTATTTGGTTTCCACCAAGTAACAGGCTATGTCCTTATTTGATGATTAAAGACAAGATGTGCCAAGGTCATATGAAGAGAGAGATACATACAAATATCTTAACCAAGGCTTTACAAAGCCTTAAAGAATTCTACTTATTTAATGTATGTGTTTATTTCTCTTCAGAAATTCTATCATGTGAAAAATTCATATGAAAAAAAAAATCATTTCCATTTTCCAAGAGTCTTATTGCATGAGGGCTATCCTTGTATAGCACAATTGAGGACTTTGTGTACCTGTATCCTGATAAGCGAATTTTTGATTATTTGGTTTTGGCTAATAAGCATACTATCCAAAATATATGGGCAATCATTGCCAAGTACTTGAAGATTAAAATAGCTCACTGTGATCATAATCTTTTTGGTCTGAATTTATAAGATTTAAATATAATTTTGTCATTATATGTTATAAACTAAATTAACAAAAGATATACTGAATTCTTAATAGTACTTAAGCGTGAAAGACGGATTTATTATTCTTGTATTATAAGAAATAAATTTATCTCATATATATATATATATATATATATATATAATACCTATATTTTTATGGAAAATTATTCTCTCATGTAATATGAGGGAATCATCTTATATTATAGATACATCGATAAATGTGTCTTTTATTTATTTATTTTTTATTTTTTAACACATGGTGAGACCTATCATGTATTGGGTCTATGACATAAGAAAATCTCCTACAATATGATATTAGATACTCTCTATTTTTATATATGTATAATAAATAAATTTATCTCCTAAAATATAAGTAACATTAAACTCACGAAATATACATGAAAGATATTTTCCAACTTACCAAGTATTATGATATCTGATTAAACCTATCAACTTCTCTCATCCATTTTTCTTTTTCGAACGAGTAAAATGTCCCCTGCTCCATCAAGAATTAAGATATAAGTCATTTTAAATAAAGATTTGAAAGAGTTTAAGACATGTTAAAAGAGGAGGATATTCTGAATATTAACTTTAAGTTAGGTTAGACATCGGTATCTCACTAGGGTCAGAGAAGACTCCAACTTCTTTGAGGATTTTTGGGAGGAATTACATATCACCTACCAATAAAGTCTTCATATCGGTCAGCGAGATTTGAACCCATACCCTTAAAGAATATGGACCAAACCCTTAGCCAATAGTGCCCTCCTTTGTTTGCAAAAAGTCTCTAGAATTTATGTAGGGTTTGAATAATCTATATAACACTTATAGGTTCGAAGATCAATTTCATTTTGTATAATAAAAAAAATAAAAAATAAAAATAAAAAATAAAAAATCTCAAAAAAATGGGTTAATATGAAATGGGCATACACCTATTCCATTATGTGTAGCGTGTAGGTCCTATAGAACTCTTTTAACAATTGTGCACTCCTTACATAGCAGAGGTCACAGTGGCAATGGAGGGAGGGGTCAGCAAGAAGAAAGCATCACCTCTCTCTTTGGAGCAATTCATCTCTATTACCACCCCTCTTCTTGACTTGGAAAAGGTACCAATCTTTCACTCTCACACTTACTTGAATCGAATTTACTATCCAAACGCTGCTATTAAAGTTTGGAACTTTCCGAGACCCTGTATCTCAATCTACAAGTTTAAGCCCAGTTTTATGCCATCTAGTAGCTAATGTTCAATGGGTTATGTTTATCGGGTTAGGACATTGAAAAAGATCATAACTTTTTGGAAGACTGGTTTATGGGGTCGCTTCTGAACGGGTGAATGATTGTTGTTCTCCTTTTTTTTGGGGGTTAGGAAGCTGAGATATCGAGCTCAATTGCCACAGGCGCGTCCAGGAATTTGGATACTGCTCAAAAGAGGGGTTCCACAATCCTTAACTTGAAATGTGTGGATGTCCAGGTTACATGTTTTTTCAGTTCATCACTATATATTTTTTCTGGCCATATATTCGTTTTTTTTTTTTTTCTTCCCTTTCTTCATTTAAACTACCATATAATATGTTGGTTTGAAAATGAAGACAATCCGAAGGAATAGAAAGATGGAATTCAAAAAAGAAAAAGAAGAAAGAGGGAGTAGAATTTTTTATATTTATCTTAATTCATTACCGTTGAGATTTTAAGAGTATCAAGAAAATGGAGCTAAACTTAACAGTTTATGTTTCTTGTTTTCCTGTGCATTTAAGTAGTAAGTGGAACTTCAATTCATATGGTATTCTTATGTTGTCCCCTGCTTCTCCTTTCTCTTCTTTATTCTGAAAATAGACAGGGCTTATGGGAAAATCTTTGATCGAGTTCCAGTCTACAAAAGGAGATGTTCTTCCTGCACATAAGGTAAAGGATTGACTTTCTTTTATCAGTGTCATCTGTTTGATCTCAAACTATTTGTACTGGTTGACTCAAATTTAAATAAGTAGTGCTTTTTAGTAGTGTCCTATATGAACCTGCTTTTATTGTATGCATTTCTCCCTCCTATCCTTTTTTATTCCCAGTATAAGTACATGCTTCGAGTATTCACTATTCAGAGACCCTGGCATGACAGAAAAAAGGTTGCCAAAAACAATCTTGTGGCAGTATTTGATCAATATTGTATTACTTTCAGGAGGTAATAAGGTCTTCTTTTTTGCAGTTTAGTAGTCATGATGTTGTCGTTTTAAAACTCAACAAGGCTGATTTAGGTTCTCCTGCTCTTGGACAAGGCGTAGTTTACAGGTTAAAGGTATCTGATTGTTTCATTTTGTGAAAAAAGAAAAAAATTACTTATGATGTTGGCTATTGATGGTCCCACCTTTGGATATTACTTTGACTTACTGGTTTGATACATTTACTAACAGGACTCATCAATAACTGTTGCTTTCGATGATATACCAGAAGATGGTTTAAACAGTCCCCTTAGGCTGGAAAAAGTAGCAAATGAGGTATGCTGATAAGTTCATAGGTGCTTATAATTTTTTCTTGAATATAATAGCTATATGGTTTGATTATATCTAATTCAATTACTACAGTGAGATTCAGTTTTTCATGATGCTTTATAACATTCATTTGGAGTTATTAATGTCAGAAAAAGTAAATTTATTAATCATATAATTCTCAAACTATTTTAACTGAATTCATCAACCTTGCCATGTGATTTTTGACATCTATTATAATTTTAGGTTTACATAAAATATATGAAATGCAAAGCAGGGGAAAGACTGCCTAGAGTATTCCCTTCCCCAGACACTCACGAAGTGGGTATTTGAACTGGGTCGGCCCTTTATAAAATATATGAAATGCAGTAATAGGACACTAATATGAAGCTTTTGCTCTCCCTTTTGGTTAGTTAGTTTATCATTTTCTGTTGTGTAAAAGAGCATTTGTTATCTTGCTTTACATTTTTATAATTAATTTCTTGCTCCCAGGCTCTTACATGTTGCAAATATTTATTGCTCATGCAGGTGACATATCGTAGGATGAAAGATGCATTAATACAATTGAGTAAAGGAGTGCATAAGGGTCCTGCTGCTGATCTAATTCCTGTCTTGTTTGGGGAGAGACCACCAACAGTGTCCAAGAAGGATGTATCCTTCACTCTCTTCAATACCAATCTTGATCACTCTCAGGTGTGTAACCTAATTTCTTGGACGGCCATTTTATTTGTTATTTTTAAAAAAATATTCCAAACAGTTTTCTACTTTTTGTAATCTATTTTCTTTCATTGTATTGTTTCATCTAAGGTTGTTTATGCCTTTGTCATTAACATAAAGCATATTTCTACATCATTTAGGGTGTGTTTGGTACAGGAGAAATTTTTTGGTGACCGGGAATCATGATTAATGGGAATTCAGTAGAAATTGAGTTTACTTGGAATCTTACGAAAGATGTGTTTGGTTCGCCAAAATATTACCGGGAATACTGGGTAAAAATTACTGATTCCATATTTGGTTTAGAACGAAATATGACTTGGAATATGAGGTTATTTTACAAAAATAACCCCAAACTATTTTTACTTTTGTAATTGATAGATTGGGTCTAGATTTTTATGTGTATTGGGGTATTTTTGTCTCAAAATTTATTGTTGTGCTTTCCCTTTACTTGGTATTCTGATTGGTATTCCGAATTACCATATTATTTTTGGTAATCTGAATAGTGACTTTTCTTTATAAATCAAATTACCGGTAATCCTTGGATATCCGGGAATCGTAATTTATTCCTTCTACCAAACGTGGTAATTACACTTACCAAAGAAGGATTACCGGTAATCCTCTCCAAAAACTTGAACCAAACACCCCCTTAAGGCCTATCACTATCAATAAGTCCTCTTCTTTAGGGTAAACAAAAAAATTATGATTTAAGGACTCCAAGCAAAAATATTTTCAACTTAGGAACATTAACCACTAGATTGTTTAATAACATTCAACCATGTTTAATGTGTACACCACATAATTGGACATATTTACATAATTCATCACTTTTTTAAAAAACCAATTCAACTAAAAAGCTTAAGCTATTGGGTGAGGATACATTAATGGTTTTATATATCTCTAACATGCCCCCTCACACGAGAGCCCATTGGGCTTGAAGGGTGGATGATGCATCCGGCCCAACCTACCTGTGCTAAGAAACTTCATAAAAGAATAATGGGGGGCGGTGAGGATCGAATCCGTGACACCGAGGCTCTGATACTATGTAAAGAACCAATTTAACCCAAAAACTTAAGCTGTTGGGTGAGGCTACATTAATGGTTTTATATATCTCTAACAACTTTAGTGGTCAATGATCTCAATTTAGATATTTTTTCTCCAAGCGTTCTTAATTCATTGTTCTCTAAAACATATGTAATAATAATTGTTTTGCATTTTGGCACTGCTCACAATTTTTAAAATCTTCTTAAGGCATTAACTGGACCACTTTAAAACCTGCAAGAAACATAACAAGAATTAAAAGAATATAACTTTAGGGTTTTATCTAATCATAACGAAAAGTATCACAATAATGAATTGAACTTACATGAATTTTATTAATTACCACCATATAACTAAGCTAGAATAGTAGAATATTGCAGATTTCTAGCACATGCTCCATATTTTAGCTTGTTGAGAATAGGTGGACCTAAAAATTAGCTATAAATTTTGTTATGATCGCTACTTAATTAGTGAAGCAGTCAAAACTATGGATATGAGAGTGTTTTATCCACCTGGGCAGCAACTTGTTCGCTTCCCATTTATTATTGAATAGTTAGGGCATTGGAGATAAGTGAAAAAATTTCATGGGAAAACTCTTGCATTGCAGTTTGCTTTCTAAAAGCCCTAAATCATATTCAAGTGGTTTAAGTATGTTGTGGGTCTTATTTTTTATTGGTTTTAGGATATCAATTAACCAATACATAATGTACCTGTTATTATAATATTGGTGTTTCTGCATGAGTATTTCATCATTTTTGCTTTGTACATCAGCCTTTTGTTCACAAAATTATGTGTTTCTGTTTTTATCTCCAAAGAAAAATGCGATTTCAAAAGCCCTATCATCAAAGAATGTGTTCTTGCTACATGGACCTCCTGGAACGGGTAAAACTACAACAGTGGTGGAAATTATATTACAAGAAGTGAAACGTGGATCCAAGATTCTTGCTTGTGCTGCTTCAAATATTGCTGTTGACAACATCGTTGAGCGGCTAGTTCCACATAGGTATGATTATTTTATTATCTGTTTGGCACTATAATAATTGGCTGGTTTTGCTCTGATTGGAGTGTTGTGATAGTAGCGAATTGGTTCTTTACACTTTTACATTTGACAACACAAGTAAATGCATTTATTTGTACCCCTGTTGAAAATTTGTTATCCAACTTTTTTCATTAGAGTCAAGCTGGTGAGATTGGGTCATCCTGCACGGTTATTGCCTCAAGTACTGGACAGTGCACTGGATGCTCAGGTACACAATGACTAATGTAAATGTTGAAATTTGATTTACTCTCTTCATGGTGTCCCCCCCCCCCCCCCCCCCCCCCCCCCCCCCCCCCCCCCCCAACCCCAAAACAAAAAACAAAAAAAACCACCAAAATCCGCAATAGCATCAGTAAAATGTCCAAATGTATGTCAGTGTTATGTACATATTCTCTGTTAACCTATAATTTTTTTTTTCCATAGAAGATTTAATCATGAGAAAGAAGAGAAGTACAAAGAAGGAGGATAAGACATTTTTCTAGGGCTACAAAATAAAAAACAGAAGATAAAAAAGCAAAGCCATCATCTCAAAAGAGCTCTGCAACCTCTCTGGAGATTCACGATAAACCCCCCCCTTAAAAAACCATGGGCTGACACCCACATAAAAGCCAAGAAAACTATTCTGTCCTACACAAGATGAGAAAGGAGAAAATTTGGTGTTGTGCTCCGTACACATACCAAAACCTCATCAACCAAAGCATATTGCCAAACAACATTACATTCCTTGTGACAAAAACCTTTAAAATGACAAGACAAAATTGGACTCAAAGATTCTAGAAGATTCCTTGCTCCCCTAAAATGTTGAAGAGCCAAGTTCACAACTTCCAAGCAACTTAACAATGCAAAAAAATTACTTTAAGCAAGATTCCTGCTAAACTGTCAGATATTCTGTTATCTCTCTCTTTCTTTCTCTATGTATCTGTCAATCCATCTTATTTTGGGTGCTTTCTAGTTTTAATAATTGATGATGGATTAAATTACTTAGTATTCCTCCGGCATTTGAGCTTTAAATAAAATGTTTTATATGCCATGGATCATTCTTCTTTTTTCACCCTTCCATATTGAATTTCTCTGATGTTAGGTACTACGAGGAGATAATAGTGGTCTTGCAAATGACATTCGGAAAGAAATGAAGGTGAGGTTTTAGAACAGAAGTTACAGAACTAAATCTTAATTTTTTAAGTATGATTCTGCCAAGATTGTTAGTGTCATCTTGCTGTTGTTCCTATGACTGTTACTTCAGATGTTATCATTGATGTCAGCAATCAGCATTAACTTCATGTTAGCATAATTAGATATAATTATGCAATATTACTTTTCACAGGATATGATGTGTTTTTTTCAGGCATTGAATGGAAAGCTGTTGAAAACCAAAGACAGAAATACAAGAAGGGACATACAGAAGGAACTTCGGACTCTATCCAAAGAGGAGCGTAAAAGGCAGCAGCTTGCTGTAACAGACGTAATTAAAAGTGCAGATGTAGTACTAACTACTTTGATTGGGTCTTTCTCTAAGAAACTAGAAAACACTTCATTTGATTTGGTGATTATTGATGAAGCTGCTCAAGCACTTGAGATAGCATGCTGGATACCTCTGCTGAAGGTAATTTTTAAAGGCATATGCACTACATTTGATGTTATCCACAACAGTATATAGAGTATTAATTACAAGTGGGATAATCAGCAGATATATAACGAGTAATAACTTATACCACTCATTATAAATGTTTTTAAATATAACTCATTGTACGTATGCTGTAAACATTTAATTCTAACCATTACCTTCAGACTTCTTTTTATCTTCTCCTGATTACATGCACATGTCAGGTTATGTTTTATTGATGTGAACACTTCATATTATAGCCAGTGTGTGGTAGGTGGGGGAGGGACGGAAAATAGAGAAGTGATATATTGAAAATAAGACAAGGTTGGTTTATTTAGGGACAATAAAATCTCAGACACCAGAATTTGAGAGCAAAAAATGTTTAAATTTTATGTCATGAGTTGCATTATGTACTACTACTGATCCTAAACTGAATGTTACTTTAATAATAATAATACTAAAGAGAAAGTGTTTTCCAACAGTATCTCCATTCCTCTAATAATGTCTAAAGCATCCTGGACTAGATGCAACAGGATATACAAAAGATCAGAATCAAAGATCAAACTGACCTGAATTGGAAGTTTTATAAGGGAAGTTGAATATTCAAACGTGCTGTCTTTTACAAAAGAGAAATTGCTTTGGACTGGCAAAACTAAAAGCTTGATACTAAACCTGGGCTTGATTCTAAAATATGTAGCTTTCTAATCATTGCATGCCTGATGTCATTTTGATTATAATAAATTAAATGAAGAGTTCATTGTTTTAGGGTTCGAGATGTATACTTGCAGGGGACCATCTTCAACTTCCTCCAACCATTCAAAGTGTTGAAGCTGAGAAGAAAGGCTTAGGAAGAACCCTATTTGAACGACTTGCAGAAATGTATGGAGATGAAGTCACATGTATGCTTACTGTCCAGTACCGTATGCATGAACTTATCATGGATTGGTCTTCTAAAGAGCTTTACAACAATAAGGTGCTCCTAATTTTCTAATCTTGTTGTATCCCTTACAAAGCATAAATTATTAATCCTGAACTGAAAAGTCAGGTTATATTGGGGACAATTGGACAAACATTTTGTTAGAACGTCATGCATGGCATTATGTGATAACAGATCAAGGCTCATCCAAGTGTTGCTGGACACATGCTATATGATATTGAGGATGTGAAGAGGACGTCTTCAACTGAACCAACCCTTCTTCTTATAGACATAGCTGGGTATGTTGGATCATGTCATTTGTTGAAAAATCTATATTCTCAGAACTGCTTGATTAGTTTGGACGTGTGGAAAAAGACATGACATTCTCTTCCTAATCGAAATTGATATACCATCATTTTGTATATAATGATTTGGCATTTTGAATAGTCTATATTCAGTAATTGGTGCACTGGTTTTTTCTATCTATTCAAGAATTTTAAGGTATGATCAAACTGGTATGAGGAAGCTGAAGAGAGAAACAAGTTATAATATTTCATATAAAGCAAATTAGGTTCTTTGATATCCATGGGAGTATTCAAACAAAATGTAATCAAACTGCTCATATTGATGAGATTCAGATGTGATATGGAAGAAAAGAAAGATGAAGAAGAGAGCACTCTTAATGAAGGGGAAGCTGAGGTTGCTATGGCTCATGCAAAGAGACTAGTGCAAAGTGGGGTGCTTCCTTCTGATATTGGAATTATTACCCCATATGCAGCCCAGGTACAAAATTGTTCTGTGTGAACCTTTACTATGAATGTTCAGCAGCATGAGCTCTTCATATTCTAGTAATTTTATTAAGGATGAGAATATGGTAGATGTTTTTCCTAACTTATGGTAACTAGTATTGCAGGTTGTTTTACTCAAGATGTTGAAAAACAAGGATAACCGGATGAAGGATGTGGAAATCTCAACAGTTGATGGCTTTCAGGGAAGGGAGAAGGAGGCCATTATTATATCAATGGTTCGATCAAACTCAAAAAAAGAGGTATTTCTAAAAAGTCTTCTACTTTTTAATTGCTTCATACAGGTTTTATGTAATAGGTTTTGTTAGCATGCCATGAAGATTAATAGAAGAGACTTGCAATATATGTTTCAGGTGGGCTTTCTGAGTGATCGCCGGAGAATGAATGTGGCTGTGACAAGGGCAAGAAGGCAATGCTGTCTTGTCTGTGACACTGAGACAGTCAGTAGTGATGGGTTTCTAAAGCGATTGATTGAGTATTTTGAAGAGCATGCAGAGTATCTGAGTGCATCTGAGTACCAGAATGAGTAGGCCAAATTCCCAAGGTTAATATTGCTATTGTTGCTCCCCGGATGATCAATTTGTTGATTTTTGTGATATGGCTAGCTGATCTGTGAAGGTTTCTCAATCTTTCATGTACTATTTGGAATTGAAGGAATTTGTTGGTTTATGTGAAACCATTTTATTTAGAAGAAAAAAAATTCTTCATATCTAGTAATACCACTATTATTTTTGAATCATCTGGAAGTAGAATTTTTACTTTTACTTCCTGACTTCCTGTGCTATCCTTGTTATGTATCTTTTTGATATTTAATATGTTGCCTATACCCAGGTCATATGTTTAGTTTAAAATACTTTTGCTAAACTTATACTGTCAAAATCTTAAAATTTGTTTAATTATGCGTGAATGAGACATAATCTTGTTCTATGGGGGAAAAAGTAGTTTTTTTTATACTAGTAGCAATCCTTAGGAGATAAAAGACTAAAAACTTTTTAGCAGGATTCTAGCGTACTATATATTTTTTAATCACTGGTACCATTATACTGCTTGTTTTTTTATGTTGTCTCCTGTTAGTTAACAAATAGGTTTCTATTATTAACCCAACTAATGTAATGTTGGACGTGATCTGCTAGTAGCCGTGTCAGATTCCTCAATATGATATACCAGAGTTTGGTTCTTTGCCTGAACAAAAAGCAAAAGGTGGAAGTAACTGAAGAAAGTTAGAAGTTAACAATCACCCAAGTGCTAGTAATAAGTCAAATTATTTTACTACTTGCAGACTGATATTCTTGTCTCCATTCTCTGTCACCACGACTACTGAGATATGCTCCTTTCTCGCTCTAGTACTCTTCTATTATAGCTACTTTCCTACTCTTACATTGTGCAAAACAGATTGAAATTCAGCAGTGATAAGACAACAGGAATAGATTAGTAGTAGAACCAAAACCATCTGAATCTATAGCTTAGGCTGATATACTAAATACCCATATCTAAATAGAGCTCAACTCCATATAAGCTAAGCTAAGGTAGTTTTCTTTTCTTGAAAAACCAGCTATGTATCTGGAAAGTTCCAAATGGAGGTTGAGAAAGTAAGCTCATCATTTGGATCATATGCTTCAAGTTGGGTGGCTTCTGATTCTTGAATACCTGCAATTCCATGCATCTCCATCAATGCCTCCCAGTTAACACTCGTGTCAGAAAACACTCCCAGTTGATCATTGTTATCTCTCCACACAGCTTCAGGCGCTGTCGAACTTCCTGCACTATCAGTTCCTTCTGTCTGTCTTTCTTCTTTTAGAATTCCCAGCTGTTGAAGAAACTCATGGAGGTCTATCTGGGGTTTCTCTTGAAGATCTCCAAGCATCTCCTGTGATGTTTGAGCATCTTTTGCATGATTTTTGCTATCCACATTCTGAATTTCTGCCTTTGGACTACTGTATGAACTAGAAGGGGATTGACTTGCTACTGCGTTCTGCTTAAGCTCTTGTAGCCTCTGATGGATTAAATGAACACTAGGTTGAGCATTTACATTGAGTAATCCACAAGAAGGAAACATTGAAATGAAGTTCTTTGAAGGCAACCATTTGAACTTTCCAGATTTGATAGGTGAATTTGTGTTGGGTTGGAGGTGGGGAAGATTAAGGTATGCATCTGGTCCATAGAGTCTCCTTGCAGCCTCATCATAAGCCATGGCAGCTTCTTCAGCTGTGGCAAAAGAACCAAGCCAAAGTCTGGTTCTCTTCTTTGGCTCTCTTATCTCAGCAACCCATTTTCCCCATGTTCTCTGCCGAACGCCTCGATACTCACACGTAGCATTCTGGGGGCCACCTTTCCCTCTGGTTGGCCCTTTCTTCCATGGCTTCAAGGGAGACTTTCTACGAGTATCCATGGTTGATAGTTGAACAAGTGAAAGTGATAGGGTTTCAGTGTTTTGGTGATACTTGGAACTGCATGTAATGTATAATATAAGGCGCGGGATATGTAGGAGCATGAGTATAGTTCGTTATAAATGCTATCACGTTTGCAGAAGTATCAAATCCCATGTGACCGTTACTGAGTCTATACTGTGATTGTTTCAAATCCTGTTTTTCTTTTTTCTTACTAAAAATTCTGGGGCTTTTGTGGTGGTTGTTAATGTTATTAACAGCATCATGTGCATGCATGGTTTTAAAACATGGTAGATAATTATATGTTTGTTTACTTCACAAACAAGACAACATTTAGTTATTTTAGAAAATGAAGAGATAAACGAAACTACACCCTTAAATAATGGTAAAATTATTTGCAATAACTCATTATAACTATGGACTATGAGTAATACATAACTATAATGGTAAAATTATTTTTTTTCTCTCCATTACATCAGCTGATAATGTTTGAGGAAAGAGAAAAAAAAACTTTAATATTATAAATATATACTATGGCAGATAATTTTTCCTTGTAGCAACATAATACAATAATTCCCTTAAATAACAAGGGGAATGTTGAAATCATAGGTCTTACATTGCCTGCAATGCTACTACCTCACAGAACTCATCATCAGTTCCACTGTGCAAGATACTTCACTGCAATCCCCGTTTGATGATATTTGATAGTCAGTGCCAGATACTTGATAATCCATGTAATATTCTTCAATGCAATACTTGATAAGAGCCCTTAAACGTTGTCTTTCATTTATTGTTCATTTCATCTTACATATTCTTTTTTTGGTTTGGTTCTCACGGGTCATACGTTATGTGGAGCTCGGATATTATTCATTGAATATTGTTTATACTTTAATTAAGACAAAGAAACTAAAATACAAGTAAAAGTTTGCTTATTTTTAGGATAAATGATTTATGCAAATCTCCGAAGCTTAGTTACCCCATGATTTTGAATTTGAATGGTTGGTGGGATCAAGTTTACACAGGCCTATACTACAATGACAATTCTATTCCGTACAAGGGTTTGGTACCTGCCAACAAAACCTCCTATTGGACGAATAAATCTTTGGTACTACTGCTGTACTTAGATTCAGTGTATTCCATCAATGAGAACATTACACATTAGATGAGAGAAAAAAATTTGACAGAAAAAAAGAAATTTTAACTGACATGTAATATTTTCATTGGTGGGATGCACTGAATTTTTGCTACAGCAGTAGTACCAAAAATTTATTCCTATTGGACACCACAATAACCTTAAAATCATAAACTGTTTTTTTTTTTTTTCTTTGAAGTTTTAAAGGTCATAACTCTTTAATATTAGAGATGGAGAGAGAAAAGGGGGTATTGAATTGAATGTTGTTGAGGTGGTTACTAGAATATTTGCAAGACCTTTTTTGCAAGTCATGAAGTGAATGTGTTTAATGAACTCTGACACTCATCCTTGGATTCGATTACTACACATGAGGAGAAGGATTTTAAATAAGACCGACCTCAACATTTTCTAATTCACGACCTATATTTCACATGTTGTCCTGCCATACACAACCTGATTCTCGAGACTTGGTTCACCTTTATCCCATGCTTGCTCTCTCTATCTGCATGTCATCATGAATTACCTTCTTGCCACTGATGCTCGAAAATTCCCACATCATACCAAATGATAAAATGTGATGCCATAACGGTTAAGTAGTCATGACCATTACAGAGATAGTGCTGATAAGCTTAGAAGACAACACTGACATGGTTATGCTTATGTCGAACACAAGCTGGCAATAATTTAAGGAGGGTGAGTAGATCGAACTTGATACATCTGTGTAAAGCGTATTATTTAAGAATATGTTTGGCATATTTTTTTTTTTAAGTCAAAAATCATTTTTAAGCTTAACTTAAAAAATAAAAATAAAAAAAGCTTAAAAAATAAGATTAAAAGTAATTTGGTGATTATATAAAATTTTGATTATGTTCTTCGAATTTTGAGGAGAATACATAGAATGATTTATCATTAAGGTAAAGGGTAAATAGAATAAGGATAAAACTAAAAAATAAAATGAAGATTTCAAAAAATTGACATACATCTTTGAAAAAAAAACTCCTCTTAGGAATATTTAGGTTTTTCCTTTTTTATTTATTATAAAAAAAGTATTTTTTTAATAAAGTGAAAATTGAAAACATAACCTAATACAACCTACCCAAATTCCTTACAACTGGACCAATCCTAGTGACTTACAAAAAAAAAACTTTTTTATGATAAGAGTTTTTGTAAAGTTATATATGACTAAACTTTTGAAAAAAATAACTGAAAATAAGACATATGAAATAGGCACTGGAAAATATATGATCATCAGTCTTACAAAAGCGACCGCACCTACACATTATACTAATCATTTAAATGTTATGTTGGACATTACTTCAGCATTTCTTTTTTCAAAGCACAACAATTTGCAACGTTCTTGGAAGGGTTATACTAATCATTTATCCCTTAATGTGTTATTTGGCACCAAGTTTGACTTTGAAAAGAATTAAAAAAGAAAAAAGAACTAGCTTAATGCGAGGGTAAATACTTCGATTCCGGTGTCTTTTGCCATATGAACCAAACCTATTTAATGCATATAGTGTTATACTTATTTGATGACATCTACAACGTGAAGGTGGGAATAAATTCTACTTTCTTGTTTGGATAGACTTTGTCTCTAATTTAAATAAATAATATTTTTTTTGGTAGACTATTTTTTTAATTTATTTTCAAATTTATCATAACTTGTGTTTAAAAAAAAATTATCATAACTTCAACTCTAATTTGTATGAATAAATATAATTTACCTACTTTAAAAAATATTTTAAATAAATTTTTTTCTAAATTTTTGAAAATGAATCATCTGATGTCGTGTTTTAACGTTATCATATATGTCAGTCATTTATTCACATATCAACTATCACAATTTTAATACAGAAGTTGGTAAAAAGAGAAAGTGAGAATTATCACTTTAATAGTTGACCATTCATCCATAAATAAATATATTTCACATTATTTGAACATGTTAAGATAAGACATCAGAGAATTTATTCCCTAAATTATCACTCCCACGTAATTCAAGTTAAACTCTTTCTAAGAGAGAAGAAAAAGTACTAGCGGATTCATTCACAAAAGTTCCTCACGATTCATGCGTGTTTGGGCACCCGATGTAATTTGTAGGCCTTGGTTTGCCTGCAATCGTTAGTTGTACTTGTCCTGTTGTTTACTGAAATCATTATTAGGTTAACATGATAAAGTGGACTTTTTGACCCTTATAACACTTTATTAATAATTAATTATCAAATTGATCTTCATTACAAACTATTTCAAAAATTTAACCTCCTCAAAAAATATAACACTAATCTGTCCCTGTTTGACCGTTGACCACCAAGCCTACCCGGGTACACTCCTCCCTACCCGGGTATTTTTTGAAATTTTTTGCCTACCCGGGTAAGGAGTGGTGTACCCGGGTATTGTTTTTGGCACCTGGTAAATTGCTTGAATTATTTACCCGGGTAGGGAAGAGTGTACCCGGGTAAATCTCCACATCTTCATCTTCATCTACGAGTTGGGTGTCGTGCCATTTTCTATGTTTTAACATTTTTATTTGAACCACATATTGCTTTACAACTTTAGGTCAGCCAGAAAAATTTAAGTAATGCTCTGAAAACAGGACTTAATTTAAATGATCTCAGCTGCTGTCTCCAGTGTTTGTCATTTCAGTTTTTTCTCCATAAAGTAAAATTTGTTTGCACTTTGTAGAGGTATTTAAGCTAGTCTATTCTTTTAAAAGAAGAAATAATAGACTAAAAAGTTTTACATCCTTGTAACAATACCCAAAGACTTTCTGTAAACTGGTTAAAAGGTATACTGGGTACATAATACTTTCTTCTAGTTTGCTGATTGAATGAAAAAGAATAGTACTTCTTGAATGCAAACACCAACAGGTTCCTAAACACTGAGTTCTTCATTCAGATGACATCAATCTAGTAAGTAAAAGTAAATTAGCATGCATTATGTGACGTGTGATTTCTTTTGATAATGAGTGTGATTACAAATCAATCTAAATAACCCACACAGTCCTGATTGTTTTATTATTTTCTACTTTTCCAGGGGATCAACCAACCCTCCATATGAATAACTCACTGACAGAGAAAAATAGTGAATTATAAAACAATCTCTTCATATAACCAAAAAGAAAAAAATAACAATCTCTTCAGGATAGAAGCCTCAAGAAAGAAACTATTAAGCAAGCTTGAACACTGAAAGAGGTATAAATGTAGAAACTAATAAGAAACATAGATAGAAAGATATACGTACATGTATGACTAAGACTGGGCACTTAACATGCCTTATTTTGTCTATATTCTGAAATGATAAAAGAGATCTTTGTCAATACAAAACATCAGTGATAAATAATGCAACAAGTTAAGAATTATGAATAACAACACTTTAAGGCAAAACTTACTTTGAATACGTCAAACCAAAATGTCATCTTGACAGGGTACAAGACCCTTAGCCCTGAAAGGATGCCACTGTGAATAACAACACCCAACTCGTAGATGAAGACGAAGATATGGAGATTTACCCGGGTACACCCCTTTTTATCCGGATAAATAATTCAAACAATTTCTCAGGTGCCAAGAACAATACCCGGGTACACCCCTCCCTATCCGGGTAGGCAAAAATTTTCAAAAAATACCCGGGTAGGCTTGGTGGTCAACGGTCAAACAGGGGCAGATTGGTGTTATGTTTTTTGACGGGGTTAAATTTTTGAAATAGTTTATAATGAAGGTCAATTTGGTAATTAATTATTAATAAAGAGTTATAAGGGTCAAAAAGCCTGATAAAGTGTCTTTGTATTTGTAAAGTAATAAGAGACGAAAGGAACATTGAAATAAATTTGTGTCTCTAATACGTCTCCTCATAAGAGAGCTCACTAAACTTAAAGGAAGTCGAAACATCAAAGCAACATAGGACCGTCTCGGAGTGGGGAAAAATCCAACTGGTCGCTGCCGAAAAAGGGCCTCCACGTGCTGTCACGCGTCGACCAACCAAAGGGAGGGGCGTAACTACCACACGCGCATGAGAGTGCGTGGCTGATCGAATGGTGACGTGACCCGAATAAAGAGAATCGCTCTGCCGAGACGAGCACAACAGTGGGTGATTTGTAGAGAAAAACCACTGAACGACAGTGGTCAGCTATGAAGGAACGACGGTCAATAGGTTTTTGACTGCGGTTCTCAAGGAGAAAAGGCCGACAACAATGCAGAGAAGACCCAAGAACAAAAGACGACCGAAAGCTGACAAAGAGACAGCATCCATTTTATTTTATTTTGAAAAGGCAATAAAAATGGGTTCACCGGAGAAAAAAAAAAACGGATTAAAATTCTTCTCGTTAGGCTTTAGATACCATATAAAGCATTAATTTAATTCAAAAGTTTAAACTATTATATAAGACTACATTAATAATTTTATATAATCTCTAACCATATTCTTGGAACGCAAATGATAGTAGGCTCAATTGGTGACTAGGTCTTCGGGTTCATTCCTTTAAGATGAGACAATTTTCTTTTTGCTTAGACATTCAAAAGAAGAAGAAAAGTGAATATATACTTCTATTTTGAGATATTTTATTTTAAAAAAGTAATAAACAATTATGGTATACAAATGATGCTTGTGATTTGGAAGATTGTGCATAAGGCCACGTTATTGCTTCTTGAACGATCGCACAAGGCTCTCTGGAAAAACCTAGGCGCCCACATGATGTTCGCCATTATGTTGCGGAGGCTTCCAGGTTTGACTAAACGTATTGTTATTACAAATAGCTTCATGACAAGTACACCGTTGACTTTTCCATTTTTCATGCCATGAAGAGGGATACCTTGTTCATGTAATAATCATTTATATAAGTTACTTATTATAAAATATATAATTCAACTTGATATATTATTTGAAATATTCTTTTAATTTTGCAAGAATTTCAAATTATCGAGTAAAGTTGTAGTATCTAATGTTAAATTATTAAATATCTGTGGGGAACATACACGGTCCCACTCCCATTGCTTATGCTGTTTGGACTCCAATAGCTATTTATTTTACAACCCATTGCTTCGATGAAAAAGAAAGCAACAATAAGCAAGACAACACTTGTTTTCTTCAAATAAAAACAGGAATACCATAATTTTAGGGGTGAAATTAAATGCCACATCTTCCCTGTCCACCAAAATTTGAATTTATGGCAATTTGCTTCCACCAGAACAGTTAGCAAGCGTAATAAGGATAATAATAACATAACATATTTGCATTTGTTATGCAATTCTACGGTTTATTCCCAATTTGTTGAAATAGTACTATGTCCCAACAAACAGTCATCCATGATTCTGGATCATGTTGGAAAGTATACAACACTATTCCTCATCCACCCCAATGCCACCTTCCAACAGCGGAAAAGTCAGTTGGAAAACGCCAACCCCCAACTACCAATCAAAACCATAATAATAATAATAAAATAAAAATAATAATAATAGTCAAAGGGAATCTCCAAGAGAAAAGAGAGAGACATTTTCTCCCAGTTTG
This sequence comes from Gastrolobium bilobum, assembly GCF_033153095.1. Taxonomy (NCBI): domain Eukaryota; kingdom Viridiplantae; phylum Streptophyta; class Magnoliopsida; order Fabales; family Fabaceae; genus Gastrolobium; species Gastrolobium bilobum. The sequence goes on from NW_026898413.1 coordinate 329,163, forward strand.
GCAACGTAAAAAATTAGAAGGGTCTTCTTCAAAACCTCAAATAAGAATTGGGCGCGAGCTATATTCTTAATCCATATATCAATTTTCATAAAGTCTGCATTTTTTTGCTTCCATGTAAAAAGCTACGACCATTGAGAATTTTATTGGATCTCAGTAGTATCCGATCAAGCAAAAATATTGCAACAATACAACATCAAAATTATTCTGTAATACTACAACTACCGAAAATTAAAGAAAGGTTCTCAATGAAAAAGAATAAAAGATTCCAGACAACAACATAATCCAAAACAAAAAGCGAGATTAAACAAGTAAGGATTATTGATCAATCGATCATGTCATGGCAATAACATATTACTAGACATCCGTGTACATACAATACACCCCCAACTCAAAAATCTCAAAAAAAAGAGAGAAGGAATGACATAACAGAGAAAAATCTACAGATAAAAAAAGAGAGGATCTACCAGTTGAAGATGCGAGAAAGAGCGAGTCTGATGCGAGGATAGACACGAAGGGATAAGAGGGTGTAGTCTTGAAGAAAATTCTGGATGGTGTGGACGAAAAGGTTGAAGCTGCGTATGGGCGGAATGTACAAGGTCAGAGGCACTGCAGAGAAGGCCACAGCAAACAAAAGTTGCAGCATTTTTTCTTTTTCTTTTTTCTCTCTGAGAGTCAGAGCCAAGTATGGTTATTTAGAGCCACGAATAACATTAGGTTATGAATCTGATATATCATGATTCATGGTCAAATCAAATATATGTCCACGTCTTATGGAAAAGGGAAGACAATCCTATTTATTTATTAGCGGTGATTATGGGAATGGATACTCGTGTCTCAAAAACATACGTTGAAACTAGTCAATGAGCATTGTAAATATATATTATATAAAAAAAATGCGTGATTAGATAATGATTAATATATTGAATCTTTAATTACCAAAAAAATATATATTGAATCTTTTAAATAAAAGTTTATTTTTATTTTTTTACAAAATATAGGACTATTTTATTTTAAAATGATTGTACTCATTGTAGATTTGTTTAAATAAAATTATATCCAATTATTTGGGGTTAGCCTACTATAAATATATTCGTAACTTTTTTTAAAAAAAAAATGGAACATATATGCTTACATATAATAGTATTTTATATTTTATAAGAATCTCATGCCTCAAAATCTCAGTCTGATTATTAATGGATAGGCTTTTAGAACTTTACTAAGTTGTTTGTTGTTAATAAATAGCTTCCAGTAATAACCTCATCTATATTGGATGACTGATTTGAATTGGGTTTTTTTATAATTTATTCTATAATTTAGAATTTTTCAATAATTATTAATTATTTTCATTTTTATTATTTTTAAATTATGCTTGAATGTACATTGATTGTGCATTATATCTTCTTTGATTGCGCATAATTATAATTATTTATTTTTTTATTATTTTATTTTGCCTATTTAAGGCTTAGAGAATCCTATTATTATTTAGTTATTTTTGGTTAAATAAAATTTTAAAAAAAAAAGTAAAGTGTTTTCTCGCAATTTTTTTTCGTTCTTTCTTTTTGTTTAGCCAATTAGTTATTACTTCGGCATTACAACCTGTCATGTCATTCAAAATAATAAAAGGTTATTTTATACGGGAAAAATTATACTTATTACCATTTTTTCTTACTACCTCTTATTATCAATTTTGTTATTACTGGATCAAAATCAAATCAATGGTTCTCACTTGATGTTATTTTGTAACCATTGATTTGATTTTAATCCAACAATAATAAAATTAGTAAGGAAAAATAATAAGAAAAAATAATAATAAATATAACATACCCCTATTCTATACCATTGCTAGTAAGCTCAAAAAATTCTGGAACAAATGGCCATCTACGTTTACTTAATCCCTGTTCAACTTAAATTTGTCAATGTAAATTTATTATATGTAATATATGATTTTAGTGACTATGATTTTAGATTGCTAATAAAAACTTATTTATTTTTAAAAAGTGGCACTATATAATTTGCTCACATTAAATTAAATTATCCCTTTTTGTTAGAGAGAATAGGAAGGATAAGTTTCTGTAAAAATCGATTCGTCCAGTTTCTGACCGAAAATGGCATTCCATCATGTTTTGATCTTTAAAATATATTTGTTCAAGAAAAATTAACACAAGTTTGGATAGAAAATGTCAAGCTCGTGGAGATTCAAATGGAAAGAATCATGGCAAAACTAGTTGAAGTTTACTAATTCCGGGATAGCCTTTCATCTCATCATAAATATTTCATTTTCAAAAGGCTGAGAGAGAGAACTAATATAATTAAAACCATTCAGAGTCTAACAAAACAAGTGAGTAATTTTAGCTAATTCGATCAATAAAGAAAACATTGCAAATTTGCAGCGATCCACCAGTTTCAAGTCACCTTTTAAACTACGAAATTGACAAACAAAAAAGTTTATTAATTTGATTTTAGAATCATTTCTCTCATTATGCATATTAGCAAAGAGATGTCTCATTTCTTGTGAATAATTGAAAGTATTATAGAGATGATAAACCGATAGTCTTTTTTTTTTCTTTTTTCCTACGCATATGATTACGATGCCGAAAGTATATCAGTCATCAAGAGAGAGTTGGGTAGGAGCATGATGTGAATTAATCTTGAGTTTTTCATTTAGAAATATGTGACGAGGGAAAAAAAAGGGTATGTATTCTCACTCTAAATCGGCTAATCTGTAGGATTACAAAGTTGAAAATATTTTCTACTCATATTGGCAATTTATAGGCATAATATTAAGGGTTTAATATTTTTTATGTTGTAAGAAATAAATTTATTTTTTACATACACATAAAAATATGTGGGGCCCGTATTTCTTCTTTTTCTCTCTTCTACTCACATGGACTCATATGAATCCTATATACTTTTATGTGTAAGAGATAAATTTATTTGCTACAATATAAAAATATTAAGCCCTAATATTAAAATCACCAAGAATTTGATGCATCAAAATAGCTATGCATGTCTGAACCAAAAATAAAAATAAAATAAAATGGATGCGTGTAAATCCCTGAATTTTACATTAACCTAGTATTAACAGCTATTCTATATTGTATACAACATTATCATCGTTATATCATCTACTACCCATGACTATTTAAGAAGGCAATGAAACCTATTTAGAAAATATTTTATCTGCACATACAAAAGTGAAATATGCACACTCAACAAATAAATAAATAAAAGGAGAGAAGAGTGATACCGCAACTAAGTGTGAACTTTTGTAATAAGTTTGTCGCAACTCACGCAGAAGATATGCATGCTAGCAACTTGCGGCAAATCTGTTGTAACTCGACTGAAGGATCTGATGAACTTACGGTAGAGAGTACAGACCTTGCTTCTAATAGTCCACCAGATATGTTCTCCAAAATCACATCTTCGCTGGCCATAAGAGATGCTATAAGCTTCGCACCTGCCATCCTTTCCTGTTGAACATTAATAATACACCAACTTTATCGTATGACTTTTTCCGCATACATTAAGAGAAATAATGTGGCTACACTAAAAAAAAAAAAACATATGGGCTTCCACATTTGTGCTCTTCTTTACAGAAAAATACCGGCACCTCGTTAAATAGGACCCTCAAGCTATTTGAAAATCAATTGTCAAACCGTATTTTCATTTTTAGCTACTAGAATATTTTTTCTCCAAGAAAAATTTCTATTGGTTATCTACTTTTTTTCTCTATATTTTCCATGAAGTTACTATATATATAAATATATAAATATATATATATATGGATCAAGATCATTTTACATCGGTGTAAGATTAATAAGTCTTACACCGCATCTCAACCGTTGATTTTCGTACATCCAACGGTTATAATTTAGGAAGTCATGCGAATTAATTAATATTAATTAATCATTAATTACACTACAAATGACAACAGATGATTTCCGTCCATTAACGGTTGAGATGCAGTGTAAGACTTGTTAATCTTACACTGGTATAAAAAGATCTTACCCTTATATATATATATGGGACAAGATCATCTTACACTGGTGTAAAAATAATAAGTCTTACACCAAATCTTAATCATTGATTTTCTGCATCTAACGGTTAAAATTTATTAGGTCTCACTCATTAATTAAATTTTAATTCCCAATAAATCTCAACCGTTTGATGCACGAAAATCAACGGTTAAGATATGGTGTAACATTTATTACTCTTACACCGGTGTAAGTTGATCCTATCCCTATATATATATATATGGCAAAATCATTTCTGCAGCCGCTGCACATACAACAGGTTAGCATACCCATACGAGTCCTGGCTTTTTTTAAAAATAAAAATAAAAAAGCAGTGGGGCCCACTTCGTTGTCTCCGCTGCAGACAGCAACTATCTGCAACCGCTGCAGAAAAAGCAACCCCTATATATATATATAGGATCATTTTATATCGATGTAAGTTACTTTTTTAATTTTAACCATTCTACTTATATATCAAACGGCTCTATTTCTGTAGTTATGTGAGCCATAGTATACAATTGAATTAATGGCAAAAAATGAGTGTAAGAGAATAGGCTACCCTATATAATGGTGACACAATTTGGCTGTTAAGCCTACTATAAATGGTTCACTAACATTCACAAAAACAACTACAAAGAACACAGCAAGCCATTTCAGGGGACGGGGATTTAACTATAAGGATTAAAAACAGAAGGAAGATAACAAAACATGTAATATATGCAAAGATAAATGTTACTGCACCAAAAGGTCAGTGACAATCTTATTAAATGACCCCGTAATTAGTTTCACGCCACAAGTTTCCCACACATCCACCACCAATATATTTGATACATCGAACCCAATGTTAGATTTATCAAGTAGATAAAAAAATTTAAGAGACTTGCGTAAAAAACTTTATCCTGATAAAATTACAACTATGGTGTTATTAACGTAGAAGAGTGAAGGTAAATTACCTTCTCTGACTCCTTTCTCAGGGCTATTAGTGAGATTTTGAGAAGGTCATATGCAAAGGGAAGAACTGCAGATCTTAGATGATAGACAGCTGAAAATAGGACCTGGGTGCATGCTGCTCTAATCTCTGACTTCATTTCAAACTGTTGACAAAATTTTAGTCCATAACCCAGCAAGACTGATGGTAAATTTCGAGAACTACAACTCTTATCAAACTCGTGCAATCAAGCAATCAAAAACTAAATATGCAATGGTACCTCAAGAGAATGAAGGAGAGAAGGAAGAACTTGTGCTGCAAAATGCTTCTTGCAAGATTCTGAAATCTTCTGGGAAGTGCTGATGAGAACATTACCCATGCACAGACGAAAAGAGAGAGGAACTGAAGCCACAAATTCAGAGTTTTCATCACCCAACTCAGATTGTTCCTTCTTGTCATTGAGGAACCGATTGATCACATAGGTGACAACAGAATTCCCTGCAGCAGCAGACTCTTAACAGGTTTGAGAAGAAGTTACATTCAACTACCTATTAGCATTTCCATGCTTATATTCAGGATAACATACACATCAATAATACCTTCCTTCCCAGCAACCCTTATTCTGTCTGGCATGGTGTCGGTGATTGATTCCTGAGCTTGTAGTTCAGCACATACCATAAGTGCTAGACAATCAATGCATCCATGTTGTGCTTTAGAAACTGGGAGAAAAAGTTATGCCTATCAAAATTAGTTTTATTTCATACAAAATTGAAAGAAAATTAGAAACAAAAATAGTTTCAGACCTGAATCAGCATTCAGACAAGGCCATAACAGCACTGTTTCAATCAACCTTCTAATTGCATGCATCGAAGGATGAGACAGTGACTCCCAACCTCTGACCTATAAATCCAAAAGGGCCACTTTACTACAAGCTAAATTGAAGTAGAATCGATAGATACAGCCTGAAACTGAAAACAGAATTCTAAAAAGCAGAACGTGACAATCTAAATATTGATGGAAGAAAATAATTACCACAAGGGATGTACAGATTGAAAATAAACAGGCCCGTATCTTCAGTATGTTTTCAGAATCAACAGCGTGCTCTAACTTGGAGCAAAGAAATGGGAATAAAACCTATAGAATCAAACGCCATGAAATGTTAAAGTAATACCTAAAAACTGCCAATAAGGTAATAATAAGGTTTACTTTGGTGCCAGAAGATGATGTGATTCCGATAGGATATCGGTCATAAAGAGAAACAAGTGTAATCTAAGGATTCATACATTTTATACTGAAATAGGAATCACAGACCAATTATCCAAACTGACCGAACTAAGAACTACATCAAAATGAAAAACGTAAACCTGAGAATTGAGGAATTGCTTCTTAAATTTTCAATCATGCTATATATACAAAGCAATGCCAAAAAATATATCAAAGTGAAATCTAAATAAAACCAAGGTCGTGCTATCACTTTAAAAATAAAACTATCGATGTCTTCCACGAATTTGAATTCAATTTTTTAAAAAATAAAAAATAATTACTTGTGGATGAATGCGTCCGCACAGCTCAGCCGAAAGCTTCTGAACATCTTCAAATTCAAACTCACAAAATGCCCTGAAGCAAATGAATAGCATGAAATATGCATCAAGCTCCTGTACCATTTAGTGGAAGGAAATAAACGCTATGTTCGTTGCACAAGGACCAACCTGTTTAGAAGGAGAGCAGCAATACACTCATAACCAATCCCAGTGTCTCTGCTGTCTGTATCTTCCTCACAATAAAAATATACATTTTGTAATGACTTCACAAGAGAATTAAAATGTATTGAAAGAAAAAAGATAGAACCTCTATTCTGATAGACATACAGTAGTTTATGCACAATACTCGAGAACCTGGGATTTATAGATAGGAATAATATCCAAAGACATGAATCTGGATAATTGAAAACCTAAGTATGAAATGTTAATGTATCCAGATTTCTTCTGTCAATTTTTTTTATTTTCTTCTGTGTAGAGGAGAGTGTAGATAAGAGTAGAGGCTAGAATTATACTAAACGGGATAATCTGTAAAACAGTCTCCCTAGGTATATATACTATTAGGTTAAGAGTGTCGTACAACACAGTACAAAGTACATATGGGCCAAGGCCAGATACTCTCAATAGCTTAATACTAACTCTTAACATTCTCCATGAAACATCAGTTGCTACTATAGTTTCAAGCACTTCAATCACATGCACTTGTGAATTTTGTGAAGAAAGAGAGAACATATTTAAACAAATTTGCAGAACATCCAATAAAAATTGAGTCACTAATTCAGATTTTAAGAATAGAAGACAACATTATTACAAGACTTGGTTATAAAAAGAATCACGAAGTCTGCAACTTTTCCATCCAAGGTTTGGAAAGCTTATAAAACTCCAGTAAGATCAATTCAATAAGCTCAGAAAGCAAATTTCAGCTCTTAATTCAAAATTCATGAGAAAATAGAAACAGGAACAGAACCATGATTCCATGAGCCTTTAATTTTCAGATCAGAAGATTCGATGAATTGTCTTTAATACCAAGTAAATCTCACAGGATAAGTACTGACAGAATCAAACATAATTAAATCAATTCAAAGGTTTAACAAATCAGGTCTGCATGTGAAAAAAAAAAAAAAAGAGTAACAGATCAACTAAATATTGGACATGCGAACAACATCTAGAAGTATTAGATGGTAGAACAAATAGCAATCAAGACAATCAGAAAGGGAGATACACAAGGTATGAATATATACCATGCATTATATTTTGACTGAGATGTCCATACATAATTGATGAATTCAGGTCATTGAAAGTTTTCATGGGAAGCATCTTAATTATGAGCAACGGGCAAAGATGCTCAAACAGAGATCGCTGCATTTCTTCAAACTCATCACTGGTATAGGTTCTACACTCCCATCTTGACAAGAAACTTTCATCAATCCTGCTACAGAATTGAACCACATTAAGTCCAGTTCTTGAGGGAGACTTGTGTAGACCATGTCTTCACAAGTTGTGAAGACTTAAACCAATAAACAATTAATACATCATCAGTTCATATTAATTATCACATAAATCTTTGAGCCACACATAATTTTACATTTAAAGTGATGAATTGTCAGCTGTTGGCTGATTTAGATTACACAATTTGTGAGACATGGTCTACACAAAAATTTCTCCCAATTTTGAGGCAATTATGCAGACAGACATATTCAACGTGATGACAGCATATATGGACAAAAAGAATTTAATATTGTAATAACCCAAATGCGGATGTTGTATGGTTATGACAGATAAATATCCTATTTGATTTCCGGAAATAAAATGCATCCAACCGGAAAAGTTGTATAGGGCCATCATAAATCCCTCATGCAATCGTTGCGCTACTATCATATTAAAAATGGAAGCAGTAACAAAACTCTGATCTTGACCAAAAATGCAGATATTATGCTCTTCATATGGATATAAAATAAATAGAAAAGCAAAGGAGCAACATATCATGCATGGGAAAACCAACCACATAGCAGTGATGAAGTTGAAGGTTATCCAAACCAAAAAATATCCCATACCACTAGTATATATCAACAGGAAGAACCATTTCTCAAAAGGATCCTCAGGTTCATTATGTTTTAAAATGGTAATTGACCGGAACTGTGAATTGCTATAAACCTAGAAAACAAAGCTCTCCAGTCCTTGAATTACAATAAAACTAAGTTACACTTTCCCAATAAATAAGAGATGCTAACCCACTGCAGAGCCTGGTGTTATAATTATGTAACTTGTGTTTGTAAAATGATGGAACCATTGAGTCAGGTAAGCAGCATCATAGGCGTCAAAAAAATTACTACGACATCTTAATTTATCAATCACAGACAAAGACACATTCAGACAAATCCACAACTTCCATACAATCAGATGATATTTTTACTTTTGCTTTTCAGGCCTACAGCTTAGCTAGTAAGATCAGACATATTTTAGAGATCCCTTAAGCTTCAATGTTTTATAACAGCGACCAACCAAAAACATAAAACAAATATGTAAGCCCCCATGCTCAAAGGCTCCATAAAGTACAGCACAGCTTAAATATCAATATACAGTCCTCATGATTGTATACTTCCCAACCCTTTCTTTGGCATTGCATAGGAGTATACAAAGACCACTTCCATTTGAAACCGAACACAAATCCTGAAAGCAGCATCCCTATTATATCCCACTCCCAGGTTCTCCAATTAAGTCAATATTCTTTCTTCAAACTCTCAATAATGCAAAGGGCAACAGGTTTCTTTATCAGCCGTTGACTTTGCAAGTACAAATGTAGCTGTTTTATTTTGACTGATCAGTTCCCAGATATGACACAAACAGAAACAGCTCTTTGGTGTTGTTGAGATATATAGTCCCACATTGGTTGTATGTGCAATTAATGTGGAGTTTATAAGGCCTTGGGTACTCCCACCCTTTGAGCTAGCTTTTGGGGTGGTGTATCCCAAGGTTCTTTACAGGTGTTAAGAGGTAAAGCTCTCTAGCTAACAATTATAGATAAGGGGAAAATATAACAGCTATACTGATTGGTTAAAAGGTTGACGATAACACTACTGATCTTTAAACAAGTAGTTAGAAGCATTTTTTTTTTGTAAAAAAAAAAAAATGTAATACGTATACTCACTTCTTCTGTTCTCTAACACGCAACAGAACATGATGCAACACAAGATCAGCAACATTTGCCAGGGTTTCACTTATATAACTCAAGAATCTGACAATGGTTGCATTTGATGGATCTGCAAACATCTTGTCAACCAGTGGTCCAACTAAGAAGTTCCAGTTTTGAACCTGTTATACATTGGAATTAACAAATTAGAATACTTTCACTAATCTAAATTATCTGTGTCTGAAGGTGCATTTATTGGAACAAAGTTATTAACAGCTAAGAAAATCTACAAAGAAAAAGACAGCAAAGAACTACCATTTGTGCAGTAAATGTTTACATCATTGCATCACAGACAACCAACAGAACATAGACAAAATGTGAATGTACATGGTCAAGCCACAGATGCATATCTAGGGGGAAATAGATGTCAAAGGGTAGTAAACAACTTCAAACCAAAAATTTGTGTCAAACTTCAACTTTCAGGGATTGAGTTTTGTTAGAGATAAAAGAAACTATTCTTGGGCTTGTACCTAATTGCTTAAGCTTTGGGATGATTTGGTTCTTAACATGGACTGGAACAACTTCTACCAAACAATTAAAGAGTTTGATTGTAGCCACCCCAACTCTTCATTATCAAATTAAATTTTAACTAGGTTAGGTGGGCTAGTGGCATGGCATCTATGTTTGGAGCACAAAGGGCTTTCATGTAAGGGGGCAGATTAAAGACAAACAACCATCAACGGATGTGCACCTAACAACTCAAGCTTTTGGGATTATTTGGTTCTTGACAAGATAAAAGGACTCTGGTACACAACATTGCTTTAGCAGAATTAAAATGTTAAAAGAATCTATTTGCATTTATGACTGCTATAATATCTTAGAAGTCTACGATTTCCTTTAATCAAGTTAACTGGTTTACTTTTTTCCCTAATAAATATATCAATCATCTATTTCTTGATCAGCAGATCAGGTTCTAGCATTTTAAAAAAGAAAGAAATAAGATTGTGGCCACTACACAGCTATATTCATAATTGCATAATAAATCTTACACTTTTGGACCACTCTGGAACCAGTTTGAGTACTCGGTCAGGATCCGACTTTGACCCTGACATTGAAGAAAACATAATGGAGGCAGTGTTTTTAACCAACAAGAATAGAATGCTGAAGTGCACAGCCTAGAAACTGAGATTACCTATTGCTTAATATTATATTCACAGTTGTAAATAAAGAAAAGAATATCAATAAGTTATCACAATTTCAAATAGACAGTACTGTGTATGTCTGTGTGTATTGATAAAACACATTAAAATAATATGTATATACATTCTTATATACGCCTGTCTGGATTAACTGGCAACAATAAAACTGAGCACGCTTACACTATTAAATTAAAATCCAGAATGTGATTTTCATAAATCTGACAGTTGGATTTTAACAAGTTATTGAATGATCTAGCACAATTTCAAATGAAGCAAGCATTTTTTTCCACATCAAACTGTGATACTTTCTTCAATTTATCAAAACTTGAAGAACTTTAGCTGTAGGTAATACTTACGGCCATAAAAACCTATTTGAAATTGATATGAAATTTTACAAAAATGATCTACAAGTCAATGACATCCGATAACAGAAGATTTTTGTAAGAAATCACCCTTGAGAAGTTATTAAATGGTACAAAACTAGTCTACTTTTATATAGGTGTCAATAAATGCTGAACCTACCGTTATATAGATAACGATATATACAATAGAACTAGGGAAACAATGAAACCAGCTCATGCATAGACTGTCAAATTGTAACGTCGAATGGGAGGGGGAATACACACACACACATATATATATAGGGACGGTTATATTGCATACCTATTTAATCTTCCTACCCTTATTACCTTTTTATCATTGTTGATTATATTTAAATCAACGGTGATAAACAATTGGTGTAATTAGTTGAGAAAAATAAGGGAGAGACAAATAAAATAAAAAACATTATTATATTTGAGACCATTAATTTAAATATAATCAACGGTGATAAAAAAGGTAGTAAGGGTAGGAAAATTAAATAGATAGTCAATATAATCATCCCATATATATATATATATACACACACACACACACACACTACCTTTATCTTCAGTGGACTGTGGAAGATCTAGGGTTTCGCGGATGTTGCTGCAAGGATAAGGATGCAAAGCTTTCAGTCAAGCATTGATATCATCACATATCAAAAGATTCATAGTTTTCGAACTCCAGCTCTAGAGACAGAAGTTTTCAGATTTATGCTTTTATAAGTTCAGCTCTGCAATTTTAAAGTCCCAGTAGAAGGAGAAACGAATAAAAGAAAACATACCTAAGACAGTCAAGAAGCAACAATATGACTTCAATTCTCTGGTTGTGACGTTTGAGGACCCCAATGATGGCATCACTAGCAGATGATTGGCTCTCATCTGTAGAGTAAACAAGACCAACCAATGCAGGCAAGTACAATGAAGGGTCTGCAAGAGTAAGTAATTCAGCAATGAGAATGTGCCACCATAAAAAAATGGAAACAAAATTACCAAAAAAGACAAATATATATGTGAGTAATGACCACCAAATGTTTGTAGGACAAAGCAGTAGGCGTCATAAACATTCATATATGCTAGTATACATGTTTTGGTGACAAGACATTTACTAGATTACCATAATGTGGTGCGGGACTATATGAAAACATTAGTGCTTAAATAGATATGTGCAAGTCAAGGTGAGAAAGGAGCACGACAAATAATAACAAAGAATGAAGCATTTAACAGAGGAAATAAAGGAAGAGAGAAGTAAAAGATGGAAAATGCAAAAGAAGCAATCAACCTAAACGATTAAGATATTAGGTGTGAGCTCAGAAATTGCTTTTAATTACATTTCACACACACCTGACAGGAAAGTCCTTTGGACTTGAGGCATGAATAAAGCACAGAGCTACAATATCTTGTGCTTGAAATTTAATTTTAAACAAGAATGATGGTTTGGAAAAAATGCTTAATCATTCGGATAAAGAGGCTCCAACAGTAGGTCAAGAAACAATCATCCTAAAAGTCCATCCATTACAGGAAGGCCCGATAATTTTTTAATTTATATAACATACACATAAAAATTATAAAAACTACAACTTATATTTCAGTTTTAATGCTAACCTATCACTGGAAGCAATTTGGATGCCTGCTCACGAATCACAATTTCTTCATCTCCAAGCCGCTCTAGCAATTTGTTGGCTATATCTTGCCTAAAATAGACATATAAACAAATAAATATACAAACAACTAAAACTAATGGTATAACTATATAAGCAGTCATACCAAGCAGAATGAGGCAATAATTTTTGTGACCCTGATGATATATGGAAGATTTCCGATATAACATCCATAGCATTTCTTCTCTGCGAAATGTTTCCAGAAGCAAGGCGCTTTAGAATTGCCATTAGGCATTTATCATCTTTGCTCCTGGTGGATTATCATGCACATCAGTTCTAACTTTAAAAACAGAAAGAGTTTTGGCTTAAAAGTAATCCTGCTCAGTATCATATGAGAAAGGAAAGACTGACTACATTGAGCAGTATTCTGCTATCAGCATAACAACAGCTCTAGATGTACCATCCCGCTCATCTAGAAGGTGAAGCAGAAAAGGCATCACAATATTCGACTGCCTACTGTCAGGAAGTGTATCTTCTTGTGAGTAATTTGGCTTCAAAATGATAGCCTTGAATATTGAAACCACCCCAACTATCAAATCTTCATCAGTGCAATTAAGCTACAGACAAAGGAGGGACAATTAAATTTAAAATTAAGTTCCACTATCACTTTGATAAGAAAATCTATACCCAAATTACTAAACCACAGTTTGATTAATAACTGACTTCTAAGTGCATCATAACTCAAAAGAAGCTAGATAACATGCAAATCATATAATCTATACATATATGCAATATATGCCAAATTACTCATAGCAGATACAGTGTCTGTATCATCCACCAAGGAAAACCAGAAGTCCTGATGAACCAAGAAAGGCTCCAAGGAAATAGGAAAAACTGCATTACACAGTAATAAATTGAAATAATTATTTTTTTCTTTCCCTCAACCTCAAATGGCATCATAGAAAGCTTTGACAAAACAACTAACATATCTTTCTTTAACATTAAGATCAATACCCTATTTAGTCATATGTTTGATTTGTTGGAATTGGGGTGGTGAGAATGGGAACGGAATAAAAGTGTTTGGTAGCTACTATGGAATCCAAAGAAATTCACATTCCATTACATCAAGGATCGATTCAATTTAAACGTATAACATTTGTCTTCCTATTAAATTACAAAATCCTCATCCTTAATGTAAAGAACCAATTCAACCCAAAAGTTTAAGCTCTTGGGTGAGGCTACATTAATGGTTTTTATATATATCTCTAACACGCTCCCTCACACGAGAGCCCATTGGGCTTGAAGGGTGGATGATGCATCAATCTCAGCCTATCTACACTAAGAAATTCCACAAAGAGAAAGTGAGGAGCGACGAGGATCGAACTCGTGACCTTGTGGTCACTGAAGCTCTGATACCATGTAAAGAACCACTTCAACCCAAAACCTTAAGGTTTTGGGTGAGGCTACATTAATGGTTTTTATATATCTGTGACACTTAACCTGCAATTGCTACATCTACACCATTTGCTACTGCCATTGTGCTCACACCCATCTCCATCAACGTGAAGTATCTTATTTATTCTTGTGTAATTTGGCATGGAGGGATAAAAAAGAATATTCATTTTATTTTTTACCATATCATAATTCATATATGCCAATAGGGATGATTATCCCATTCCCATTTTCTTTAAAACCATTTCACTTAACACGACCTGAAAGAACTTAAAAGCAAGACCATCGTGTCAGAAAGATCTCTATCAACTATGTGAACTTAAAATTTTGAATGTCGGGTAGTTCTGGAATTTGTTAAGTTAAGCAATATATAAAACCATTAATGTAGCCTTACCCAACAGCTTAAGCTTTTGGGTTGAATTGGTTCTTTACATGGTATCAGAGCTTCGTATCTCGGGTTCGATCCTCACCGCCCCCCGCTTTCTCTTGTGGAATTTCTTAGCACAAGTAGGTGGGCCTGTGCATTGTCCACGCTTCAAGCCCAGTGGGCTCTCGTATGAGGGGGTGTGTTGAGATATATAAAATCATTAATGTAACCTCACCCAACAGCTTAAGCTTTTGGGTTGAATTGATTCTTTACAAATAGTGCTCTGCTTTGACAATTCATCACGGGAAGCCAAATGTTAACTATATTATCTAAAACTTGACAAAATATCAGTGCCTCCTGCAAATTACACTGCTCAAAATTTGAGCATTGATCTGTCTTTCAAATGCCAAGGGCATTATTACAGCATTCAGGGCACTGCCAATACCATGTCATATAAGGTCAGAACTCAGAAGTCAGAACAGACAATAACTAATCTACAGGTGTAGCAAAAATACTAACAAATGATATCCTTATTCTAAATTTCAAACGATAATAATTGAATATTAAACCTGATGCATAGGAAAGTATATGCAAGATTTTGAAGGAGAATACATATAAAACATTCATTTGCAGAATTAAATAGTTGTGCAATGGCCTTGTTTATAAATATATCTGCAATATATTTCCTCTAAACTTTCGGTGAGGTACCTGTGGGACTAGAATGCGTGAGATATTCATCCCGAATTCTGACACCACGCTTTCAAATTTCTTGCTGTCCAGGCGTCCCAGTAGTAGGCATAAACAATTCAGGAAAAACTTTCTGGTCTCCAACCCACCATCCTTCTTGTCAGCATACTCACCAGAGTGGTTGTCCATATAATACTGCAGTTTTCATGGATATCAGCAAATAAACAATTCTATCACATACAATTGCAAGAAGCCCCAAAGAATTGATTTAACATGTCATCATACCATATACTATGACCTACTGATCAATTTCTAACCCACTTAAAACAAATGTGGCTCTAGCCAGTAGCAGTCACCGACTCACCATATAAAGTGCTAAAATGTAAGTAAAACACTCGCCACAAATTTGCTAGAGATGTCAAATGCATAATATTACTTTGTTAATCAAAATATCATCTACTCCCAGCTTAACATTACATGATCAGTATATTTTACAGAGTTAAGACGAGACTTCCACTTCATAAAGTGCAAGATGATATGTAACACACTAACACCCATACTTACAATAAGATTGCGGAAATAATAATTATCTCCAAATCCTCCCAAACATTCCACTAGATCACTTGAAATTCTCCAACCACTTCCTCCCATAAAAACCCTACCCCACCCCAGAAAAGGATGATAGAAGGATAATCAGTTTTTTTTCCGCTACATTTTTTTTATTTC
Source organism: Gastrolobium bilobum (assembly GCF_033153095.1). NCBI lineage: Eukaryota > Viridiplantae > Streptophyta > Magnoliopsida > Fabales > Fabaceae > Gastrolobium > Gastrolobium bilobum. The sequence goes on from NW_026898413.1 coordinate 345,166, forward strand.
TAGCAGAATTACATCAAAAAACCTAATATGTCGATCCTTTTTGTTTCTTTATTTTCACTGCATTCCTGATGTTACCTTATTAATTAAGGTTGGGAAGAGTTAAGACATCATAAGTCAACAGAAGTTTCATAAATCCGCAATATATTTCATGCCAATGTTACCTATCACCAAATGTATCCAAGATATCACATTACTTTAATCAGACCAAAAGACCAACCTACTTTATATTTTTATGTCCCAATGAACGTGCAACACCACAAACATACAATTAAAATTTAAAACACCAAATATGATACATTGAATTGGAGCAGAGCTTAAACTGTGAACAGATTATTACAATACTGTCCAGTATGCACATTAATTTCAATGGTCAACTTACACATCACTTGCAATCGAATAATACATTTACCCCTCAACCTAACCTATTTGATCATGGGAAAAATATATTTAAACCTTGAAGCTTGTGAGGAGGGAATACAATCAAATACACTATCCAGAGACACATTCCCTTCCATATATGCAGAAAATACATTAAAGCCTAAACATCTTTATATTATGATGTCAAGTCAGCATATATTCTCTTTGCAAACAAGATAAACTAGTCATGAATAGTTTATCTCCATTGGCAAACATCCAACAGCGACCATCTGACATAGATTGAGACATAAGGAGATTGCTCAAATTATTTGGAAACATCATTATAGCTAATCTCTATTGCATAAAACCTGAATGCCAGACAAATACTGGTCCAACAGTTCCTTGTAATGCTGCGAAAATTTCTGATCTTCCAAGTGTAATAGCATGCTATAATGCTTCCAGCAAGAAGAGAGTAGTAAATCCCCAGTCTTGAGAGCATTAGAATCTGTCTTCAATGTTGCAGACAAAAAAAAATTATAATTCATAGAATACTAAGTAAATGAATTAAATATGAAGTAGCCAAAGAAAAATGTGTTGATTCCAGAACCTGCCTCATTTTGAAAGGACCCATAGTGACCTTTTATCTCCTCCAACCATTTAAGAACTTGCTCCAAGCCTTTGGCATGTAAAAAGCGACTTTTTTTGCTCCACTGCAATGTAGGGTACTAGGGTTAAATATCAAACAACAGAATAAGTTCAGTGCAAAGTTCAACAGAAGGCAACATTGAAGTATGCAATAAATGGAAGAACAGAGTTCAATAGCCTCTGTTTTCATTCCATTTACTCAACATGCAGATCCATATAATGTTAAGTGCCTATTTGGATCCTCTTATTTTTAGCTTCTCTTCTCCTTATAAGTAAAAGCTAGGCCAAACAGGGTTTGAGAAAAGCTCTTTTTTTTGTAATGAAGAAAAAAGCCAAAAGCTCCTAGGAGGAGTTTTTTTTTAAGCTCTTATCAGCTTTTCTTGAATTGTGTTTTTTTTTTAATGAAGAGCCGTAGAGAGAGAGAGGCTTTTCGTGAAATATGTGCTATAAAGTAACTTTTAAGCGAAAAATTTTATATAATCACCAAACAGCTTTTAGCTTCTTTTTTTAAGCTCTTTTTTTTAGTTTTAGCTTAAAAGTAGCTTCTAGCTTAAAAAAAAAAAAAGATCCAAACAAGCTATAAGTACACAATAATGGCGCTTATGAATAGCCATGAACCTAAAATCAGAACAGATTTTGTTTCAAAATTCAACATGATAAAAAATGCTCCCACGGATGACCTTCTAAATCTCTTGTCCATGGACTGTACAGTTAAATAATGCCATCACTTTCTAATGTTCATTTATTCAATATAACTTTCCTAATTGGATATCATAATTGGTTAGTTGCATATTATCAATATATGGCACATTGTCTAAAAGATAAATGATTCAGACAAGATTTAAAAGTATATAACTTACAGCAAGGAGTCTTTGCACCAAACAAATAATGTCATCTAAATGATGCCACAGGGTATATTCCTTTTCAACCTTTGACATCATCAAAGATTTTGAATCCAGTTTCTCCTTCTTGTCAACAGTAGGAGATTGTACAAAAGTAATTGCTCGATCTTTTGCTCTTGTGTTTAATTTTGACTTCTTACCTTGAAGCTCAGTCGTTTTAGTTAATGCTCCAGAAAGGGTCAACAAACAATCAGCAGCAGACACTCCAAGGCGAGATGGCAACTCAAAACCATCCTGCAAAGTGCTGAAGAGCCAGTGTTCAGATAACAAAAATTGATAGAATAGTTAAAGAATTAATAAAAAGAAAAATTAGATGCTAAACAATAAAAGGGACAAGAGGAAGAGATATAGAGTTGACATTGGAAAAATAAATGGATATCATGTTACACCAACAAACACAAAACAGCAGAGTTATGAAGATAAACAGCTGTTTAGAACTGATATTATCATTACACCACATCAATAATCAGTCAAATGTTTCCAGCCAACAAAATGTTATCTCCCGACAGCAAACTGCTACATTGACTCAAATGCAACCACATAGGTTGACTAACATGCATTAGTTTCAGGCATCCTTTTTATAAAATTATAACAATAAAAGATAGGGATGGGGAGGAGAAAAAAGAGAGAAAGGCACAATTTCGATGAACGCTCGGATTAATGATGCAAGATAACTAAAATATATTAATTAGCCAATACAGAAGGTAACCAAATAAGAAACATAAATGCTCTTATTATTCACTGAAGATAGAAGCTAAGAAATTCATTTCGGCAACATATCTGATAAATGATAAACATATAATTACATTGCGTATAAGCAAAATCAACCACTAAGCAACATTAACTTCCATTTACATTATTCTTTAAAAAGCAAAAAGAGATTCATCAGAAATAACAATACCTTCCTTTACTCACAATGCCTGCCAAATCCGGAATGCGAGTGGAGAATATCTTCAACAAATCACCATACCTCTCCCTTATTCCTACCATACACAAGTCAATTACACCGAAAAGAAGAAGCACATTAACACATATTTTTCTATTAACAGTTGAAGCAGGAAGAGTGAAAACTGCAAACTCACCACCAAACATGGATTGATGAACAGAATTCTCGAATTCGACGAGACTCCGAATAAGGAGGCACCAACCGAACAACAAATAGCGATCGTCCTTTCTGGAAGTGACGATGCCAGCAAGGCCTTGAGCGACGGGTTCGAAAAGAAGCTCATCCTGAAAGAGCCAGTTCATCAGAATCATGGCTTGGCCACCGTGCTTGGAGGAGTCTTTGCACTTCAATGCGTTATCGATGATGGGAACGAGAACTTGATCGAAGGAACGGTTGTTTTTTGCGGCGTCTGTTACGTAGTTGTGGAAGAACCAGAGAGAGTCCTCGAGAGAAGCCGTTGAAGGCGTTGGAGGGTGCGAGTGTGATGAAAGGCGAGAAATAGAGTCGTGGAGCTTCTTCGGACGGGTACTGAGAAGGCAAGTCATGGCACGTGCGAGCGTCACGGATACTATGGTTTCGGGTCGGGGCTCCGATTTCCATAGCAACTCTTGCTGTCTAGCTTCTTCTTCTTCCATCGTCCTCTCAAGTCTGAAGGGCTCTGTTTCTCGTTTCTGCTTAATGGACCAACCCCTGTACCATAAATCAAATCGCTTTTTTCATCTTCCAAGAAACGACGTCGTTGTATCTGTTATAATACTTTTATTTTTTTAAATAGGGATTTGCCTAAAAGAAATTAAAATAACTCATAGCCTTAAAATGAATAAGGCTTGAAACACACCAATCCAGAGTGATATTTCTCTATATTTTCGTTAAGGTAAAAAAATCAAAGTTAACACGGAAAATCAATTATAATACAAGATTTAATATTTCTTCAGTATCTCCCTGCATCCTATGAGGAAGAAGGAAAAAGAAGGAAAAATGAGTCCTACTTACATCTATACACCAATCCAGAGTGATATTTCTCTATATTTTCGTTAAGGTAAAAAAATCAAAGTTAACACGGAAAATCAATTATAATACAAGATTTAATATTTCTTTAGTATCTCCCTGCATCCTATGAGGAAGAAGGAAAAAGAAGGAAAAATGAGTCCTACTTACATCTATATGCAGGTTAAATAGGTCAAGTCTATAAAAAAAAATTGAATTTGACATAGCCAATAAGTTTAGTGTAAGTTAGATTAGAGATGTGGTTTGACTTTGACCTATATTAAAATTTTAAAATGTTTAACATAAGCCTATTCATTTATTTAAAGCCTTCGGTACTTATCAAGAATTATAAAAAATAAATGAAATAATAAATCATTTTATTTTAATTAAAATAAATAATACAATATAGACTCGAATGTCAGTCTAGGCAAATCTGTGTTGTGAAATCCGGTCTGACCCGGCCGAGTCGACTCGAAACCGGGCAAACTGGTCATTGGACTGATTCAAGTCAAGTATCGGATCCGGTCAAAAATATACCAAAATCGCACCCGGTCGTGTCATGCATTTTTATAAAATAAAATAAAAATAAAAATTGTTACAACTTGTAAAAAAAAAATTAAAACTCTTTTCAAAAAAAATTATAATTTTATTTGCTAATAATATATTTTTTTACAATGATTTCAAATTTCAGCTTCCAATACTAAAATAATTTGTAGAACAATAAATTAAGAGAATGTGACATATATCATTTCATATCATTTCAATGCAGATGAATTTGAAAAATTTGAGTTCACAACAACTGGTCTTTTGAATATCATTGAGATGTATGCTTATGGGAATTCTTTACAATTTAAACTGATATAGTAATAGCGTGTATTTCATTTATTTGTGCTTTATGAACTTGTGATTGGGTAATTTTTAAGTTTATTTAGTGAGCATTGCTTTATGAATGAGAAAGGTTATACTCATAACCTATTTTCAATTACAACATTTTACAACCATATCTTAACTGTTGATTTTCGCTAATCAACGATTATTATTTTCACAAATCAAACTCATTAATTAATTATTAATTCGCAATAAATGATAATCGTTAATTAACGAAAATCAACGGTTAAGATGTAGTTGTAAACGAAAACAGGTTGTAAGTATAATCTTCCTTACGGAGAATATAATTAAATTTATATATTCATATTTATATATATTTTTACATGGTTCATTTTTTTTCTAAAGTTACTTTAGAAAAATTTGTCTAATGTTCACTAAAACGATGTCGTTTTGGAGCGAAAATCATAGTGTGTTTGTAATTTTAATTTATTTCAGGGTTATAATAGTCTTTATCATTCTAATTTTTTAATCGTTCAATATCAAAACTACATCGGTTTGATGAACATAAGACAAATTTTTTTAAAGTAACTTTAAAAACTTCATTCCCATTTTTATATATATTTTATATATATCTGGGTCAAACGATCTTACCAGTGATCCACCGGTCCGACTAGTGACCCAAAAAGTCATAGGCCCGTGATAGATCGTCTGGTTCATTACCCCCTTAGCGCAAAAGATAAATAATGTTATCTCCTACGCATACGATAAATATTAATTCTAAAATATAATATATATATATATATATATATATATGTGTGTGTGTGTGGGGGGGGTGTAAATATTTCTACAGCCACTTTAGATAAGGTTATCTACAGCTACCCCAAAAACTATGTCGTTTTGATTAATGAAGGGTGTTTCTATAATTTTAGGTGAATTAATAGAGGGTGTTTTCGTAATTTTGCTTATTTTTTTATCATATTCATGTTACTGAAACACCCTTCATTAATTGACCTAAAATTACATAAACACCCTTCATTAATCAAAACGACGTAGTTTTTTGGTATCTATAGATAACCTTATCTAAAGTAGCTGTAAAAATATTTTTCATATATATATATACATATATAAGGTTTATCGTTTCTCAAATATTTTGAGATAACTTTATCTCTGACTGTTAAATCATAACCGTACAAAAAATGATAAATAGTGATAAAGGAAGAGAGAAATAAAAGGAAATCATAACAATTTAAAGGTGAATCAATTAATATAAGAAAATAAATAAAATGACATAATTTTTAGTTGGACGAAGATAAATATATCTTAAACTAATTGAGAAATATTTTTCTCATACATATATATATATATACACACACTGGCGAACCCACATTGGGGTTTTGAAGAACACCAAGGCAATGGGAGAAATGCACGTAGGAACTTTGAAGGGAAACATGTATTTTGTTATTGTACTCCTATGATCGTTACTAGTACTTACAGAGAACCTTTCTCTTGTTGGGTTGAAGGTGTGAGGTAAATTACCAAATTTTATGTCATTTATTATATCCATGCATTGAGTTTCATTATCCACGATTTTATGCTATGCTTTCCAGAAAGTGGTATTTAGAAATGTAAACACACAACCCAGATTTTTCTTACCTTGGGAATTTTGGACAGAATCATAGACTGCTTGATTCTTGCTTACGGTAAAGGAAAATTAACATGCATCCTTATTGATTTTACGACAGTTTTTGATGTGGTGAGTACTTAAATAAAAGACTTTCTTCTTAATTAGCATAGAAAGTGTCTAGCCCCTTCACCACGCATTCACTTTCTTTAAGTGTGCGGACATAAATTAAATTTTATGGTTACGCCCAATCATTCCGGATAACGCTTGCATCCTTTGTCTTACCGCGGCTACTGGCACAGAGTTAGCCGTGTTTAGTTGCCAACGTTGAGTTTGGAACCCTGAGCAGACTGCCGGTGATAAGCTGGAGCAGTCAATGGGGACGGACTGTAAATTCGTTGGCACTATGTCTACGCTGGCTCAAATCCAGTTCGGCCCAATAATTTGTCGATCCACAAAGTTTATGGCTTACCGATATTGCCCATCATCATTTAGCTATTGCATTGATTTTTCGATTAAATCAAATGTACCCATGCAATCAAATAGATTCATTATGTCAGAGTTTCCCAACGTGTTACATAAGGCAGATATTGTATAATTGTTCAGTTTTCCGCAAATTTTTCCAATCACGATCTTATAATAAGAACAAGAAATATTTCTCGATCAATCCTTTTGTCCCCCCATTCTTTTCTTCGAGAATCAAAAAGAAACCAAACTTCTCCTCAGGAAGATAGATGGGGCGATTCAGGTGAGATCCAAGAGTTGCTCTTTGGAGAGCACAGTACGATGAAAGTTGTAAGCTGTGTTCGGGGGCGCGCTCTACCACTGAGCTAATAGCCCGTCATGCAGGCCTCCCGCCGGGGCCCGCTATGCCCAAACGTACGATTTTCTCGATCTAAACAAAGCAGATTTTCCATAGATTTGGCTCAGCATGTTCTATTCCATACGGGTCCGTCACTATATATATATATATAAAAGTTTGTAAATAATATTATTGGATGTAAATAATTATTGGTCTGGTCTGATATTTTTGTATTTTTTATGTAAAACTTTTATAATTTTGGACGTGTGTGAATAAAATACTAAGGTTTATAAGGCTTAAATGACCTTCTAAAATTTATATTATAATTGCGAAGTTCCTTTATGTCCAACCACCTGGGATATTGAAAAAAAAAATTATTTTAATTCCTTATATTGTCATTTTTTTCTTACTTTCTTACTCTCTTTTTGGCTTTTGCCCTTTTATACATCTCTATCGTAGTTATCAGTATCTTGCAATATACGATATTATTCATACAATACAATGCGATTAATAAGCGTTGAGATACATATCGTGGGGTTTATCAGAAAAGGATTTATGTCGAACGATATGATGTTGTATCTTACGATATGATATTATACGTGTATCATACGATACCACAATTAATCAAAGTATGTAATTTTTAATATAAAAAAAGAAATAAAATTTGATTTGCGATTTAAATCAAAAAAAAAACCTAAAAGGATCCATTTTTAAAGAGGATGATGAATTAGTTACGTCACTGATAGATACCGATAATAATAGTAGAAATAATATTAATCTTAATGATTGATGAGTAGGATAATAATTGGTTTGCAGTTTAATTACTTATGTATTTTGCTTATTAGATCCTTTTTAGAATTTGGATTTATATGATATTAATTATATTATATATTTTTAAATTATTTTTTATTATATTTCTGTATATTACGATTCGATACGATACACGATATAAAAGCCCGATCAAACGATACACGATAGTATTGAGATTCAACAACCTTGATATCTATCTTTAGTTTACCTTAGTACATTTTCCCTTTTTATTTTTATTTTTAGTATTTCAGAGGGGCAAATGCCCAAAAGAAGCTACAAAGAAGAAAAATTTGAATCCAAAATAGGATTCAATTCAGAGGGAGCATAAGGTAACAATACGAAGGACTCCCTAGTAGTAAAAGCTAGCTTTGCAAGGCGGTCAGCTCCTGCATTGCATTTCCTACTCACATGAATGAAATTTATTGACCAGTCTCTGTTAGCCCAGCTCTTAATGCTGTTGATAAGCTGATGCTGAAGGCCAACTCCATCTACCCAGTTAATTGCTTGGATGGCAATAAGGCAGTCACTCTCCACAATAAGGTGTTGCGCATGACAATCCCACGCCATTTGAACTCCCATTAATATAGCCCAAAGTTCTGCTATTAAGGGAGAGCAGCTACCAACCTTGTACATAAAACCAGAGACCCAGCAGCCCTGCTCATCCCTTATAAGCCCTCCACAAACCGCAAGGACAGGTCCCTGCTTCACAGCAGTGTCCACATTAAGTTTCCACCATCCATGGGGGGGCTACCCATTTCGCACACAATCTGGCCTGAGTGTGGTCTTGCATCTGGTTGCGGTACAACATACTAGCTCTAATATCTCTAATGTAGGCTGAAATAACAAGGATGGGGTTAACTAGTCTAGAGAAGGAAGTATCATGGATTTCATTATTTTGCCATCTCCAGAGGAACCAGATAGTGGTAGGAAAAATATCCCTCCAATCCGACAACTGACAAGTCGGCCATCCCTTCCCCAGGTTTTTCTTGAGCCAGTCACTAGTAGTCAGAGAGAAGAAATCAGAAAGGGGCTTACCTGCGAACCACTCCAGCCACACAGATGTAGCCTTGCTGCAGTCTCGGAGCACGTGGGAGATACTCTCAACTTTAGAGACACAGACATGACAAAGGGGGGATCCACTCCATTTGGCTGTTTGCTCCTTCATTAGAATTCGCCCATGGTAAACCATCCACGTAAAACAGCGGATTCTTTGGGGTCCTCTCCAATTCCAAATTGCCTGCCAAGTTGGGTCTACCTCCAGGAAATCAAATTTCATCAGATGATTATAGGCTAACTTAACCACGTTCTTTTGGGAACCCAGATTCCCCCCCAATCAGGCAGTCTTCTCCCCTTCCTCTGAGGGAGGGAGGATAGCTTTAATAGAGTTCATAGCCTCATCCGGAACCATCAGTTTCAGAATATCCATGTCCCAATCACCTGTTCTGTGATTTCTCAGCTCTGCCACTCTGATATCAGTATCAATTAGCAACGAATTTACCAAGGAGTACTCAAATATGGGTCTCTCTAGGTAGGTCCATTTGTCATGCCAAAATTGGATGTCCTTCCCATTACCTACATACCACTGCATACTGTCCAAAAATTCATTCCACACACTACCCACCCCTTTCCACAAGGAAGAGTCGTAGGATTGAACTTTAACCTGTCTTCTGAGATACATCTTTCTTTCGTATTTGCCTCTAAGAACCTGCACCCATAAAGAGTCCTTAGTGTTTATCAGTCTCTAGGCGAGCTTGTGCATAAAGGCAGCATTATGGACCTTCAGATTATGGATTCCCAGCCCTCCTACCTGTCTAGGCTTGCACAAAGATTCTCAAGCTATAAGGTGCACTTTTTTCTTCTCCCTTGGGTCTCCCCAAATAAATGCACGTTGGATTTGCTCAATCTCCTTGCAAATAGAGATAGGAAGGTCTCCATGTTGCATATGATACACTGGAATAGAGCTAAGAACAGAATTGGCAAGAGTAACCCTCCCTGCAAATGAAAGGAGCTGACTCTTCCACTTGGCCAATCTCATTTTGACCCCATCCAGGACACCAGCATAATTCCTTCTTCTCCCCCGACCATGGTATAACATTGATCCTAGGCACTTTCCTAAAAAGCTGGCTGCCGAGAAGCCACTCGTTCTGGAAATTTCTTCTTTAACTGCAGGAGGAGTATTCTTAGAAAAATAAATCACTGTCTTTTCAATACTCACTAGTTGGCCAGACATGTCACAAAATTCCTTTAGACAGTCCATCATCACCCCTAACTGTTCAAGGTTCGCTTCCCCAAAGAGGACTAAGTCATCTGCGAACATAAGGTGGGAAATAAGGGGACCCTTCCTACCTACTTTCATCGGTTTCCACCTCTTACTTCGGACCGCTTCAGCAATAAGGTGGGATAGCTTATCCATACATAGCACAAACAGATATGGAGAGATCAGGTCGCCTTGTCTAATGCCTCTAGTTGGACTAAACTTGTTCGAGGGGCTGCCATTCCACAAAACCTGAAAATTAGTTGAGTTTATACAAGTCTCAATAATATTATCCAGGTGCTAGGGGATGCCAGCCTCTAACAGAATATAGTTAACAAACTTCCAATTCAAACGGTCGTACGCTTTGGCTAGATCAATCTTGACAGACATGTATGCTCACTTACCAGTTAGCCTATTCATGGGGTGTGTCATCTCCTGCGCTATGATCACATTATCATGGATAATTCTCCCTGGGACAAAGCTAGTTTGGAAAGGAGAGATTAGTTTGTCCATCACTGGTTTCAGTCTATTGACAATAAGCTTGGTTATTGCTTTGTACAAAACGTTACACAGAGCTATAGGCCGAAATTGTTCAACTCTCTCCGGCTTATCAACTTTGGGAATCAAAACCACTAAGTTTCATTGATGTTACAGATATCCTCTGGCTTCTCAATGTAGTTTCTAACATCATTGCACATTTTGTTTGCCAGAAAAATCCAGTTGCTTTGATAAAAGGCTGCCGGAAAGCCATCGGGCCCAGGCGCCTTGTGCGGGCCCATTTGGAAAAAGCCAATCCTAATTTCTCCATCCGAAAAAGGTTTGTTTAAATTCTGAACCTCTTTGGGATCAAGACGGGGCCAAGAGGTTGAGGAACTTCTCCAACACCTGACTGGCTGGTCTTCAGTGAATAGGTTGACATAGAAACTGGTCACTATATTTTTCAGAGCTTCATCACTTCTAACCCATAACCCCACTTCGTTCCTTAGAGCCAGGATCTTATTCCTACGTCTCCTAGTGATAGCCACAGTGTGATAGAACTTTGTGTTTCTAATCCAAAACGTTCTAGCTTTGTGATACCACAGTTGTTATTCCATCTCCAAAGTATCCTCAAGCTCGCATCTCAAGGAGATATCCAGCTTAATTAAGAAATGATTAAAACCATAGTCTAGTTTCCTTTGTAATCCTTCAATCCTTCGAATCAAGGAGTTTTTCTTTCTACTGATGATACCAAAGTTATTATAGTTCTAGTCTCTCAGAATGGGCACTAATCTGGAGAGGTTTGCAGAAGTCTCAGAATGAGAGTCCCAATTCTCCTCCAAAACTTGCTTGAAGTTAGGATGCTCTAGCGAAGGAGGGAACAGTCTAAATGGTCTTGGAGTCCAATCAGTTGAAGAATTAAACAGAGAAATAAGGAGAGGGCTATGATCAGAGTACAACCTGGGGAGGACCTTAACCACAACTTCTTCATAACACAGCCTCCACTGGGTGTTGGCCATTGCTCTGTCCAGTCTCTTGAAAACACGATCAAGGTGGGAGAACTTGGGACCCTTCCATGTAAAGCGAGAACCACAGCTACCAAGGTCCAGTAGCTTAGAGTCATCTAGCACAGAGGAGAACTCAGAACATCTGCTGAGATTAACAGGTGTTCCCCCTCTTTTTTCACTCGCCGTGAGAATCTCATTGAAATCACCCGCAAGTAACCATGGTTCCTCAAACGACGCATGAAGCCGACGAAGATCGTCCCATAGGGTCTGACGAATTTCAATTCTGGGATTGGCATATATAGCTATGAACAAAAATGGTTGCTTATTGGGAATGGAAACTTGAATCAAAATAAATTGGTCCCTCTTCTCAATTATCTTCACCGAGCAGCTGGACTGGTTCCAGAGGATCCATATCCCTCTGGAAAATCCCACTGCCTCCTCAATTATGGAATCATCGTACCCCAGACTTCGAATAATTTTTGCGGCATGCACACCACTCACCTTCGGCTCTAGGATCACAGCCATATCACACTTATGCTTCTTAGACATTGTTCCCATAATACCTTTGAACCGCTTCTTGGCCGCTCCTCAGCAGTTCCATACTAGAACATTCATTGGACACCTGAGGGGGTTTTGGTGGGTGTCTGCGGCCCATTCCTCCCATTAGCCTTCCTTTCTACAAGAGGTTGCAATTCTCTGGTCTCCATCAGCAATTTTGCTGGGCTATTACTCCTCGATCTCTGAATCCCCTTCTCCTTTTGCCTTTCTGGAGGTAAGTTCTCCTTTCTTGCCGAGGGTGGGATCACCAAAGTCCTGGGTTGCATGCAGGCAATTCCTCTGCTCATAGCCTCTTTTGTAAGAACCTGCATCGTTAATTAAGGAAATTAATCAGTTAATTATAAGTTTAATGAGATAATTCCATAATTGACCCTAATAATTATTATGAGACTTTAATAATTATAGTAAGTGAGTAATAATGTTGAAAGTCGTTTTTCTGACGAAAAGTGCAGATACCGATTCTGCTAGTCGGTATAAATGCGTACCGAAAAAGTATCCCGGAAAAATATAATAAGTGCATGATAATTCCTAGAATAATATATAGGACTTGTAAAACGAGTTTCAAGTTAAAATAATGAGAACTAGTGCCAGAAACTGATATTGGTATGAAAAGCGCGTACCGGAAAGGTGCTGCGAAAAATATGAGAAAAATATAATAATTCTTGTAAAATTGAGTAGGTTAAGAATCCTGAGTTTGTGATTAAAATGCTAAGCGTAGCTATTAATGTTAATACTGTGTGTTTAATTGTTAAGTGACTATATATACAACTTATGCACACAACCCTAGCTTGATTTATCAATTTTTGTGCGTGAGTGGCTGCTGAGTGTGGGTCTCTTTCCCTTGCCTTCACCATTTCTTCATGGGAAACCACCAAATGATCATCTTTTCTCTTGGTTCTTTCTTGTAAACACCTTGTGGTTGTGTTGGGTTGAGTGAGAGGCTTGTTATTCTGAGTTGGTGGGTTGTCCTTGGGTGCTTTTGGTGCTGATTTTGGGGGTTGGTGTTGTTGGAGCCATTGTGGTGGCATTTTGAGCTTCAAGAAGCTTCCTTTGTGTTGAAAGGTCAAAGCTTGTGTTGTCATTTCGTATTCCTTGGTAGTCTGAACCTTGAAGGCAGTTTGGAGAGCTCCAAGAGCCTTTGCTTTTCTATTTTGAGCTTTGGTAAGTTGTACCAACCTTGATTATGAGTTTTAATGGTTTAAAGGTGATGTCTTTGCATGTAAATGGGTTAAGCAAGTAACCAACTGGTATGTGGACCTAAAACAGATTTAAAATGCATGCTTTGACGTTTTAAAGTGTTAAAAATGGTACCTTGGATGGATATCTTCGCGAATGCAGAAGCTGCTGTCTGTCACGAAATATCCGGATATGTGTATCCGGATATTGATATCCGGATATGGGGGCTTTGATATCCGGATATTGATATCTGGATATGTCCCCGACGAATATCCGGATATTCTGAGATTTTGAAGAACAGTAGCTGTACTGTTCATACAGTAAGCTATTGGGGGTTTGTGGACCCTAGATTGAGGAAGTTGAACTTCTGTATTAATTGGACTAAGTCAGAATCAAGTGACTAAGGGCTTATGGCTTTGTGTGAAGCCTCCAGACGTAAAACGTATAAGAAAGGCGTTGTCTTTATGATGTATGCTTGTAGTGCATGTTTATTGATTTATTATTTGGTCCATATCAGATTGTGATTCTACTGTGTTTGGACTTTGAGGATTGGTTAGACCCTTGGCTTGGAGTGTTAGCTCGCAAGGTAAGCTTTCGTGTCCTCGGTTTAGCCATGTTGTGGTTTCACCATGTCCCATGGGGGTATGGTTATATGCATGTTGTGTTACATGCTTTGGATATTTTGAAATGCTTTTGAGCTGGTATGTGCAATGGCTTATAATATATATGTGTTGTTTCCACTTAGTCGGTAAGCCTGAGTATGTAGCGTCATACAAGATGGTGAGTCCGTGGGTGGGTGCAAGTAGCGTCTTGCATATTGTGTGGGTAATAGACGTATTCTTGCATTTCTCTGATCAGTAGAATAGTATTGACACATATGACATGATTATCTGCTGCATTGCACTGTTTTAGAAATGATATTGATGAACTTCTTTTGAACTTATATTGCACATGTAAGTGAGCTTGGGGTGGAAGATCCTTGAGGACCCTTTGTCTTACTGAGATTTCTTGTTTAGAGATCTCACCCCACGTTTGGGGAATGCTTATTTCAGGTTCAGGTAATTTGGGGGATGATGTCTCTGGCGGCAGAAGGCCAGACCTTAGTTGATGATATTGCTGTTATTTATACTGACATGTTGGATGCTGGTTATATCTGCTAATTTGATGTATTAGCTTACTTTTATTATGTTACTGTTGTTGAGACGGTGTGGGCTTTGTTGCCTTATGTGTGTGAGCATGGGGATTGTCAATGTCACTGATGTTAGTACTTATAGTTGGAGTTGTATAAACTGCTAGTTGGACCGGTCTACGTGTTGTAGTTCCGTGTCTAGAGACATACTTATTTTATTTAATTAATGAGGTATTCCAGTTAGCTGTTTATTGCAATATACATACAGGCAATGTTTTGAAAATGGTTAAGTAATCAAGTTGATAATGATTAATGACATCATAATTGAAAAGAAAAAGATATTCCGCATTTTAATTAAGCGCAGTTTAATACGATAGAATGATAACATTACCGGATATATACGGGGTGTTACACTCTTCGTCTAGAGCGGTATCCATGTATCTCATTTGGGAGAGCATTTCTTTCTCCGCTTTTCCCTTTAGGTGTTTAAGTTGAGCTTCCTCTCCTTTTTCCTCTGCTAACGTGGCTTCAGTCACCGACGGTGTCGGACATGTGTTGCTCGTAAAGGATTGAGTCTTAACTTGGGCCAAGCCCTTAACACTAGCTCTAGCTTTGCTGGTTTGAATAGTTGGGCCCATATTCCCCTTTTGGGCCAGTTTTGGATTGTAATTCATACCCCTATCCATTTGGGATATAGCCTTCCCTTTCCCATCAGATCCTTTTGCGTGCCTAGCCTGTACTGACTTTGTGTGTTTAACCGCTGGTCCGCCGCCTCTATTCGAAGAGGTCCCTTCTTTGATAGGGACTGATCCCTGTTCTAATCTACTTACCAAGTCTACGTCTGCATTTTCGTCTGTTTCTACCAAGATATCAAATCTGGTATTGGAACTACCACCACTGGGGCCCCTCACCATCAAAATCTTTGGGGTTTGGCCAACAGCTCTTTCTACCGATTGTACTCTGTTCTTCCCCTCCGGTAAGCCTTGGTGAATGTTCTTAGATCTCCTCCCTCTGTTCTGCTTCTGAACGACCATCCAGGAGCCAAATGCTTCCTTTGAGACGTTCCTGAAGCCGTGGTCGTGATGTGGTCCCTGCAGCTAAACCTGGATCCCTGCCTGGACCATATCTGGTGTTTTCTCTGTGTATATCCCTCCACTACATATATCTTGTCTGTGTCCGTAGCGTCCACATCTGAAACATATTAAATGCAAACCTTCATAGGCCACATATAAAATCTTGTCACCTAGTTCTCCTAACTGAAATTGGGATACGAAGCTTTTCCTCATATCAACCTCGATGCAAATCCTTGCATACTTGGCTTTCTCTGTGTATTCTCCCTCCCTTCCATTAGATTTCCTCAGGAGATTTTTGTGTACTTTGAGGGTCTTGCCCAAGAGGTTACCTATTCTCCATAGGTGATGGGTTGTGTAGAATTTCATCGGCAGGCCCGGAATACAAACCCAAACAACTATTCTTGTAACTTCCTCCTCATAAGGGTCAAACATTGGCCTCCATCTCTGCACTACCACGTAGTGGTCCACCACTATCCAGGGGCCTCCATGTAGGACGTTTTGGTAGTCCTTTTCCTCTTTGAAGTTAATCAGTATGTAATCGTTATCTAGATCGGCAACCTCTATACCCCCTCCGAGTCTCCATTGGTTCTTCAATCTAGTCATCAAAAAACGGTTTCTAATTTTTCTGCCCATAAGTTTGATTATAAGAGCTTTCCTCCACCTTCTACAATCCTCTTTATGCTGTTTCTTTGAGAAGTAATGCACTGGACAAAGCGGATTGACTTGTTTCTCAGGGCAAACCTCTTCTAGGATATCATCCTCTTCCTCTTCCTTTCTCTGGATGGTCATCCAGTCCTCTTCCCACTGCATAAGTCGTCCTCATTTCCATTTAGCTGGAGGACTATATCTTTATAAGAGACCACGTGTCTGTCAATAGAAACTGGCATACTTCTGGTTATGCCTGGGGCTTCCCCAGGTCTCGGGGTCCTTTCTACCCTTGTCTCACTTGTTCTCTCCACCATTTCTCCATCCATGGTCTCAACTACAATATTATCAATCCTTGCTATCTGTACACCCAGTTATGATTTTCCTTCTTCTTCAAACCCTGGTCCACGGAAGTCTCCTAAGGTCACCAGATGGACCATCTCGTCTGGGGGCTTTCTCTCCTTTTCCTTAGTCGTCTCCATGGCTTTCTTATAAGGGAACATCCCCAAAAGTTCCTTGGGATACCCACAGGCCGAACACAAAAGAAGAAAATTAAGAGAGATTATAACAACTTTATTTTTTTAACATTACACTCTTTATATATATCTTTTGGTTTGATGAGAACCGAGAAAAGAAGAGATTCAAATCCCTCCCTTTTAATTATTTACCTCTTCATATATATATACTTAAATTTCATTTCTATCCTTTTTCAATCTTTTCGTATTTTTTATTTGGATTCATCTTACATCAACCTCGATTAGTTTGTGATAAAGGTATTGTTGATATTGATATTATTATAATTAAGAGAATAAATGAATTTAAGTAGAGGATTAGCATAATAAGTAAGAAAATTATTAATTTTCCATTTGAATATGATTTATTACTTAGTAATAGTATTGTTAGATGTTAAATGCATGTGAGCATGTCACATAACATTTTCATTACGGGATTTTAATAATTTACTCACACAAGGGTCGTTCGAACATTTTCAAACTCTTCCCATACTGTGATTGTGATGTGGTTATACTCTAATGGTTGAGGTTGATACTCGAATATTGCAGCTGCAACAACCATTCTCGGAAAAGTACCGAAACATCTGCAACCTCCTTCTCAGTGTAACCCACTCACGGTCACTTCCCAAAGGGATTCAGCTGCATGCCCACATCATCAAATCGGGTCTTGAAGCCATTCCTCTGGTCTCACATCACCTCATCAATTTGTATTCTAAAACTCAACTTCCCTATTCCTCTCGCCAAGTGTTCGACGAATTGCCTCAAAGGTCTTCCACTAGTTGGAGCTCCCTAATCTCTTCTTTCGCCCAAAATGACCTCCCTTTCCTAGCTCTCCACTTCTTCCGCCGCATGCTCCGTCATGGGGTTCGCCCCGATGACCATACATTCCCCAGTGCCACCAAGTCCTGCGCCATTCTCTCAATAGTCGATGTTGGCCAGTCCCTGCACTGTTTCGTGCTCAAAACTCGGTATGATTTCGACGTGTTTGTTGGGAGCTCCATTGTTGACATGTATGCGAAATGTGGAGAAATTGGGTATGCTCGGAAAGTGTTTGATGACATGCCTGACAAGAATGTGGTTTCTTGGAGTGGGATGATATATGGTTACGCTCAAATGGGTGAGGATGAGGAGGCTCTAAGGCTGTTTAAGCAGGCGCTGGTTGAAGATGTGGGTGTTAATGATTTTACTTTGTCTAGTGTTTTAAGGGTTTGCAGCGCTTCCACGCTGCTTGAGTTGGGGAAGCAGGTGCATGGATTGTGCTTTAAGACAAGCTTTGATGCATCGTGCTTCGTGGGTAGTTCTTTGATCTCCTTGTATTCTAAGTGCGGGGTTGTTGAAGGAGCTTACGAGATTTTTGAGGAGATTAAGGTTAGGAACCTTGGCATGTGGAATGCAATGATGATTGCATGTGCTCAGCATGCGCACACGAGTAAAACCTTTGAGCTGTTCTTGCAGATGCAAAGTGTTGGGATGAAGCCTAATTTCATCACCTTTCTGTGCGTGCTTTATGCTTGCAGCCATGCAGGGTTGGTAGAGAGGGGACAACATTACTTTGAGCTGATGAAAGAGTATGGTATTGAACCAGGGTCACAACATTATGCCACCATGGTGGATTTGCTTGGTCGTGCTGGAAAATTGCAGGATGCAGTTAAGATGATTAGAGAAATGCCTGTGGAACCGACGGAATCTGTTTGGGGAGCTTTATTGACAGGGTGTAGAATACATGGGAATACTGAATTGGCATCCTATGTGGCTGATAGAGTTTTTGAGTTGGGTCCTGTAAGCTCTGGCCTTCATGTCCTACTGTCTAATGCTTATGCTGCTGCTGGAAGATGGGAGGAAGCAGCAAAAGCAAGAAAGATGCTGAGGGACCAAGGAATAAAGAAGGAAACTGGTTTGAGTTGGGTGGAGGAGGGAAATAGAGTTCACACATTTGCTGCTGGGGATATGTCACATGGGAAAACAGTGGAAATTTATAAGAAGCTAGAGGAGTTAGGAGAAGAAATGGCAAAAGCTGGTTATGTTGCAGACACGTCTTTTGTGTTAAAAGAAGTGGATGGCGATGAGAAGAGTCAAACTATTAGGTATCATAGTGAAAGGTTAGCCATAGCATTTGGCCTTATTACTTTCCCTCAGGAACGACCAATCAGAGTAATGAAGAATTTGCGTGTTTGTGGTGATTGCCACACTGCGATCAAGTTTATTAGCAAATGTACTGGAAGGGTAATCATTGTGAGGGACAATAACCGGTTCCACAGATTTGAGGATGGAAAATGCACTTGTGGAGATTATTGGTGATCCTAAGGTGCTGAGTAACATTAGAGTCACTGATACCAAATTTTTATGGGAGCAGAACTGGAACAAAAAATAGCATCAGCTCATGACTATTACTTCATTCATGAGCCATCTTGTTTTTATTATCTCACCACATACAAAATCGTGGTAATTTTGAAACTTTTTGCCATTCATTTATTTTTTGCTGTTGCTGCTAAATGTTCGGAAGAAAAAATTGAGCGTTTAGCACTGTACTCAACGAAGAGTTACAAAAGCAACTGAATCCCTTCTAACATTTATTGTTTTTTTGCCTTACACATGAATCCTTTTGTTTCTGTTGCGTTGAAAACCAGATCAGATAGAAGCCGATCTTTACAAGAGCAAAGTTCCCAAGTAGTGCATTACACCATTCCTAAGACTAGCTATTATTTCATATATAAAACCAAGTCTGTTAATAGTCACCCTAATTTTCATTTGTGTTGTTAATTGAGGGACACGGCAACATTCAAATATGTTAACACATAAATATAGAGAAGATAAGAGATATAAGAACTAATAGTTCTGATGGCTTCTGATTATTCATTTTACTCATTATACCCGTTATCATATATCAATAATTTACGATTGAGGTCGAAACATCAGCGAGCTGCCAGCCAAGTTAAAAGTGTCAATCCTTGGATACCAAAAATAAAGAAAAAGTGTTGATCCTTTATTTTGGCATGACAATCAAAGGGATTATATATTATTTTAATGAGAAATAATTTTCTTATGTTGTAGTAAAAGAGTTATCTCATGTAATAGAAATAAAATTACAAATAAGATCCACAGCTAAGAGGCAAGAAAAAAAAAATAGAAGTGAGATACACCCCTCTTTTGTGTATATAAAAAATGGGGAAAACGTTTGTCCTTTTAAAGGATATAATTTTGTGTCATTTTAGATCTTAACCGTTGATTTTCGTCAATCAACGATTAGAATTTATTGGATCAAACTTATTAATTAATTAGTAATTCGCAATAAAACTCAATAAATTTTTACCGTTGATTGACGGAAATCAACAGTTAGGATCTAAAATGACACAAATTATATCTTTTAAAAGGACAAATATTTTTCCATAAAAAATTTGTTTCTTTTTAGAACTTAAGAGAAATATAACCAATGTTAATATCATTAATTATAATTCATCAACTTTGAGACTTCTCGAAACCCTCTTGATTTCACTGTTCATCCACTTCATTTTGCGAACATATAATTTAGTGATTTTGGACCTCCAGACTGGCCCAAACTTGAATTAGGTTTCAGCCACTCTTTACGACATTAAAAAAAAAAAAATACTATTTTAACTTCTTTTTTTAAAAGTACTATTTTCTTTAGATTTTCCTAATTATATGATGTTACGATGTTTGTCAATTATAAGAGGTGTTATTACAATTATACAAGGTATACAAAATAAGTTCATTGTATTACAGTATAAGAGTCGTAGGCAAATAGCGGGAAGCAGAATATAAACAATTTATTATAGATGATAAGCACACAAAAAAAAAACTTACATCCATGTTTAAGCATTATTTATTTCATCACATAATTTAATGATATTATCTCTGACATCTAATATAATTTTGTTTTTTCGCTATGAAAGAATTGAATTTAATAATTAACTAAAAAAATAAATATTCAAATAAAAAATTTATTAGCACAGAATTAAAATTTAGTTTAAGCAAAAGTACCAAAGTGCGTGAAGCAGGTATTATAAAAGTAGTTAGTGACTCTCATGGACTAACCCTTTTCAAATTAAAATTCTTTTTGTCATTCACTAGCAAAGTTCAATAAAATATTATCAGTGTTACAAAAATTTATTATTAATACAAAAACTGATTTCTTCCATCATAAAAAATTTCAGTAAAACTTTCCAAATATTTGTCCGTACTACTTAGTTATAGGGAAAAATACTTATTTTTTTAAAGGATATAACTTTGTGTCATTTTAGATCCTAACTGTTTATTTTCATCAATCAATAATTATAATTTATTGATAATTAATAATTAATTAATAAATTCGACACAATAAATTATAACCGTTGATTAATGAAAATCAACGATCAGGATCTAAAATGACACAAAGTTATATTCTTTAAAAACTAAACTATTCTTTTTCCAAAGAAGTGGTGTGTAAATAATGAGTTTGATGTTTTTGATGTTGTATGAGATAATTTTATCTTCTACACATACATAAAAGTATGTGAGACTCATACAAAGTGAAAAGAGAGAAAAAAAAAGATAGGCAATATGTATGAGATAAAATAGGGACAATAAATTCATAAAGAAATTCTACAAATATAATTTTGGATAACAATCGTTAGTAAGAGTGTAAGACGTTTTTTTCTTTAAAGGGTAATACCTCAGAATATACACACACAAATAAAGATAATTGCTCAACACCGTAGCGAATCTAAATTCTTACATACCAAAATTACCTATATAACCATATCATCATTTGTTTCAATTAATCTAAGAAAGACCCGTTCTATAAGTAACAATTAACGTCACATTGTTGTCATCACTTCCTCTTCAGCTGAAGTTACCGTCAGCAAACGTTATTTACTTCCTAGGAAACTTTCTTATACAAACGAGTCAAAAGGTGTTACAAGCATGCACCTATAGTCCACATACATAGCTAAGATCAGGGTCCTAAACAAATTAGGACATTTCAGGCGCTTTTGGCTCGGCTCGTGAAGACCTAAGTTTACATGTTTAAAATTGATTGTTGGCACCAAGCTTGGACTTGTATAAAAGTTCGTTTAATAAAAAAGCCTCCGGCTCCAACTCAAAAGCTCGGCCCTAAAGCCTCTCAGGCTGGCCGAGCATATTATTTTTATTTTTATTTTATATTTTTTTTACTACTTGTAATAGCTCTCTCTTTCTCCTCAATCCATTCCACCCCATTTTATTGGTTAAACAGACTTTTTGAATGATTTTGTTTTATATTATGTTGTTTGAATATAAATTGAATTTATGAATATTTATGGAATTATTAGTGTTGTTGATTGTATATTCTGTTTGGATAAATTTATGTTGTCGTATTTTTTTTAAACAGGCTAAACAAGGTTTTTATTTTTTGTAAATAAGTTAGGCCACAGGCTGATAGTTATATTTATAATAGGTAACAGACTTGATCAGGCTGACACATTTAAATACAGATTTAACCTTTTAAGACCACGACTCGTTAATAGCCCTAGCTAAGATGCCCTATGTGCCATAATCAATCAAGTAGGTCTTTAACTATTTGTACCAACCCCCTTTGGCTCAATCAAGTAGATCTAATCAATGCTGATGATAGAAGATGGCATTGTCAATAATGCAATGTTCTTTACTTAAAATGGGGCAGTGTCCTCTCTTAGGGGTGCAAATCTGTAGAAGCAGGTGTCATTATTGGTGGATATTGTAGCCTACCCAAACCTAAAATTGCCTTCAAAGGACCTATCATTATATTGTGATGGTTGCACTTGGTCCCAGCTTTGATACTTTCATTCCATTTAAAATCTCTTCCCCATATATATTACGTTGTACTCCAAACTATATACTAAAACTATGCAATTGCTTATATTTTTCACAACTACTCTATTTATTTTTTCCACTTTTATTCCTTCTTTGTTGTCATACACTTCTTGATTATTATTTTTTTCTCTCTACCAGCTAGTATGCTTTAAACTTGTGTAGTTTCTTTTCTTTTTATATTCCTTTTCATTTTCTTAATACCGTTTTCTTCTAGAGAAATTCTTTCTTTCTCCATCCTTTTCCATAAAATATCACAACTTTTATATTTATGTGAGTCTTGTTAAAAATTTAATGATTAGAATCCTTCGCATAAGAAAAGAAAAATCGTTGTCCAAAAGAATAAAATAAATGTTCCTATATTAGCTGGCCTATTTTCAGGCTTCATTTATATATAATTTTTTTAATTATTTAGATGAGTTAATTAAAAATGAACAACATTAAAGTTCAAACATGGCCACATAATGTATTTGTTTGCAATAAGTAATGGGGATCATTTTTCTGCGGTTACGGCAGATAACTTATTTGCAGTAAGTCAATACGACGTCGTTTTGGGGCGAAAATTATGGTGTTTTTGTAATTTTAATTTATTTTAGGATTATAATAGTCTTTATATTTATAATTTTTTAAGATTTCAATAGCAAAACAACGTCGTTTTGGAAATAAATGCAGATAACTTA
Organism: Gastrolobium bilobum; assembly: GCF_033153095.1. Classification (NCBI taxonomy): domain Eukaryota; kingdom Viridiplantae; phylum Streptophyta; class Magnoliopsida; order Fabales; family Fabaceae; genus Gastrolobium; species Gastrolobium bilobum. The sequence continues at coordinate 368,398 of NW_026898413.1, forward strand.
TCTGCATTAACTGCAGAAACATTTTTCCTTATTAGCTTTAACAGTTATACAATTGAATAATAACATTATTTATCCTTTTTTTTCTATAATCAATTCATAATTACATCTTTAAAAAAACTACAAAAACTCAAATGTTTTTTGTACAATAATCAAAGCTCATAAGTCACTTCCTTTTTCTTCTTGAGAAAAAGAAAAGCCAAAATTACCATATTGAATTATTGGATTCTATAGGGTATATATGTAAGGGTGTTCTCTGTGTTTCCCTCTACCACCACGTGTGTGGACTTCCAACATTTGGAGAACCAACTCCAAAATCAAAAAAGAACAGTTCAACTAATCAACCAGATTAAGAAAAACAGTTCAACAATTAAGTAGCCATATCAAAGCACAAATCAATCTTAGTTTAATGTATTTTCTATGGAGGATATGATTCCTTTTTCTTTTTATTACTTCTCTTACAAGGTATGAAGAAGACATTGGATGTTAGATATTATTGTAGTAAAACGATTTGTCAATTGGCTTATTGGACAAAGCACTAAAGGCAAAAGCCATATATACATTTGATAATGCTTAGAAAAAGACAGGTGCAAAAGCAAAATATCAACAAAAAGAATTTTCGTTTGTGACTATGTTACAGCTACCCACTACCCTTAGGATCAGATAAGAATAAAAATATTCTTGAAAGGGAAGGCCAAGTTATACCATAAATGTTTATAGAATGCATGGTGAAGCATTGTTATTCCTTCTGCAAAAGTGGGAAGAAAAGGCAGAACAAATCAAGAGGATCAATGTTCAAAATTTGTCTAAAAGGAGGGTGATATATATGGTTGTAAAACTATTTAGGTTAACTCTTTTGTGATTATAGATTTTTTTCTTTTTCCAAGAGAATTTTACCTAACTTTAATGATATATATATATATATATGGATATCTATTTGGTTATGGGGTTCAACTCAGTTCCAACTTAAAAAGCATATAATGACACACACTAGCTGTCAAAAGCACTAGATACGTATAGTGAAAGAATAAAGACATCAGGGGATGCCATAAAAATAGTGTGGTTTACTTTTCTCACCACAGAAGTTTTATCTTCTATTCACATAAATGAAGTGCACCGATTTTTAAAAAAATGACATATTATTCGGCACGAGTATAATTTGAGAAAACAATCCCATATAATATATAATATGAGAATATAATTTCCCAAAAATATTTTATGTTTACAATTTTTTTCTTTTTTATACTATTAAATTTATTTTTAATCTCATTCAAAATTTTATGCATTAATCATTTCTTTCTAACTTTTTTCAATATTAAAAATCCAAATATTCAATTAAACATAATATAATAACTTTATACCTTAATGATCTCTTTCTATCACCTTTCTAACTTTTTTCAATAATATAAAAAATTAAAAACCGAATTTTTAACACATTCGTTTGTTTAGCTCTATAGATTTAATCATTTAACCTTAATCGTACTAGTGAAATAAAATGACAAGATTTTAAAGAAATACAGAGAATCTTGTTTTTGTATCCCCAGATTTTGCTATAAAGATTGTTATAAGCTTACAAAGAAAATAAGCGCGCGTCTGAAAAAAAAAATCGAAAAAAAATCTATAAATTTACTTTTTACTTTAAAATGAGGGCAATATTTTTCTCTAGCGGATAAAAATATTGTCTGATGCTGAGACAAAAAAAAGTAAGGCCACCAATTTATTTATTTTTTAACAAAAAAAGAGTTAGCACAATTTTTAATGTCTCAGGAGACAACATTCACTACAAGAAAAAAGTTTATTTGTGACAAAAATTTTATCACAAATTTTGTCACAAATGACAATTTTCGACACAAATAATCAAATTTCGTCACAAATAAATTTACGACTCAGGAATTTGTGACAAAATTTCATATGTAGTGACGAAATTTGCGACACTAATAAAAAACTTTTTTTGCAATAGACTCTTTCGACTCTTATTTTTAACGCACAGCCGTTATTATTAGCTATAATTTCATCATAGCCATACTAATAAAAAACAAATCCAAATTATTTAGTAAAACCGACATGAAATTTAAATCAATAATAAAGGTATTTAAAAAGGTCACAACTCGTTAGTATTATTCTTCCCTTTCTTTAACTATTGACCAACTCCTAAAAATGAGACATCGAACAGAAATGGAGATATATATTGTATTCATTGGAATATCTATAATACTTCCCTACCATAGAAATGGACGTTCTATTAATATATATAAATTCATAAATCAGTTTCACTTCGATGACTCTAACTAACTGAGTAGGATGATACAAAGTCGAGAATTATAAGTGTAATCATCATCATCAAAATACGTAATGTGGTGTCACATCTATCGTGTAAAGATAAGAATCCATATAAATGGCGTTTCAATCAATGCACAAACAACAGTACCTAATCCACAAATGGTATTTAACAGCTCAGGTATTTATACCACGCAAATCAAAGACTATTAACAGTGTGATAGTGGGATCTAATTGAAAATAGAAACAAAGGTAATAGAATAATATAGAAATAAGCTTTAATTGAATGTTACATGCCCAAAGGATCATTCTTCAAATGTACCTAACTTACCCACTCCCTGGCATCCACAATTATTGATTCCAAATTACATGAGAAATATCATATCCAACATCCTGTATATTCATATCCCCAAAACAGACCAAAATGGAGAGACTCAAGGAAATTAACTTCAATGACCCTTCCGTAATTTCATTTTCTACCCCAAAATAAAAAAGGAATAAAAGAAAAAGATAGATCAAACTTAGGAACAGGACTTCATCATTTTGATAGAACATTTGCTCCTCAACGAAGGAAAAAATGACAGAAATGTAAACCTAAAATTTTGAAAAGATTGGCAGCCAAAAAACCCTACACTGGCATTATTTTTCTTAATGCCACCAAGTGGTTTTTTGACCCTTCTAAGTTACTTTTGTAACACTAAACTTCAAAATGAATTTCCCTCAAGTGATTTTTTTTTTTCTTGCTGCTTCCTTTCTTAGTTACTGTAACCTTCTTCCATCAACAACAAAACTTCAAAAAAGCATATATATTATTTACTGAAACCTTTCTGTTGTTAACTACCTCAGGGCCAGCAAAACTCATTTCAGTTTTGCTGAGCCACAAGATGATCAAGCTGCATCTGTTCAAGCCATGCTCCCAATACAGCATGATCAACAGACTCCATTTGTGTGCTCATATTTGATACCTCACTGGAGGATCCAGCTGCTGCTGCTGCAACACTTGAGACAGTAGTTGCCAATTTCTCTTTCATCTCAGTTGGAGATTCTTTAACAAGTGACTGCACCCATGATAAATCAGGCTCCTCACCATTGTTCCCAAGCTCAAATGAAGATGATCTACGTAGCTTACCTAGATCATCTGTACCAACTGCCCAATCCAACTTACCATTGGGGGATCCCCATTTTGACCAAGAATTGACTGAGGCAGCAGCTGCAGCAGCAGAGTTGGAGCCAAGTTCCCGGGAGCTCAGGCTTCGAAATTGTTGCTGCTTCTCACGTTGAGCTAGCATAGAAATCCTAGAGCTCATTGGAGAAATAGGTTCCACATTTCGTGGTGACATTCTTCCTGAGGCCTGCATTAAAGGATGTTCAACATTTTTAGAAGAAAAATTTGTATTCACTGGTGACAACAAGCTTTGCTGCTGCTGAAACTGATTGAAGACAGCTGATTTGTGAGTAGGAGAAAAAACAGTTGAAGTCAGTGTTGGATCAGCATATCGAGGGGAAGAATTCTCAGCAGAAAAGAGATCATCAAGATTTGAAGGAGTCAAGGGTTTCATGCGACCAGAGCGGTTTATAGCATTAGAATTCATAGGCTGTGGAGAAAGGCATGATAACTCGTTAAGGAGCTGTAGCTGCAGATCATAATCAGGTAACGAGTCAAAATCATCCATGGGAATATCTCTAGCATGGAGTGATGATCTCAAACGACTGGACTGAAGATTACTTCCTGGAAGATGCAAGGCTGGGATGTTAGGCTGGGACCAAGCAACAGAAGAGTGTGAAATGCCATTGCCAGAGGGTGACATGGGTGGAGTGAATGGTGAAGGAGACATAACAGACATTGAGGAAGGGGAGCCAGGCAACATGCTCATGGCTGCAGCAAAATCCATGGCAGAAGATGTGCTTGATCGAGGAGAGGGAACAGCAGAACCAGTTGAAACATATAATGGTCGAAGCTCTTCAGCAGTGTGGGCAAAGAAGCAAACTCTTCTGGAGCAACTTGTCCCATCCTTGCAAAGACGGGTTCGATATTGTGCTGGATGCAGCCAACACTCAAAAACCCCATGAGCATATTCACACATATCTCCTCGCCGGCAAGCACCCTTCCGGAACTCAGGACAAGGGACACAGCTGTAATGGTACTTTCTGGGATCCCTTCTCCGAGCATTCTCCCCCGGATGGACAAAAGGGCATTCAGTCCAATCATGTGAATAAGCACGGGAACAAGGTCGAACCTTGAAAGAGTACATTCGAAATTCATCAGTTGAATATATGCTGTTCTTGATGTCCGGAAGGGATGGATCAACAGGATATTCTTTCTTCTCAGATGCAGAAGAAATAGGGACATCATTTGACTTTAACTTCAACTGGAAATCTCGTGCAGAAGGAGATCCGTTATCTGGTGAAGTTGATGATGGTGGAGAATATGCATTGAATGAGGGTGTTATCACCCTAAGATTACACCCAGCAATAGAATCATCAGTTTGAAGAAGCTCTTCAAGACTGTTTTTGACATATTCAAGCTTAGGAGGAAAAACAATAACATCTACAGGACGATGGCCATTGGAATCCACAGAATTCGGATCAGCCCCAGCTGCTAGAAGCAGTTTCACGGCATCAACAGCATTCTCAGCCCCACCTGATGCCGCACAATGAAGGGCAGTGCTCCTGTCAAGGCCACATGGCTGGTTGATGTCAGCATCAGATAGAGAAAGAATAAGTTTCATAATATCAATGCTACCATAAGTAGCAGCAACCATCAAAGGCGTTCTTTGCTCATTGACCATCTGCTTTGATCCCTTCCTACGACCATACCATAGCCCAACCTCATCAACAGAGGAAGGATCACACTCAATCAATCGTTTGAAACCTTCAACATCATTATTGGCCGCAAGCTCAAGCAAGCTTGCAAAAGAATCTTCAGTGTCAACAATAAAGTGATTCATCTTGTGGTTTCTGGGTTCAGATGTTGGTATCAAAACAGGAGATAGCGATGGAGACGGTGCAGGCTTTAACCGCTCCAACTCACAGCACATACTTTCATTTGCAGGAGATTCAGCTGAGGAAAAAACCACAAACCCATTATAGCTAGGCCTTCAAAGACAAAGAAGTAAAATTATATTAAACAAGCAGCACAACAATGAAGCATCCAAATGCATTAAAAAACCATCCATAAACACTTGTTGAACGTCCAAAAACAACACATGAAGTTTATACAAGATAAAGTATATAACACATGAAGTTTATACAAGATAAAGTATGTGACTAGGCATCAAATTGAACATCTAAAGTAGAAACGAGAAAGGCTTTACAAAATAATTTTTTTTCATAATTATCTCAATTCATCTATGAAAAAATGGCTGCTTTACAGGAAAAGAGAATAAACAAGCAAACAAATACAAAATAAAAAAACAAACAAGTTCCTCTATTTTTCATCAAATAACCAGGACACAAACAGCAAAGTGTAATTTCTTATTTAAAACAATAAAGGAAAAATAGATGTAAAGGAAATTAGAAACAAAACAAACAGTTCATGAAATCAAACAGCAAATCCAACAAGTGAACTTAAACCTTAAAAGTTGACAAACAAAAACCTAGATTCACAGAAACCAAACAACTGGGAGAACACCATTCCAAACAAAACTAATTTATTTCTGTTCCCCGATTACTAGTTCTCGACAAAACAAAGATCATTTTAGGATCAGGCTAATGACCAACTTTGTACCATGCTTCTCGCACTCATTTTCCACATCAAAACACAACAACAACAACATCATCAACAACAACGACGACGACGACCACCACGACAACAAGCAAGGAGCAAACAGACAGACACTAACTCCGCAAAAAGAGGGATTCGAAACCTAAACTCGAAAGTGATCTAAACTGATATAACGAACTGCGAAGTGAATCTAATCTTACCACTCTATGCTCACTGCCAAAGTAAGCAAAGAAGACGACAAAGCAAAGCAAAGCAAAGCAAAGCAAGAGTGACAGACAGACAGACCCTCAGATCTCAAAGGGTGAATGAAAGGAAGCACAGTGTGTTTGGATTCCCAGAAAATCTGGCGAGAAAAAACAGATATATTCGTGAGAAAAGAGGAGCTAACAAGAGACCTTCTTCTTCTTTCTCCATTACCTATGTGCTCTTTTTTCTCCTTCTCCAAAAAAATTAAATAATAAAATAAAAAATTGGAGTAACACACAAAAGAGCACTTCATGTTTTAATAAATTAAAAATTAAAAGTTTTTTTTTAATTATTATATTCAGTTTGATAAAATCGCCGGACCAATACGACTTCAAAAACAAAAAAATTGTGCACAATTAAAATTAAAAAAAAATTAGATTAATATTTCTCATATTACAAGAGATAAAATCTCTCACGTAAAAATGTGTAAGACTCGTGTAATGTCATGTAAAGAAAATAAAGATAAAAAATAAGAAAATTATGAGTCCAAATATTTTTATATTTTTTTTAAAATATTTCAATCGGCTTATTGTTTCGCAACTAATTCGATTCGGGGCGAGTCCAAGATTAAGGCTTTAATCCCCTCCCAAAGATAGTATTGGATAGATTCGAACACGTACTCTCACCTCCACCTGCTTAGCTCCCATGCACCAACGCTACCACCATTTGATTGGGTCCAAATATTTGTATACGTGTATTGAAGATAATTTTATCTAAAATATTAATAAAAAATAATATATAATAAAAAAAAAGGTGAAAAGATGAAGCGCACTGAGAGCTACGGTTTGATTATTCGTCTGCAGTACCCTGTGCCTTTTTTATTATCCAATCATATCACACCTCGTCATCTCCCGCAGGACTAGATCGTCGTTCTTTGAAAAGATAAGGGGTAGAAACGTACTTTCATTCATGACGAGGTTATTCTTGACACGAGTTACGACAAAAACGCTCCGTGTAATAATTTAACGCCTTTCCACTCGTTTGGCTGAAATTTTCTGGGAATTCAACCCAAATTCACTTCACATGCAAGTTTAATTTCGGATAAAAGCATGGATCCAGTGCCACTGATTTCTCTTTAATCATACACGTGGCAGTAAGTTTTGGATTTTGGAAAAAAAATTGACTTTTGCTGATATTAGTTTAACATTGTCGTCGAGTTAACCAATCAGAAGATGACAAGTAGCTGCTCTTTTTATCCGAAGGGTATAGAAATTACAGTGGTTAGAGGGAAACCGGTTGGGAAGGTGAAAAGCAGGGTGATATTACCGGTTAGGTAAGTAAACAGAGTGTGGTGACCGGATAAACCGGTTGAATTAAAGTGGATTGAAATGTGGTGTTGGAATCCGAGTGTACTTGTGCGGATTTGAGGCACTAGTCAATTCTAGTTAATGGAGAGAGTCAAATCATGAAAAAAAAGAAAAGAAAGAAAAAGGACATGCAGCACGCAATAACAATGGAAATGGAATTTGTATTCATGATTCATGATGAAAAAAAAATCAATAAATAATAAAGGTGTGCATCCATTGTATTTCTTTTAAAAAAGATATATAATTGATATGATTAAAAAAATAGTATCACAATCTTTCTTTGCTACTGCGATTTTAGCATAATTTCCTTTATGCGATGGCTAACAGCATATTTTAAGCTTTTTTTTTTTATGGTTACTGTATAACTATATATCACTTTATCTTTTCTTATTCCTTATTCTTTGTTGGCTTTCTTTTAATATTATTTTTTTAATATTCTTTTAATATTTTAAGTTTAGCCATTTTCGTGATTTATTCTCTGCCGTTACAAAATTTGTCTTGATTTGAACTTGGAAATTTGTTCGTTTTTATTTAGTTTATTATTTTAATGAAAAAAAATCGAATTGTTTCATATCTACACTTTTTTAAGAGAATATTGCTTCCTTATTCAATATATTTTTATTTTTTCCCAAATATGTGATATTTTATTGTTATTAATACAAATTAAGAAAAAAAATTGTCAAAATAAATTAAATACAGATTACACACAACTAACAGTCACTCTTACTCTCTCTTTTTTGGTAATACAGTCACTCTTACTTTCAAATCTCTTTTTATATTACATTGAATATTAATTTACGTTAAAGTTATCTAATGATAAATATAACTAATGAATAGGACAGTTAAAAGACGGATTTTCGCTCAATTTAATACTAAGCTAGGATCAAAATCTTAACTCATTCTATAAGAAATATATTTAAATTTGCAATGCACCGGTTTCTCATTGCACTTATGATTATTATAAAAAAAACTTATACAATGATTAATTAAAAAAAATAAAATGAATTTAACATTTCATATAAATTAAAAGACATATTCAGAGTTAAACAAATATTAACGACTTATGATTTACGAAATTATATTGTCTTATAACAATAAATATATAAATTTATATCTTATGGATCATAAAACAATTGAAATAAGATCAATTTATTTTTATCATTATCATACTTTTTTCACTTTTTAATTTTAATTTTATCATGCAACATAGCATGTTCAAGCTGAATAGATCATATAAATATTAAGTACATGCCAAATTATACACATATATAACTTAAATAAGAATATCTATATAGTCAACTGTTCAATAATTTAATTTCTTTTCAAAATAAATTCTATAACTGTAAGAAACTTAAATAGAGTATACAATAATGTCCATATGGGATGTGGTAAAATTTCTTGAGACTATTTGTATAATACAAACTTTCAATCTATCAGTAATATTTTATGATAAATTTGTCAGGTAAATTTCAGCACACAAGACTTATTCTTTTCATATTTTCTAGAAAGTGAAGATGGTAATTCAATATATTCATATTTGATAGAAGATTTCTAAAAAAAAATTCAGGAATATAATTTTTTTCGTAATTTTGTTTTGTGTATAAGGAGTAAACCAAAATACCATCCAATTCCGAGAAAATGAAAATTTATATCTCAAAACTCTGACAAAAATTCTAGTAATATTTATCCTACCAAACAATTTTTTAATAATATTTTTGAAAAATTCATTTTTTCATTATATTATCAAAAATTATGATTTTTGGATAAAAAAATAATTTCTCCTTTATTAAAAATCTGAAAAACAGGAGTGAGGGTTAAATATATACAAATTTATCTTTATAATTTATGAAGAGTATAATTATGACTAAACATTATTCAAAAAAAATAGTTATGTCTTCATATTGAATGATGAATCAATTTGCTTGAATGGTTTGTCGTTTAAGAAAAAAATAAAATTAAATTTAGAAAATAAAATTATTTAGTAATTTTTATTTGTTCATTTTTTCTATTTTCAATTATAGATTGAGATGAAATGTTTAATAAAAAAATTTCAAATTATATATTATCTCGTGTGAAATTTTTAGATGATTTAAAATAGGGCAAATTATTGGGCAAGACTCATGAGGCTCCCAACTAATGAAAATTAAAGCGAGAATTGATCATACAAATATTTGCCTTGTATTTTTTTCATAAAAAATTATTTTTTTAAATTCCATCACGCGACTTCGTGATTTAAAAATAAATAAATTACAAACAAACAAAAATTGTTTAGCGCTACAATACAAATCGCTGCTCACGAGGAACTTTAATTATATAAAAACTTTTGTTTTATAAATTTGATATTATTTTATATTTATTTTTTTTGATAGACGATATTATTTTATATTTTAAATATAGAGATACGTGCAAAATTTTCGTTGTATATAAATAAAGAGATACATACAAATACAAAAACATATGTGGAGCAATTAGATTTTGCACTAATCAGAAAAGAAAAAAAAGCTGATAGAGCAGCAGAGAAAATAAAAAGATCCGACCCGGGGCAAAAAAAATTACATTGAAAATTCATCAACCGATCAAAAAGAAAATAAAACTGCGGTGATCGAATCAAAAAATTGATAATCAAAAAATTAAAAAAATGAATATTTTAATTGAATTTGATCAATTTTTGGTTTGGGATGAAAACTGATCCAAAGTATTGTGTATTTGTTATTTTTGATAGATTGTGACTTATAATCTTATTATTTTGTTGACTTTTAATCTTGAATATTATTGATAGTAAATTATATTATTTTATTTTTTTATTATCTATTAATCTATTTTAATTTTTCATTAGTTTAAAGACTTGTTTTAATTTGAATACTTGAATTTTTAAATGATTTATGATTTTGTATGGCTTTATTTTGGTATAGCTAATAATTTATATGGCTGAAATTTTAGACTTTTCGAAAAACTGAAAATCAATGCAATCCAAATAGAATAATTTCGGATTTGATTGAATTGGAATTTTAGAAAATCCAAATCGTATGATGATGAAATGATAAAAAAAAGGCTTTGATGAAATGATTTTTGCTTCAAAACTAATCTAATACAAAGAGCGAAAACCCTACCTACGAATGCACAGAACACTTTAAAAAATTGACATGTCATGTCCGACATTTTTTGATACTCAGCAATATTCTCCGACACTTTAACACGCATTGAAGAAATTCAAAAAAGATTCAAAATTTGTGTTAAGTTACGTTTTTAGTTCTAACTATTAAATTCATTGAATTACGGTTACCATTTTATTGAGTTTAATATAAATATTTGTAATATCTTATGTTTCTTTGTAAAATTGATAAATATTATAAGTTTAGTTTAGTTTTTTTATTAAATTATTGAATATTGAATATAATATACACTACGTAAATTAAAAATATTATTTAATATCAAAATATGTCATAACATGTCAAAATCTAATATTTTTTAGAATTAACATGTCGAAGTATTGTATCGTATATCGTATCGGTGTCAATGCAATATAGATATTATCTTTCTTAAAAAGAGAAAAATACAAAAAAAATAATTATACAAATAAAAATTATATAAATATATTATTTTTATATTTAATAAAAAATACGAGTGTTTGGTACTTTGGTATCTTTGTCCGAGAACATCGACCAAAATCCATGGTTTGGCAAAAAATGTATCCAAATATCACGAAAATAATATTTTTGTCAAACTGTTACGCGACGTAATTCGCTATAACTGATAAAGTATTACATTTGCTAATGATTTTTTAACATTTTCATATTTTCACAGAATAAATTTGATTGGACAAACTTCGCTACTAGTAATAGAGAATTTAATACGTAATGTGGTCACATGTCATGAAATCATAAGCGATAAAGTTCGCTAACGTCATAACACATTACATTACGTGACAGTTTAATAAAATATATTATTCACGTAATATTTAGATAAAAATTTGCCAAAACAATGACATTTTATTTACTGTTCCGTAGTACCGACTACCGAGAGCCTGCCGATTGACTAAATAAAAACTTGGAATAAGAGAGTTGATGACATGGCAATTAGATAGCCACAAAGTAAGGTTGCGGATAAGACTAATTTCTCACCCTCTGATCTTCTGATATTTGTGTCCGGCTTTCTGTCAGTGCATTCGCATCCAGATTCTTCTACATTTTTTTATTTATGGAGAAATTAAAAATTGAAATGTATTTCATAAAAAAATATAATATTTAATGTATTAAAGTGTTAGCAAATTTGTTTACCAAAAAATAAAAAATAAAAGTGTTAAAATTTTTATTTAATACTTTTAGCTTTCAAATTCTTAATAAATGTCTTATCAACATTAAGTAGCATTTACTTTTTAAAGAATTTTTTTATTACTTAAGGTAAGCTAAAATATTATATGCCTGTTTAGTTTTAAGTAATTTTCAGAAATTTTAAAAAAAATTAATTATAAGTTGTCCTAAATATCCAATAAGATAATTAAAAGACACACAATTTTTATTTAATCTTTGAGCAAAAATGTTTACATCAAATCTAATGATTTATTAAGCAGAAAAATATATCTGTAATTATTATAGACAAATTATCTGTATTTATTTTCAAAATAATATTATTTCGGATCCGAAATATTAAAAATTACAATTATAAAGACTGTAATAACTCTGAAATAAATTAAAATTACAAAAACATCATGATTTCTGTCCTAAAATAACGTCATATTGAATTCACTGCGAATAACTTATCTGCAGTAAGTAACGGCATAAAAAATGAACCCCTTGTTAAGTGAATGTCTGTTTCGCATTTGTTTTAGAAACAATATTTATCAAAGTTTTTTAAAGAATATTTTATACTATTTTTTTATAATAAATTAATCCAGACACATTTTGAGTAAAATAAAACGTTTGTTAGATAATTATTCCTGATTTTGAGGCAAGTAAATATTTATTTTAACAAATTCGTAATGAGATTATAATTTGACACAAAATCTCATTCAAATTTAAGTCATTTAATCATCAATAAAAGAAAGTCGCTGTGTTCCAACCCCCCTTAGTCGTTACCTCCTCACTTGCACTTTTTAGCGTTAGATTTTTTTTTTTAAGAAAATTATGTTTATCATATTATATGAAATAATTTATTTCATGTAACACACAAAATATTGATGGATTCCACTAAAAAAAAGAGAAAAAAAAGTAAATTTCACTCATTTTTTATGTATTCTTTTGAAAAAAAATTATTTCATATAACATGAAAAATATATTTCTTTCTTTTAACACACAAATTATACTTCTTATTAAAATGTTTCTCTAGGTTCCAACTGTTGACACTGCAAAGACAACTCAATTGCTTAATTCAAACTTAGTTATCATTTGAGTTATGAGCAATTAGTTAAGGTCGTCAAAGTAAGACCCACTCACTTGCAAATATAGTTGGTTAGGTTGAGGATCAAATGTTTTGACTTTAAATAGGGAATCAATTTTATTTATATTTTTGGTAATCCATAGAGAATCAAATTAAATTAGAAACCAATCACAATCAACTTGATTCCTTTCTAATTTTATCCATTTTTTGGTCAAGCATTATTTTAAATAATTTATATTTACTTCTTGTAAATAAACTATCAGTTCATCTAAAACTTTAACAGAAATATATCAAATTAAAGTATTTAAATTATTAAAAAATTATATAAGTTCCATATATTTTAATTTGATTTATTTTTAAAATAAATCTTTATACTCATTGTTTTATATTTTATAAAATACTTTTCTAATTCCATTTTATTAATATTTTGAGACATTATACACTAATTTAGAATATTTATTTTCTTTATCATCTGTATTTCATAAAATATCAATGCATCCTATGGTAATATTATTAATATAAATAAAAATGAATATATACTCAATGAAGCATATATAAATTATTATTATAATTTTTAAATATAATTTTAAAGAAAAGACCTTACATAAAAATGTGTCTTGACGAAATCCACAAAAAGGCCACGGAAAAAAGTGATGACAAAGAGATAGCGTGTATCACAGGAAATAGATTTTGGTACTTTCATTATATTTTTTACGGATCTATCAAAAAAGTTGTCTTCCCATGATTTATTTATCATTAAACTTGTAGGATTTTTTTTTTGTGGAGGCGAAAAAAACTAGTAGGATTAATATCATTAGAAAAATATGTAATATAATCATGACGGATCCAGGAAATTAATGGAAGGTGGATACTCAATAAGTTCAGGTATATATAGATTCGGGTCTGGTCTAAAAGTGACTTGCGAGCAGATGCCGGCTGGCTGGGTCTGATTGAGATCTAGATCTTGACGAATTGTGACTCAACTAGACCAATGATGGACGAAGAAGCCAATGCTCAAACTTCCAATAACAGAGATTGAGGTTGGAGAGGAGATGAATTAATATGTAGATACAAACGATAGGTCTGGAATAGAGCTCTTTGCTGTTAGGTTTAGATAATGAAGTTGGAGGAAAAAAAAACTCACGAGAAAATAAAATATAAGGAAGGAAATTCAAGGGGTAAGATATTGTAACAACCAAATAGGATTACTACCAATCAATTTTACCGTTAGATTTGTTATGTTGATCCAACGGTTATATTTATTTCTATATTTGATTGATTATGATCTCATATTTAATGTAAAAGCATTAAATATGGTGAAAATAAATATAAAGTATTAAATATGGAGAATCCTAACCATACAAAGATGAAAATAAATATAACCAACATAATTGATCTAACAGTGAAATTGATTGGTAGTAACCCTAATTGATTGTTACAATATCTTAACCCAAAATTAAATTGGAAAAACTTGAATTTTAAGATAAGGGTATTTTTATACTTTTGCATCATATTTTAAGGGTGGGCATTTGCCCCACTTTTTCTTAACCTAGATCCGCCTCTGAATATAATAGCATATTCATGGAATTTTAATAATATTAAATGAAATGTGTATTTTTAATATATTATAAATTGACACACTTTGATTGTTACTTTTAAAAAAAATCAAGGATAGACATAAATAAAAATTTCAAAAAAAATTAATATAATGAAAAATTAAATTATAGAAACTATTATATAACAACAACGAAAGACTCTAGACGAAATATATAGTAAAGTATATTTTTGGTCCTCAACAAAAATTACAGACCCATTTTAATTTTCTTAAAAGGAAAAAAAAGTTGACACTTATGGTTCTTTTGAAATTCAAAATAAATTAGTTAGTTGAAATTGTAGTTCCTCTTAAATTCAAAAAATTTATATTAATTTCTTAAAATAATTAACATGAATCTATTTTAAATTTTAGAAAAATTATGAGTTGTTTTTTTTTAAGAAATTAAAATAAATCTCATAATATTTGTTAACGACTAAAAGGTACATAAACATATAAGATTACCGCAAGTTCACAAAAGCTTGTTTTTTATTTAGTAAATTTAGAGATATATATTGTAGTGTTATTTTTTAATAAATTTACAAGTGTTATTAATCTTAAATAATTTATTTTCAATTACTTCATAATTATGTTGTGTTTAGCTTGTACAGATGTCGAAAACCTGTGGTCAACATTCACGTGCTTTCCAGAGCCTTCGTGGACGATAACAATGTTGACGTCGGCCGTCGGGTGTGTCTTCCTCAGTCAGGTTTTTGACATACTTTTTACCCTTATAACCTTTAATTAATAATTAATTACCAATTTGGCTTTCATTTGAAACTAATTCGAAAATTTAACACCTTCAGAAAACATAACACCAATCTGTCCATGTTTGACCGTTGACCATGAAGCCTACCCGGGTACACCCCTCCCTACCCTGGTATTTTTTGAAATTTTTTATCTACCGGGTAACTAATTCAACTATTTTTCCAGATTCAAGAACTCTACCCGGGTACACCCCTATCTACCCGGGTAGATAAAAAATTTCAAAAAATACCAGGGTAGGGAGGGGTGTACCGGGTAGGCTTCATGGTCAACGGTCAAACAGGGACAGATTGGTGTTATGTTTTCTGAAGGGGTTAAATTTTCAAATTAGTTTCAAATAAAGGTCAAATTGGTAATTAATTATTAATTAAAGGTTATAAGGGTAAAAAAGTCCATAATCCAATCATATTTTTTTTTTCGTTAAATATAATTTAGCTTAACTTGCAGGTTTCATTGGGAATAAAAAACAATAATATAAACATGCTATGACTTAATGTCCATTTGAATTCGATATTATAAAAAACATATACATTGTAGAATACCTTTTTGTTGAAATAACTGATCACACAAATTGAAACATTTTTAAGCGTGTTATACAGTATAAACACTTTCAAGAATAATTGTAAGAAAAATTTTAAAAGGAGAATATTATATTTATAATTTTTTTTTACAAATTACACTAAATATGACCGATCATACTTAATATAATTTATAAAAAAAAAATTGTAAGAGGATCCTTCTCCTTTTTTAAATTATCAGTTGTCGAAATTAGTTCTTAATCGTTGTTTATATGATGTTTTGGGAAAATCACTAGGCCCCACATTAAAATCTATTTTATTTATCTCAACATCGTGAGTCACTTTCATTAAGAGTAAAGTCATTTTTTAAACCAAATGGTGGTAGCTCAGTTGGCGCATAGGAGCTAAGCAGGTGGGGGTGAGAGCATGTGTTCGAATCTTCCCAGTACCACCTTTGGGAGGGGTTTAAAGCTTTCATCCTGGACCCGCCCCGAATCGGATTAGTTGCGAAGCAATGAACCGATTGGAATATTTCAAAAAAAAAATCATTTTACCATTACATGTATCAAACTACCTCAATCCACTCACACGCACACTTAAGTCATCCAATTTACGATCTTATTAAAAACTCAATAGAAAATGAATTACTTACCACCAATGTCTTTCACAGGTTCAAGAGAGTGATATACAAGCCTTTAAGCAAGCCAAATCTCCATTAACGATCTCTTCAAGCTCCAAAACTATCCACCAAGAGAGACAAGGATCTCCTCACACAATCCTCTTCAAGAAAAATCTACAACATGAAAGTTGTTCACTGGGTGATTTGGATGAACTTTGATGTTCACACTTTCTGCTAAAGATGTCTAGAATCCAAACCAAGTTTCAAGCTCTTCCTAAGGTGTTTTAATGGGGGCTCGGGTTTGAGGGTTGTGAAGGGAAGAAGATGACACATTTTTTTTCCTTTGGCACATGCGTTATAATTCATTTAAGCAGTGTGGATCCCACTTGGTTGGTTTCCCAGTTAAACTCACTCATTTAACCAACTAATCTCCAATTAATTTATGAACCATCCATTAAATTCAAAATATAATATTCACCAAAGTCTTTTAATTATCCTTGAACAGATGATCCGGAGTTTCTCCATAATTTGGTGAAATTACTGTTTTATCTCTAGTGGTGCACCGTTGGCATGTTTCCTCAAATATCCTAAATTTCATCAAATAATACCACTAATCTTATTTCTTGGCTCTAAGTACATTTTCCGACATATATTCAATCCTAGAGCAGTAATCTCACTTTTCATGTTTTTCAATGCAATTGTAATGCAATATTTTTATCCGGTAAAAACAATATTAATCAAATTTTCAGAAACATGTCTAACCACTCAAATTTTTGTTCTGAATCCATTTTCAGTATTATTTTCATCGATTGAGGTCTAATTTTATCATTTTACAAATTGGGGTTACATATTTGTCAATTAATCTCTTTACCCTTCGTGCGTATTTTAACCCAAAACTTATGATTTTCACTAAACATACCCTCTAATCCACAATATAACTATTAATACACATTTTAAATATGTTTGGTGTTATAGTGTATGTGAGCACAACATGTAGATGAGGGACATTGCGGCTCAACTGAAAACTCTAGAGGTGGACATGTCTGACTCTTTTCTTGCCCATTTTATTCTGAATACTCTCTCAGCACCATATGGTGCCTTTAAAATCTCCTATAACACACATAAATACAAATAATCTATCAATGAACTCACGACCTCTTGTTTTCTTGAAGAAATGAGATTGCAATTGGTATAAGGAGAGAACTCTTTGATGACAACTGAAAATAATGATAATAGAAAAACTATAAGAAAAAGAGTAGTGATAAAATACCACCCCAAGCTTAAATTAATAAAGAATCCAGGTGTTTCTTCTGTAGAAAAAATGCATATAAATAAAGATTGTTTTAAATTCAATTATGGTTTGAAAAAAAATGTATACTAGCCTATTTAGTTTTTTATGAATCTAATATGATTAATATTAATCATAACATATGGTGGATTAGTTCTAGTTCTACAATCCATGTTTCGAATACCTTGCATAGTATAGAAAACCTAAGGAAGCCAGTGGAAAGTGAACTAAGCATCTACTCAGGAAGCAAGATGAGTTCACATATGGAGGCAATTGGGACCTACAATTTGGTTTTAAATAGTGGTTTTATTTTGAATTTTAAAAAGACTTTTTATATTCCTATTTTTTCTAAGATCTTGATTTTAATTTTGAGACTTATGTCTTTTGGTTATTCCTTTTTATTTTATGAGACATCTTTTATTTTTATTATAAATCTAGGGAAAAGTGTGTGTTATTTTAAAGGATGTAAAATTGTGTCATTTAAATGAGAGAAATAGATAAACCATGAAGGATAGAGAGTGGACACAAAAAAAGGTACGAGTCTCGCATCTTTGTGAGAGAGAAATGACATAAGTTGTGTCATTTAAAAGGAAAAATATTTTTCCCATAAATCTAAGTCCGTTGGGAATGATATATTTTCTGATGGTATTTTTTATATTGATTTGCAATGTGACGCCACTTATGACGCTATGCATTTTAATGTTGGCACAAAATGATGTGTTATAAATGAGAATTCCTCTATATTGTGGCATTGGAGATTGAGAAATATCTTCATTCAGGGAATTAAGAGATTAGTAAATGATGAAATATTTAGTACTTTATATTTTGCTAATTTTGAGACTTGTAGATTGCATTAAAGGAAAGCAAATAAACTAGTGCAAAAGGGGTGCCAATAGGAGTACAGAATTATTAGAAATCATATATACTTATATTTTTTATCCAAACATGGATGCATATGGTCAAAAATACTTTATCTCATTTATAGATGATTATTCGCGATATATATACATGTTTAATAATAAATATGAAGCATTGGATGTCTTTAAGGTATTTAAACTGAAAGTAAAAAAACAATGAGGTAAGCAAATTAAGATTGTGAGATCAGATAGAGGTGGAGAATATTATGGTAGATACGCGGAAGGTGGACAAGCATATGGTCTGTTTACGAAGTTTCGTGAAAAGCATGAGAAAGTTGCCCAATACATCATGCTTGGTTCTCCATATCAGAACGGTGTAGCAAAAGGAAGAAATCGAACATTAATGGACACATCGTTTAGTGTCATTATAAGAATGATATTATAAAACTCTATAAGAATGATATTTGCCAACATTGAGAGATATAAAGTAGATTCGTAGCTAAGATATTTAATCAAAAGAAAAGAATTTACTACAATGAGACATTTTCTCCTGTCTCTAAGAAAATTTCTCTTCGTATCATTCTAACATTAGTTGCACATTTTGACTTAAAGTTGCAACAAATGGATGTGAAAATGGCTTTTCTCAATGAACACTTAAAGTAAGAGGTTTATATGAAACAACCAGAATGATTTTTATCTAGTGATGGTGCGCATTTGGTGTGCAAGATCAGTAAATCTATATATGGATTGAAAAAAGCCTCCCGTCAAGGGTATTTGAAATTTCACGATGTTATCTTTTCATTTGGTTTTTTGGAGAACATAATCGATCGGCAAAGTTTGTTTCCTTATTTTATATGTGGATGATATTTTACGTGCAACCAATGATAAGGGTTTGCTATATGAGGTGAAATAATTTATTTCTAAACAAATTTATATTAAGGATATGGGCGATGCCTTTTATGTTATTGACATCATGATACATAGAGACAAAATAAGATGCGTTATTGGTTTATCTTAAGAGACCTATATCAAGAAAGTTTTGGAAAGATTTAGAATGAGTGATTGTTCACCAAGTGTAGCTCCCATTGTGAAAAGTGACAGGTTTGATTTAAGGCAGTGCCCAAAAAAGATCCTGAGCAGGAACAAATGAAGAACATTCCTTATGCTTCAGCTACTGGAAGCTTTATGTATGCTCGGGTCTACACAAGTCCTGATATTATTTTTGTGGTTGGAGTGTTAGAGAGATATCAAATCAACCCAGGTTTAGATCGAAGATATCAAAACAACCCAGGTTTAGACCACTGGAAAACTGCAAAGAAAGTGATGGGAGACCTTTAATGGACTAAGGATTACATGCTTATGTACAAATGGACTGACAACCTGGAAGTTATTGGCTACTCAGATTCAGACTATGTTGACTGTGTTGATTCGAGAAAATTGACTTTAGAATATATTTTTATGCTGGCCAACAGAGTTGCGTCTTGGAAAAGTGTTAAGTAGACATTAATTGTTACTTCTATATGGAGGCAGAGTCCGTTTCTTGTTTTAAGGCTACCTCACACGGTGTATGGATAAGGAGTTTAGTTTCTGGGTTTAAAGTTATGGATTCTATATCTAGGCCATTAAAGTTATATTGTGATGGTTCAACTATTGTATTGATGGTTAAGAATAACAACAAAGGTAGTTGAAGCAAGCATATCGACATTAACTACCTAGCCATAAGAGAACGTGTTAAAGATAAAAAGTGGTTATTGAGCACATTAGTATTGAATTAATGATTTATCGATTACTGATCCTTTAACTAAGGGCATGCCACTAATTAATTTTAAGTATAATGTAGAAAGGATGGTACTGGTTCCTTTTTGTGTTTTTCATTATAAGAATGATATTATGAAACTCTATTTGTGATTTTTTTCATCCAGTTTATGCATATTTAGAATTATTTATTCTGAGTAGGTGTAAATGGGCCTGCCAACCTAACAGGGGCCTACGACTCGGCGTACAGTAGGCTAGGCTCAACCCAGTGCTTTAAAACTCGGACCAGTCATCGACTCAGTCGAAGTACTGGGTCAGTGATTCAACCGGATTCAACCGAATTTCAAAATAATATATAATAAATATTAATAAATATATTACTCATATTAACAACTCATACTAATTTTGACATTTTCTCAAACAGGTCATATATAAGAAATTTGAATACTTTAAATGGCATTAATTTTAAATTAAACAAATCATCCAATTAAGTATATCGATTGAAGACCAGTAGGGTAACTTTTAAAAGGTGGCAGCAGATAACAGTTTATGCTTCTTCAATATGCTTGTAGTAGTTGTTCTAACAACAAAATTGTATTACATTTCAAATTTGTATTAGAGCCTTTGCACCCTTCATCTGCCCCAACTTAACATGCCCAAAGGTTAGGCTATTTTAAGAAACTGCATCTCGGTCAACCATATGCTCAAACACTTGGTATGCATCTATGAAATCAATATCAGTATAATAGATAAAAAATGCTCTACACAACTTTTTAACAAATGAGAATGTTTACATAGGAATACAAAATAAGAATGACTCACAGTCGCAGGTATTATATTTAGGATCATATTTCACACATTATAATTCCAAAACTTTCCCATTAAATTATGTTTCAGACTGTTTTAATGTTTTGAGGCTGGGAATGTAACTCAATAATGTCATATGAACTTTTTCATCCACCAATATCGCGCCCCCCGGAATGTAACTCAGTGATGTCATATAGAGCTGCTGCCATCTCCGGTGTCCGAAGCTCCCTAACCCGATTCTGGTTTTGGTATCTGGCTCGCGAATTTTTGACACCCATTTTCCCCATTTTCTCTTTCAGACACCTCTGTATAAAGATTTGGCACTCCCACCTTGGATTGAAGGTTGAGAAAGTTCCACATCGACAAAGACTTGAAAAAGAAGTCAGTTTATAAACCATTTTGGATGACTCAATGACAACTTGTGTTGCTTATCTTTAAATAGCGGGTTCGTTTCTAACAGCCCAGCGAGTCTCCGATTTTTTATAAAATCGACCGGTTGAACCGGGTCGAAATTGTTTACATGCATATCTAATCCGATGTGTAACTCGAACTGGCCAAGGGACCGGTTTTCCAGTTTCCGGGTTGGCACAATCTGTTCGAGCAGAGTTTTAAAACAGTGGCTCAACCTATTACATGTAGTAAAATAGAACAAGCTTAGGAATAAAAAGAAAGCATATTTAGAAAGCAGACTATATGCTTTCTTTTTCATGCTGGGCCTATAAGCCTACAAGTCGGCCAATATCATATTATGCACAGAGTCTATATATGATATCACTTCAAACTTTTGGGGTCCTTTAACTCACTATTGGATTATTGTTATATACTACCTATGCCTGAGAGTTAGAGTTTGGAAGATTCACAAAGAAAACACAGACAACTTCAACCCATTTTCGGTGTAAGAAATAAAAGCAATGGGGGGAGATATTTATTACTTAATTTTTTCACATTTAATCTAATTACTTTTGTTGTGTATGAGCATAACTAGATTTAGAAGAACTTACATTAAATGCCTTAGGAATTAGGGTTTGTTAGGTTGTCCAATATCAATTGGTAGACTCGTATACAACTGAGACATAAGGTAAAACTTGGTTGCAAAGGCGGTGGGTGCAATGTCTTCATTGCGTGGACTATCCTTATTGCGCAGATCAGACTCATAGTGCAGGCTATCATTCTAAGCCAAGGCAAAGCTTAAGGACTAAGAAAGGACATAGAGATTCCATAAGGTGCACCACACATAAGAACCGGTGTAGATGAGACAGTTCCAGCTTGCCCCCACTTTATGGAAATAGACTAGCATCTAGATTTGTTCATCAAGGAATAACTTGTAGGGTAACAACTGTGACGGAAAGGCAGCCACCCTAAATTACCAATAAGAAAAGATGCCGCCTACAAATGACGACACAATGCACATTATAAAATACAAAGGGAACAATCTCAGGTACAAATATATATCAATTAAACAATATACACCTCACATTGTACTGACTTGAGCGTCAGAATGTCTTTGTAGGTACCCTCCCCAGTCACTTCCATCGCGCCAGAGTCACAACACAAACAAACCAAGGCGAAGCCCATTCCACCATAGTACTAGACTAACTTACTACAATTCTAAGGCCCAGAACCTTCAACCGTGCGTAGTTTGGTTCATCCAATCTTGGACCGGTCAAATTAGTTGCTATTTTGGTAAGTATTTTTTCACTCTCACAATGGGTCGTGGTCAAGGCGTGGTGGCCATGGGCCAAATAAAAAAATAATATAAATTCAGTTAATTATAAAAAATATAAATGTAGGATTAATCTATGATGTGCTTTTTTCTCCAAAGATTACAGTCACAAACAAGATTATCCATAATATGAATAATTAATATGGGATTAAACCAAATGATGGTAATTCAGTCGGCATCAGTGAATCAGACAGGTAGAGGTGAACATGTGTTCGTTACTCTCCAATATTGTCTTTGGGAAGGAAGCCTTAATCCCGGAACCCGTCCCAAAATTGAACTAGTCGCGAAACGATGAACCAATTAGAATATTTCAAAAAGAAGAAGAGTAAATACACTTTTGGGTCCTAAACAAAAAATACGGAACCCGTTTTATTCCCTTAGTAAAAAAAGTACCCATATTAGTCTTTTTTAAAGGACTAAGTAAGTCTTATTTGAATTTTAAAGAACCACAATTTCAAAGAATTGAAATTTCAAAGGATCACAAGTCAATTTTTTTTTAAGAAATTAAAATAAATTTCTTATTTTTTGTTGAGGATCTAAAAAGTATTTATTCGAAAAAATAAATAAATAAATATGGGACTAGAAAACAAAACTGATATCGTTTGTCACAGTACATGGTCTCTCCATAGAGTATTGACTAATTCCACGAGTTAGATGTCCTTGTTTAATTACCTCCAAAAAGAATTATTTATCGATTTGTATTTGAAAATTGAGCTCCTAAACCAAGCACACAATTTTTGGCTGGTTTGAATTCTCTCTCTCTCTCATTTTCAAAGGTGGAGTCCGCAGATAAGATAGGAGCACGCACATGTCCTGTATGTGCAAAACTGCAAATGCATTCATTCACTTGCATGTATTACAAATTAAGGTAAGGAGATTATGGTCCCCATTAAGACTTTATTGATGCAGAAACGGAGGGCTATAATATAATACCCTTTTTCAATTTTTGTCTTTTAAAATGGGCCAAATGATGCAGAAATTGGGAACTAAGAACCATTTTAAAAAGCAGAAATCTCTATCTGTCTCAACAAAGAAAGGGACCTTTCTCACTTTGATTTGTGGCGGGGACAAGTTTGGTGAAATAGACTCTTATCTTACACCTCATTCTTGTTGGACTATGACATGGAAATTTGGCCGGCTACTATGGCTCCCTATCATGGGGACCAAATGGGACCAGCCCCATTGCTTAACGGACACTTGTCCTACTCTCCTTGCATCGACGGCTTCAATCACAGTTTACCACTTCCATGTTTCATTCTCAACTTGCATAAGAGCATAAGTGCAATATAATAATACATGAAAAAATATTTTTTTCATGTTAGAAATTTAATTTTCATGTTGTGATTTTTTTATTTGTGTATATTTTTTTTTAATAAATGTGAGATTTATAACTAGTTGAGTCACAACATGATAATTTAATTTTCATGCAACATGAGAAAATCAAACTCCATAATATATAAGCCATTTTCATAAATGTAATAAAACTTTATCCAATGTAATATGTAAAAAACAAAAGGGTTTTATAAGAGTTATGTTGTAGGAAAAATGTTTGTGTTATGTTATAGAGATTCGTTTTGTATGTCGTAGTTTTTTTTTCTTCAAAACATGCGGGTCCCACAAAATGTTGTGTGTGTAGAAATTTTTTGGTGATCATGTTAAATGACGAATGCAAACCCAAAAACAAAAAATACACAACACAAAGAATTAAAAGGATATTTATCATGAATTAACTCTTCTAAAAATTTAAGCTTCTAAGCAAAAGCACAGATAAATTTTATGTTTTTTTTTCTAATGATACAAAAGGGAAAGGAGATTAAGAAGCAAACCTAGGTTAGGATGCTCAAAAGCTTATCACCGTAGAGCAACTGTGGCATTAGTTATGCATATGTCACATTCATTATCATTAATGTAACTAACCATAAAAACGATTTTGTTGAGTGCTAAAAATGAGCCTCCTCATATTAATATGTTCACTAGATTTTGAGATGTCACATAAAATGGTTGATGTGGCGATATTAGGGAACAATGATGTTATTTTTACGAGCAAAGATCCGTTTACAAATTTTTTACATAGTGTAACTTAGTGTACTTCTGAAAATACATAATGTAATTTGTAAATAAAAAATTTGTAAATATAACTCTTTCATATATTTTTTTTTTTATAAATGATTAAAAACAGAAAGTAAAAAAAAAAGATGGTATTTTTGTAATTATTATTAAAAAAATATAAACAAAACACACTTAGTTTTCTTTGTTTTGATTTTTGCTAAAAATTGAGAGAAATTTTCCTTTGTTGTTCTGTTTAGATGTTAAAATTAAAATAGGGGAAATAGATAAATTATGTATAAAATTAAATTTCCAATATTGTCTTCTTCTTTTTTTATTAATAAAAAATTTAGGTGGGGTTAAACATCAATATCCCATAAGAGTTAGGGCAGACCTCCCAATCTCTTTGAGAATTTCTGAAAAGGATCACATATCTTTAATATTGTCTTTATGTATGAAGTTTTTTCTTTTATGATTAATATCTGCTAAATTTTTAGCAAAAGTACCTCTATGCATTACTAGATTTTCCACGGTATAATTGAGCAAAACTTGATATATATATATATATATATATATAGAGAGATGAGATCTTTTGACATCGATGTCAAATTTGAAGTTTGACACCTCATCTTAGAGTCGTTAGATAAAAAAAAATCAATGGTATAACATGCTTACAAATCAGAGTCATTGATCTTTTTTTATCTAACGGCTCTCAGATGAGATGTCAAACTTCAAATTTGACATTGGTGTGAAAGGATCCTACCTCATATATATATATATATATATATATATATATATATATATATATATATATATATATATATTAATTTTCAAATATGTTGTGATAAAGGGTAGGAAAATTTCTTCAAATATATTGTCATCGCACAATATGTTAATAGCAGTGTGCATAAGACTTCTCCGACGAAAAATAAGTCTATGGACACAAGGGTTTCTAAAAAATGAAGCAATGTAAGAATTTTGTTGAAAAAGAATCAAACCAATCTAACAGCTTAGGTTTGCAATCTCTCGTGTGTTAATTATTGTCAACATGTCATGTGGTAACATTTTTACTATACAAAGGTGAATCAATGATGATAATAAATAAGAGAGAAAAAGTATAGGAATTACAAAATTATCATTGTTGATTTGATTAATTATGGTTAAAATCCTCTCATATGACATGTGAGAGATTGCATTTTCAAAATAAGGACGTGCATGACAACTTTCTCATAATCAAATTTTTTTTTTTCAATTTTTTTTTCTGGAAACATAAATGAATAAAAATGGTGCTTGACAAAATCGATTTATTTTTTTTTGTTTCAGAGAATGAACCGGTTAAATTTTTGAGCTGGGAACAGAAAAAAGAATAAAAAAATTTCTATTTTTTTTTTGTTTTCGGGTACAAAATGAGAAACATTTGTCTCTCTCAATCACTCTCTACAACTACTATCGCCACAACCACCACCATGTCACCACTATCTCCATACCATATGAAAAGGAAAGTGATAATCATAAATTTTTTATTCTATTATTTGTTGTGTTATCAAACATAGTTCTTATACTCAGAATAAAAATAGAATATGTTATCAAACACATTTTTTTTTTCTCAAAAACTTGTCTCCCTCTTTACAAAGCACAAAAATAGAAAAGAATTATTTTTTTCAGAAATAATATCAGAAAACAGAATGATTATCAAACACACCCTAAAACTCGTCTCCCTCTTTATCCCCAATTTACAGGGGATTATAATAACATTTCTAGTAGTAACTAATTTTAAAAAAATGTATATAAAAGTTCCTTAAAAAATTGTAAAGAATTTTTTTTTTACCCCCAACCTACAGTTGAAGATTAATTATTTTGAGGCATAGAGATCACCGAAGTGAATTTTGTCTTTATCAATAAAATATTTTCCATATACACAATTAGAGATCCAACCCTTATCAGATTTTTTTCAAAACACTCTTACTTTTGGATTTTGAGGAATAACCCTACTTCCTCGACCCTCTTTTTAACCCTCGTAAATAATAATCCCAATAGGGGTAGGAGTTATTTTAACTTTCCCACTTCACTCCCATCTAGACAATGCATAATGAAGGCTGTGACTCATCATGCAAATACATATCAAAGAATATTTCCTTTAAAATGATGAAACATGAAAATCGCCCATAAAAAAATAGAGCGAGGGTAGAAAAGAATCACGTTGTGCCATAAAGAATAAAGAATCTTAGGGGAAGAGATATAAAGACAAACGGAGTTTTCGTGTTGTAGAAAACAAAGCAGGTCGCTATTAAAGGATCTCCGTTTCACCATATTCTTTAGGTTTGAGTCAGATGCCAACAAATATCGACCTTGAAGAACAAGGAATGTTAAAATACAAAAGAGTAAAAGAATCAAATAAAGAGGAAATTGCAACTATATTTTGAGTGTGTGCCTTTTTTTTTCTTTGATAACAAATTTGAGCTAAATGCCATAAATCGGTTCATTGATTAGCTGATTAATTTTGTTCGAGTATTGTCAGTCCTATTATAGGGGATGATTCTTCTAAGATCATTTATTTTTATTTACAGGATTCGAATCCAAGATCTCTAATCAAAGAAAATATGTTCATTACCACTTGAATCAATGATTCTTAGTCATATAAACTAAAAAACACAAAGTCATGTTATTTAAGTGAGGCTACTTGAATCCATATATTAATTTTAGGGGTGTATTGGATTGAGATTTTAAAATAATTTAATGGATTGTCTTTGGATAAAAAAATTATTGATATTCAATTAGGATGTTAAAAGATTGTAAAAAAAGTCACGTCGTATTCGATTAAGATTTTAAAAGATTATTTTAGAGTCCATTCAAATTTGACGGTATTCAATCAGGATTTTAAACAAAGGAAAATAATATTGTGGTATTAAAAAATCTGACGATTATAATGAATTTTCTATTAGTGTGAATTTTGCAAAAAAATTCAGTGAGAAGTATAAATAGCGTGTCTCTATCACAATCTCACCCTAACCTCTGAGATTATTTGAGATTTCTTTATTGCAGTGTCTCACAATTCACCTTAGCCTTTTGGCAAAGCTAAGGCATTCTTTGTTTTGGCATTCCTCCTTATTATTTCCTCTCATGATTAACTGATGATTTATGGTTGTGCTTCTCGTCTATAATGATGTGTTACATTTTATTTTATTTTTATATAATCGTAACACTAGTAATACGTTAACGATAAACATGTTTAATAAGCAATATATTGCCGATAAAAAATTCTCAAAATTTTTTACTAGTGAATTGTTGTAGATGAAGAGTTAAACATGTATCCGTCAAGAGGTAGAGTATCTCAATCTATCAGCATTTTATATCACTAGTAAATCTAATGATCTTAGCCACATAAAGACGAATTTGTTAGACAGTAAATATAAGAAGAAAAAATATTGACACGCTAACCCGCTTGTTTGGTGGGTGGAATGGGCCGGCCCTCCGGGCCGAGCCCATTTTGCTACCTCTAACTGTCAATATTTTATATCAGCAGTAAATCGAATGATTTTAGCCACGCAAAGACAAATTTGTTAGACAGTAAAAATAAGAAAAAACGTATTGGCAGGATAACCCTCCCGTTTGGCGGGCGAGGTGGGTCGTCCCTTTGGGCTGAGTCCATTTTGCCATTTATAATTATTATCATTTTATATCAGTAGTAAATTTAATTATCTCAACCACACAAAACGAGTTTGTTACACAATAAATATAAAGAAAAAAAAAGTTAGTGGGCGAGGTGGGAGTGAGACAATTTAAAACATATTTTGGAGAACATCTTTTTGATGCTTTGGTTCTAGTTTTTAACTTTTTTTTGTTCTCAAAACACAAGAAATACGAAAAACAGCTTGTTTTCATTAATGGATAAATGGTAAATAAAAGCCATGGGAAATTTATTTGTGAGAAAAAGTACAAGCCTAATTTCTCCTTTATTTTTTATCTCTTACTAATTTTATGGAAAAAAAATATAAAGAATATTAAATATATATATAAATAATATCACTAAAATAATATAAAGTTATGATATTTAACATGACAAATACTTCTTAAAAAAAAAAGAAAAATACTAAAAATTAACGAAACACTGAAAACGCCGAGTTTGAAACGGCGTGTGGTGTACTAGTGTTAGCCTGAAGGGTATGTAGGTTTTGGCGCCAAAACGGCATGTTGGTTTAGGTGCCATTCTCTTATAAATACATCTATTTCCTTCGTTATTCTTTTTTTTAGAAACAAATTTTCTTCGTTATTTGAATCTATTAATCCTAAATGTCACACACACACACACACAGACACAGACACAGACACAGACACAGTTTGGTTTCAAGAAATGTCCGGAAAGGGGAAGTGGAAGGAGGAGCACGACGGCGACTCTGAAGGTCACGCGCCTCCCAAGAAGCCCTTCAAGAAAGATTCCGACGACGACCCTGACTCCATCGTCGTCTGCGAGGTTGGTTCTTGAAAACAAAACTTCTTTTACTAGGGTTTTTCCTTTTTTTCTAAAATGTGTTCGTTTTGTAGATTTCGAAGAATCGGAGGGTTTCCGTGAGGGATTGGCAAGGCGAAAGAGGTTTGATGGAATGAATGTTGCGTTCATCTTTTTTAGTTCAGTTCAGTTGGTACGTTTGTTTGTTCAAATGATGTTGGCATTTTACTGTTTGGTTCCTCTTGTGCTCTAATGTGATTGATGGTTAAGAGTTTAGCATCTTTTAGTATTTTGCTTCTTTGTTTGTTCTTGATATTTTCATTTGGTTTAGTGGTAATGTTGTTTCTTGTGACCGGAAGGTTTGCTATTTATATGAATGTGATTTTTCAGTTAGTGTCTTGTTGTCTGGAGCTAAAAGTTCAGAAGGTCAGGATGAATATGAAAAGGATGGATTTATAGTGGATGACATTGAGGATGAAGAGGAGCAGGATGAAGAAGAAGAGAGAGCTGAAAGTGATGTGGAGCGGCAGAAGAAGAAGAAGAAGAAGAATAGGAAGAATAGGTCTATTCTTTATACTCTATGGTTGAAGTTGATGAACGTATCTGTTTAGAGAAGAAAACATAATGTTTGATGATATGTAAATAAATTTGGTTGTGTATTTTCATCCGTACTTGTTTAAAGTTTCACCACATACATGATGTTATCATCTACATTCTAAATATTTGACATATTTATTCCCACTATTTTAGGGAGGAGTATGTCCTTGATGAAGATGACTATGAGTTGCTGCAGGACAATAATATCAAGATTCATCATTGGAAGGTTTTGGAACTTTTGTTTTTGTGTGTGTGTGTTAAGATTAATATTAACAAATACTATGCATAATACCCAAATTTTGTTGACAATAATTTTTTATAATTCATCAGGAGAGAAAAAAGTTCAAGCGGCTGAAAAAGGGCCAGAGGGATACTGAGGAGCCCTCTGGGCTATCTGATGAGGAGGAAATTCTTGGAAGTGGCAAAGTTGGACGACGAACTGCTGAGGAGAAGCTTAAACACAGTTTGTTTGGTGATGATGAAGGTATGCCCTAGCTGTGCTGGTTTATGTTTTTGATTTTGATATTATAGTTATTTTGAAATATATGTTAAGAAAAGTGTACAATTATGTGCAAACAATCATTTCTGTCCCGATGTATTTTGGGGTGTCAATGTAGGATTTTGGCATTTTAGACAGCATAATGAATTCTAATCATTCAATGTTGAACCGCATTTTGTATGCCAAAAGTAATTTGTATGCTCAAACATGCACCAATAAACCAAATATATGCTTACTTTTCCTTCCATGAATTACAGGAGCTCCACTTGAAGACATTGTTGAAGAGGAGGAGCAAGGAGAAGAGGAGGAGGATGTTGACATTGGAGAAGATGATGAAATGGATGACTTTATTGTGGATGAAGAAGAAGTTGATGAGAATGGAGCTCCAATGAGGTATTTTAAATGTAAGCTTTATTTTTTGTTGTTAAGAATTCTATTATTTGATCTAATGATCTGTTACTGCAATTCTATATAGGCACCGAAAGCTTAAGAGAAAGAAAACTAGGCAGGCACCAGGTGTCTCTTCCTCAGCTTTACAAGAAGCTCAAGAATTATTTGGCGATGTTGAAGAGTTTCTTCAGACTCACAAGCAAAATCTTGAATTGCATGAATATAGAGAGACTAGACTTGAAGATGAATTTGAGCCTATTGTTCTTTCTGAGAAGTATATGACAGAGAAGGATGACCAGATTAGGAATGTTGATCTTCCAGAGAGGATGCAGGTCTTCTGAGATATCTATGGAAATAGATCAAAATTTCCTGATTACTTGGTGCTTTCTTGTAAGAGAGCTGATTTTATTTATTTATTTACTTTTATTGTTTTTTGCAGATATCAGAGGAGAGTACTGGTGTTCCTCCGATGGATGGAAGAAGTATAGACGAAGAGAGTCAGTGGATAGTTAATCAACTTGGAAATGGAGCGGTCCCTTGGATTTGCAAGAAAGTCTCAACCTCCCAAATATCAATTGACAAGGATGATATCATCAGATTTTTGGAACTGCATCATGTGCAAAAATATGATGTCAGTGTTATCTGAACGTGTGATATAATTTGCATCTCTTGTTAGTTTTATCTTTATTTTCCTAATCTGCACTTTTTGTCCTTTTAGATTCCTTTTATTGCTATGTATCGGAAGGAGGAGTGCTTAAGCTTATTGAAAAACCTAGAGCAACCTGAAGCTGGTGATGAAAATTGGGATAAGAAAAACAAGATACCTACTCTAAAATGGCACAAGGTCTGTTAACATTGATTTTGGTAAAATTGTTATTTGTTACTATTTTGTTTATTGCATAGTTAAAACACCGCAAATGGATTCTTGTGCATTGTTTAGGTACTTTGGGCTCTTCAGGACTTGGATAGGAAGTGGTTGCTTCTTCAGAAGCGGAAGAGTGCCCTCCAATCAGACTATAGTAAACGATTTGAAGAAGAATCCCGCCGTATTTATGATGAAACAAGACTAAACTTGAATCGGCAATTGTTTGAATCAGTTATGAGATCACTAAAGGAGGCAGAATCTGAGAGGGAGGTTGTTGATGTTGACTCCAAGTTCAAATTGCATTTCCCACCAAGTGAAGCTGGTGTTGATGAAGGACAATTCAAGAGGCCAAAAAGGAGGTCATTGTATAGCGATTGCAGTAAGCAAGGTCTGTGGAAGGTTGCAAGCAAGTTCGGGTGTAGTTCTGAACAACTAGGATTATGTCTATCTCTGGTTGAGCTGGTAAGTGTACCTAGATTTGGAACTGCTTTTTGTTATGACCCTAGACTAAAGGTTTTGTTTTCCCTGCCCTCCTTTGTAGCACGGGTTGGAAGATCCAAAGGAAACACCGGAGGAGATGGCTTCTAACTTTACGTGTGCTATGTATGATACCTCTGAAGAAGTACTTAAAGGTGCCAGGCACATGGTAAGTATCTTTAATCTTGTTCAAAATCATTAAAAGGCAGTCTTTTTTTTTTTTATCCTATGGTTATTTTGTTTCAGGCAGCGGTTGAGATAAGTCGTGAGCCTAGCATTAGGAAACATGTTCGTAGCCACTTTCTTGACCGCAGTGTCGTGTCAACTTGTCCTACTGCCGATGGAAATATAACAATAGATTCTTTTCATCAGTTTGCTGGGGTGAAATGGCTGCGGGAGAAGCCTTTGTCTGAATTTGAGGATGCGCAATGGCTCCTTATACAGAAGGCAGAAGAGGATGAACTCATTGAAGTTACTATTGAGCTGCCTGAAACGCATCTGAATAAGTTAATGGACCAATTCAGTGAGCATTATATTAGTGACAGTGTTAGCAGATCTGCTCAACTGTGGAATGAACAGAGGAATTTGATACAGCATGATGCGATTTTTCAATTTCTTTTACCATCAATGGAGGAAGAGGCAAGAGGTGTCTTGGCAAGCAAAGCGAATAATTGGTTACTTATGGAGTATGGGAAGGCCTTGTGGAATAAGGTCTGTGTGGGACCTTATCAACAGAAAGAAAATGATCTTAGCTCCGATAATGAGGCTGCTCCTAGGGTTATGGCCTGCTGTTGGGGCCCTGGAAACCCACAAACAACTTTTGTCATGTTAGATTCATCGGGAGAAGTGCTAGATGTACTTTACACTCGGTCGCTTACTTTAAGGTCACAGAATGTTAATGACCAACAACGGAAGAAGGATGACCAGGAACGTGTGTTGAAATTTATGACAGATCACCAACCACATGTTGTTGTTTTAGGAGCAGTTAACTTGTCTTGCACTCGTTTGAAGGAAGATATATATGAGGTTAGCATCTTGGTTTCTATGTTTACAACTATAATTTGGTGAGATGGAATTGGGGGTTCATCACTTTTGTAATGTAATACATGTCCTTGAGATTGTAGGAGTGCTTATCCAATCCCAATTACCTATCTAAACAAGGAGCGAGAATGATCAATTCTCAATCCTGTTCCAATTTCCATATTGTTCCGATTCTGGACAAACTTGCATTTAATAGTTTTGTTTGTATCTAGGTTTGTATTTAATGTAACCGAGTTTTCCAAAATACCGTGTTTCAACATCCTAAGCATCATACTGTGATCATATAACACTTTTGCAT
Organism: Gastrolobium bilobum; assembly: GCF_033153095.1. Taxonomy (NCBI): domain Eukaryota; kingdom Viridiplantae; phylum Streptophyta; class Magnoliopsida; order Fabales; family Fabaceae; genus Gastrolobium; species Gastrolobium bilobum. The sequence goes on from NW_026898413.1 coordinate 401,908, forward strand.
TGAAATGTGGTATGAATTTTTGGGTTAGTAAGAGTTAGTGTATAACCATTTGATAAGTAAAATTAGTATTCATGTTTACCTCCTTCTGGGCAAGCTGCTGATATATGATAATTACAATTAAGCTGAAATAGATTGCCTGAGTCATGGTTTTGTCAGTTCAAATCGTTCTATTTTATTTTTATATGGTGGGTCTTATTAATCATTTGATCCCACCTACTGGAAAAGGCTTTTTATGTTGCCGTATGGCAGGTCTTATCTGTGGTTTGCTCTACTTTTATTAGGTCATTTTTAAGATGGTGGAGGAAAACCCTAGAGATGTTGGGCATGAAATGGATGGGCTCAGCATTGTGTATGGAGATGAATCCTTTCCCCATCTTTATGAAAATTCTCGAATTTCCTCTGAACAACTTCCTTCACAGCAAGGTAAATATTGTTTTGGGTGTATACTGCCCCCATCTTTTTAAGGAATCCCATCATTGATGCTATTTTTCTTACCTTAATAGGTATAGTAAGACGGGCTGTTGCTCTTGGTCGATATCTCCAGAACCCATTGGCAATGGTTACAACATTATGTGGACCTAGAAGGGAAATATTATCATGGAAACTGAGCTCTTTGGAGAGCTTTCTCAACCCAGATGATAAATTTGGGATGGTTGAGCAGGTTATGGTGGATGTGACCAATCAGATTGGCTTAGACATTAATTTAGCAATAAGTCATGAATGGTTATTTGGTCCATTACAATTTATTTCTGGGCTTGGTCCACGGAAGGCTGCATCCTTACAGAGATCCTTGGTAAGAGCTGGTGCAATTTTTACTCGGAAGGACTTTTTGATAGAACATAAACTTGGTAAAAAGGTGTTTCACAATGCGGTTGGTTTCTTACGTGTCCAGCGAAGTGGGTTGGCTGCTAGCAGCAGCCACGTTATTGATTTGCTGGATGATACACGAATTCATCCAGAATCTTATGTTCTTGCAGAAGAGTTGGCCAAAGATGTGTATGAGGAAGATGCGCTGAAGATGGCCATTGAGCATGTGAGAGACCGACCTGGTTATTTAAAAAACCTGGATGTTGAGGAGTATGCAGCTGGGAAAGGACGTCAGAACAAAATAGAAACTTTCTATGATATAAAAGGAGAATTGATTCAAGGTTTTCAGGATTGGCGTAAGAAATATGAAGAACCAAGTCAGGATGATGAATTCTATATGATTTCAGGTGAGACTGAGGGGACCCTTGCTGAGGGTAAAATTGTCCAAGCCACAGTTCGCAGAGTGCAAGCCCAGAAAGCAATATGTGGACTCGAAACCGGAATGACTGGAATCCTCATGAAAGAAGACTATACGGATGACTGGAGAGATATAATTGAATTATCTGATAGGCTACGTGAAGGTGACATGCTCACTTGTAAAATAAAGTCAATCCAAAAGAATAGGTATCAAGTCTTCCTTGTTTGTAGGGATAGTGAAATGAGAAGTAATCGGTTACAGAATAATTGTGATCTTGACCCCTATTTCCATGAAAACTGGAGCTGTTTACAAAGTGAACAAGGCAAAGCTCGGAAAGAAAAGGAGCTTGCAAAGAAGCCTTTCAAGCCAAGGATGATTGTTCATCCATGCTTCCAGAACATAACTGCTGATGAAGCAATGGAGGTTTGTTCTGAGTAATTTTATGTTATACCATGTGATTTATTGACCTTTTGTTAGAATCATAAGATTTTGCAAAGTTGAGATTGTGCTAATTTTCTGTGCATCCACATGTCAATATGTCTTAGAAGTTAGAACTGAATTCTTGGTGATGAAGAATTTTATTCATTGATGATTGTCTCCTAGACTTCAATTGGTTGTCTGTACTGGTAATATTGGTTTGGATGTGAACACTTCCAATCGATTTATCGAGTTTTGTGGTAGATGCATACTGAACTGATGCTACCTACCTTTGCCATTCTATGCCTAGATATTACCTTTCACTGCAATATCAACAGGAGGCAATCCCTGCAGGCTCCTTAGTAACATTTTCTTCTATTATCCTCTTGTCTATTTGCTGCTTGTTTAGAAGAATAAAACCTGTGATACTAACTAAAATAAATTTTTTCTCTCAAATTTTTGGTGGTTAGGTATCATAAATTCAAAAAATAAAATGTAGCTCTAGTTCTTAAAGTTGGTGTGGATTCTTGGGTGACAAACTTGAAATTTGGTAGGATTTGATCTAAACACCATCTTCTGAGCAAGTAATCTTTTAAAAGAAAAAAGATTAATCATGTATGTCCTTTAGCAAAGTTTTGTGATTAATAAGGTTCATTCTTTAGCTTTACCTGTTATCTTTATGCAGTTCTTGTCTGACAAAGATCCTGGAGAAAGTATTATCCGCCCTAGTTCACGTGGACCATCGTATCTTACTTTAACTCTTAAAATTCATGATGGAGTATATGACCACAAGGACATAGTTGAAGGTGGGAAGGAACACAAGGACATCACAAGCTTACTACGAATTGGGAAGACGTTAAAAATTGGAGAGGACACTTTTGAGGATTTAGATGAGGTTAGTCACTCCCCTGGTTTTCTGGATGCTTTTCTGTCGACACTATGATTTACTTTCCCCTTTTCATTATTGCTTAGGTTATGGACCGTTATGTTGATCCCTTGGTGACTCACTTAAAGGCAATGTTAAATTATCGCAAGTTCAGGAGGGGTACAAAGTTGGAAGTTGATGAACTTTTGAAGTGGGAGAAAGGCGAGAATCCCATGCGCATAGTCTATAGTTTTGGCATTGCTCATGATCATCCTGGCACATACATTTATATTAACTTATATAAGAAGTTCAAATCCACACCATGAGTATATTGGGCTTTACCCAAAAGGATTCAGGTTCCTGAAAAAGATGTTTGAGGACATTGATCGGCTGGTGGCTTATTTTCAGAGGCATATTGATGATCCTCAGCATGATTCAGCCCCTTCCATTAGATCTGTAGCTGCTATGGTACCAATGCGAAGCCCTGCTGGTTGTTGGTAGTTGTAAAAAGTATAGAATCAAAAAGAATTCAAGTATTGTTCACAAGTGAACGAGAAATTCAATTTTTTTTATTGATTCTTTTTCAATTTTCTTGAAGGTGGATGTAATGGCTATTTTAATGAAAAATTTAATTTCTAAAGTGTAAACTGAAACAAGAATAGTAAGAACGTGTTAAATGAGTAAGAATGAAGATTAAAACTCTAGCATTCTCGTTTCAATAACTTTCCTTTTAAAAATTGCATGTGTGCGTTTTAACTGTTGTAGCAATTATCTTAATGAAATCTGATCTTGGTAGAATTTAATTAAACTTTTCCAAATTCAGTTTTGAAATTGATTCATATTAATCCCTTAATTTTGAATTAATCAGTTATGACTTATAATCAAATTTCTTCTGCTAAATTGCTATCATGTAATTAAATGGCAAAAGAATATCAGCATATTTACAAAATTGCCATATCAGTCCAAATTTCATAATGGACTTATTTTACACACCTTTTTGGGTTTTTTTACCTGCATTTTAGTCTATTTAGCTCAAAGAATATAGGAGAATTACTATTAATTTAAGTAGAATTTAATACTAACATTGGTGGCTCATCGGGGGCATCTGCGGGTATGGCCGGGGGGTGGTTTAAATAATGAGGGTGGCTGGAGAGGACACTCTTATGATAGGGATCGATTTATTCGTGTTGGAACTAGTTCGGGGATGAACTAGTTGTTTCGTGAACTACTCTACAAAATACAATTTTAAGAATAGAAAAAGCAAAACACTATCAAGGATGCCTATAATACAATTTTTGTACCACCCTTAATTAAACAAAGCACTTAATCATAAAGAATGCTTCTTTCTTATTAGTCTTATGTTTTAATCAAATCATATATAGACAAACTTAGATAAAACAAGAACATGAATCACGGGTACGAGTTGTTGAACAGCTGAAGTGGGTAATTAGGCCCCATTTCGTTGTTACATTCCAAAACATGAATCACTGCATCTCCACAAGATTTGAAACAGTATTCCGTCACTTACGATACCTTATCAAACTTTATTTATTCCCATACAAAGACATGAACGAGTTTAATAGTGGGTCCATTTTGTCATTGAGAATTCGAGGAAGGGAAAAGGCCACTTTATTACTACATTGCAAGCAGCATGCACCCAACGAGCACTTTTCACACTTTAAAAATTTTGTGTTCTTTTGAGAAAAAGTGGAGAGATCAAACGAGAATCTCCCTTCTTTCTTCGCTTTTGCATCTTTTAAAGATTATCTTATTGTTTGCTTTTAACATAAACTTATCTTTTCCTTTTGTTAATTATATAAAGGGTGACTTCTATCCCTTGTCTGAGTGCAGCTAGGGTTCCTCTAGCCAATTCCATAGGGTTATTTTGTTTCATATGGTTTTGGAACAATATATACATCAGCTTTACTTTTCTACAATCATAACCATATAGATATGGATAAAAACAATAAATATGGAGAATTATAATTAATCAATAGTATAAGATTTATTGTTGAACATCTAGCCGCCAGAGAAATAATTTTACCTATATATATATATATATAATAGGGAAGGGATAATTTGACTATAGAGTAAGACTTACAAGTCTTGCTCCCCATCTCAATCGTTGATTTTCGTCCATCAAACAGTTATTATTTATTTAAAATTAATAATTAATTAATTAGTATAGATAACCGTTACATGGACGGAATTAACAGTTGAGATGAGGAGTATGACTTGTAAGTCTTACTCTATAGTCAAAAGATCCCTCCCCATATAAAGGCAGGATCCTTTGACGGTATTAAACTTTGAAATTTGACATCAAATCCTAACCGTTGATTTTCGTCAATAAATGATTATCTCAAGTTGTTTTAGATAACTTTATCTCCGGCTACTAAATCATAATCATACAATTATGGATCAATGATAATAAAAGAAGAGAGAGAAAATGGAATAATAAGTAATAACTATTTAAATGTGAATCAATTAATATAAGAAAATAAATAAATAAAGAAAAAAAAAAGATGTGTCGTTTTAAATGACACACCTTGTGTCCTTTCACTCTCACAAAGTGGTGGAACTCACAATTTTAAAACTTTCTTTTCCCACTTTCTCTCATGATCTATATCTTTCTCTCACTTAAAATGGCATAACTTTATATCCTTTAAAATGATACACATTTTTCTCATATATATATATATATATATATATATATATATATATATATATATATGGGTCCATTTGGTGTCCAATCACTGAATATAAGGTTTTGTCGAGTCACCGCATTATAACTATGTATTCCTAGGAATATATAGTTATAACATTAAAGTTATAATTTTTTTTCACTTTTCACGTCAACAAATAACTCTTTGAAGAGAGAAAAAAAAGTACAACTTTAACATCATAACCAATGTTATAAAAATCGGACCGACCCAGAAACCCGTGAACCAGTTATGTAACGGTGCGATTTTCATATTGGACCGGCCATGTTACAGAACCGGTGTGACCCGTGCGATCCGGCCGGTTTTCGTAAAAATCGATGACCCGGTCGGTTCATCCAGTGACCCGGCCCGGTCTATAAAAAATAACCCTATTGGGAAGGATAAGTTATCCTAATTCTATGCACATTCAGTAAATAAGAGATAAAAGTAGAATATGATAAGTTATCCTGTCCTATCTTCTTTATCATGTGCTTCAGACAAGCCATAAGTAGTTTGAGTGAGATCGGTGCAACAAGGTATAAAATATAAGATAAATACATTAAAATATAAATTCACTAAATAATTAAAAATAATTATAAAAAATATGAAAAACTCCATACTTTAAACACTTAAGACATTCATAACAAAAAAAATAACAATGACTTATCTTTTAGATTCTAAAATACAAAATAAGAATATTAATTATTCTTAAATTTTAATAAAATAAAATTGTAATATATTTTGAAATTAAACTAAAATAAGTACGTTCTTATTTATAGTCTACGAAAATTTTTAATATGGTCAGGACCACCATGCTTCTTACACTTAAAAATTGACATCTAAACCAAATTTTTTGTTTTCTCTTTTCTCTTTCTTCAATTTTTTCTTTTTTTCTCTCATGTCCGCCCCATAAAAAAAAATGTGCCGGGACCCCGGAGCACATAAAAATCACTCGTAGACTACAAACTTTTTTCTTTTTCCTTCAATAATAAAAATATAAGAAAAATGAGCAATAATAATAAAGTAAAATTCCCTTAAAACCCTTTTCCCTCACCTTGTTTTGTTTCATGTTCTTCACTTCTTCTTCATATTCACCATCACCATCACCATCTAATCCAGCAACTCACCCGTTATCTCGTAGTCTCACTCTTACATTCACATTGTTCCTTTTCTTCACCCCATTTTATCAAAAAATAACCTTGTCCCATTTACCCCTATTCTCACTCTTACCCATTACCATTCCTTTCATGCTTCAAATCTAAAAAACCAGGAAGTACTTGCAGCATCCTCAAAGCAACCCCATTTTCACTCACTTCCACCCAAACCTTTCAGTTACTCATACTCTTCAACTTCATGTCCTTTCCCAACCAATCATCCACTTAACAATTGTGTTGTTCATTCCTCACTGTTCAACTCACTCTCTTCTCTTTTAAGTCCAGTCCCTTTTCAGCTAAGTTGTTGGGTGCTAAGAAAAGTTTCAAATAAATAAAAAAGGAAGAAAATTTCGATTTGGGTCGCGAGATTTGGTCCATTCAAGTTGAACATTCCCCAGTTCTGAGCTCAGGCTTTTCCACTGTGTTTGGTTTATTCAGATCTCTCTCACTCTCTTTAACTCAGAAAATGCCGAGCTAACTCTTTTCAGCTAGCAGCAATTTTGTGCCAATTTGTCTCTTTTCATTCTTTCTTTTTTGGTTGATCTCATCTTATAGTCTTGTTATTGAAATCAATCAGCGGCATTCAAGGCTGCGCTTGTGCAATATCGTTTTCCACAAGGCTATTTTTTGTTTCTTAAAAGTTTGAACCTTGGAAAGTGATTGCATTCTAATTTGGGTCCCATCTCTGCTTAAAGTTCCAAGTTTTAGCACTCAAGTTCATCTTTTGCTGTTATTTTAAACAAGAATAAGAAAGGCTTCAATTTCTGAATCTTCTGTCTTCCTTTTGCATCTATTGGTCATACGTCCAATTTCAAGTTGCTTTGTCAAATTTATGGTGCTGCATTGTCAATTTGTTTTGAGTTCTGTGATGCTCATGGTAGCAGTGTGTGGTGGCATGTTGAATTTCTGAGCTAGCTTTGGACTATTCTTTCTGGTACCAAACTTGTAAATTTTATTCCACCTTTGATTAATTTTGAAAATTACTTCCCAGCCCTTCAAATTTGACATCATACTTTACCTAATATTCCTAGAAAAATTATGTGTTTTTGAGCTCTTATCATTGCGCTGCTTAACAAAACTTTGGGGCTTGACAAAAACCTTAACTCACCTTATCTCTTCACAGGTGTTTGGTACAATATAATTGCCAAGGTGGGATTCAACATCCTTCACATGTAAATGTGACTTGGGCTTTAGTATAGGATTCATCGTTATACCTCTTACTTTGTCCCTCTGAACATACATAGACATGCTTGAACAGGAGTGTCTCCTTAGATCACCATTGTTGCTTTGTTTTTTTATTAGCTTCTTGTTACATCCTGTTGTGACAGCTGTGATACCTTTGGGTTCCAAACTTTCTGTGGTTGACAATAACTGTTGGGTTTCCTCCAATGGTGATTTTGCATTTGGGTTCTTTAACATTTCTAATGAACCAAACCAGTTCAGTGCTGGCATTCGTTTCAATTCAAAGTCTATGCTATATAGCCAACAAACAGTAGTGTGGGTTGCTGGAGCTCATGTCACAGTAGGTAACAGGTCCTATTTCCAACTCACTCCTGAAGGGGAACTGGTACTGTTTGATTCCTTGCAAGGAGTCACGCTATGGACCAGTGCAACAGGCAACAGAGCTGTTGTTTCAGCAGCTCTTCATGATGATGGCAATCTTGTTCTTATAGACAGAGAGAAAAACATCATTTGGCAAAGTTTTGATACTCCATCTGATACACTTCTCCCGGGACAGAGTTTATCTGTTTATCAAATACTTAGGGCTGCTACTAAGAATCCTGTGTCCAGTTACTACAGTCTTTACATGAATGCTTCTGGTCATTTGCAGCTTAGGTGGGAGAGTAATATTATATACTGGACAAGTGAAAGCCCTTCTTCTGCTTCAAATCTCACTGCATTTCTTACAACTGATGGAGCTCTACAACTTAGAGACCTGAGTTTGAAAGCTGTTTGGAGTGTGTTTGGAGAAGACCACAATGATTCTGTGAAGTACCGGTTTCTTAGGCTAGATGCTGATGGCAATCTCCGCTTATATTCATGGGTTGAAACATCACAATCATGGAGATCAGTGTGGCAAGCTGTTGAGAATCAGTGCAAGGTCTTTGCAACTTGTGGTCAACGTGGTATGTGTGTCTTCACTGCTTCAGGTTCTGCTGATTGTGTGTGCCCTTTTGAGGTAACAGAGAATAAGGAATGTTTGGTTCCATATGAACATGAGTGTGAATCTGGCTCCAGTATGCTATCATATAAGAACACATATCTATATGGAATTTACCCTCCTGATGATTCAGTTATCATGAGTAGTTTGCAGCAATGTGAACAATTGTGCTTGAATGACTCACAGTGTACGGTTGCAACCTTTACAAACAATGGTAGTCCACAATGCTCGATAAAGAAAACAAAGTATGTTACTGGCTATGCGGATCCATCTCTTAGCTCAGTATCATTTGTTAAGAGGTGCTCAGGTCCATTTGCTGTGAATCCTAGTCTCACAAATTCACCCCCACCAAAACTGATTCCTAGGCTTTGTGTTCCTTGTATAATGGGAGCAGCCTCTGGAACATTTTTCATCCTTGCGATCTTCCAGCTCGGAATAGTTTTCTGCATCTGTAGAAGAAAAAACTCTACTATGAGACAAGTCACTTTAGCCTTCACATGCCCAAATTCGAAGGGCATACTTGTGTTATCCTTTTCAGAAATCAAGAGCCTCACTGGAGATCTCAAGGATCCAATTGGGCCAAATATGTTCAAGGGTGTGCTACCGAACGATCGCTCGATTGCAGTTAAAGACCTGAAAGCATCCATAGAAGAAAGGAAGTTCCGGAGTGCTGTTCTGAAGATAGGGAGCATCCACCACAAGAACCTTGTGAAGCTGGAGGGTTATTGTTGTGAGTTTAATCATAGATTTTTGGTGTATGAATATGCCAAAAATGGTTCACTTGATAAGTATATAGATGATTGTACTCTTTGCAAGAGGCTAACTTGGAGAAAGAGAGTTGAAATATGCTCAAGTGTGGCAAAGGCCATCTGTTATTTGCATTCAGGGTGTAGGGAGTTTGTAAGCCATGGAAATTTGAAATGTGAGAATGTCATGTTGGATGAAAATTTAGTGGCCAAGGTATCTGAATATGGGTTTGCAATAGTAAATGGTGAGGCCACATATTGTGGCTTTTCAGCTGAGAAGGATGTAGGAGATTTTGGCAAGTTAGTATTAACCTTGTTGAGTGGCTGTAGAGATCAAGAACAACTTTGTGAGTGGGCATATAAAGAACGGATGGAAGGGAGTGCAGCTAATGTGGTTGACAAAAGAATTGACGGTGGTGTTGATTCAGAGGAACTAGAGTGTGCATTAAGAATTGCATTCTGGTGCCTTCAAATGGATGAACGTAGAAGACCTTCTATGGAGGAGGTAGTGAGAGTACTAGATGGTACATTGAACGTTGATCCCCCACCACCTCCATTTGCCTTACAGATGCCGTTACAGGAAGATGATCCACAAGAACATGGTTCAGAATCAGTGCTTCAGTAGTGTTGATGCCAGCTCAATTTTTAGGAACTTTTTTTCATTTATTTTCACATTTTTAGTTGCCTTTATATTCAATGTGTATAGTAGGACTAACAAGTAACATCTAGGTGAAAAAATAGCCATGCCCAATTGCACATTATTTTTTGGTCTTCTTTGAAGACTATGTTGCCTAAATTTAAGTCTTCATTTGAGCATATAGTAGAGGAGTATTGTCTTCTTTTTCCCCCCTTTGTTATGATCGAATAATTATCATTTAAAGGACGTAGGCTAAGATAGAAGTTCAGTTTCCAATTGACTGGTGAATTCCTGTTTCAATTAGTGTTTATTTCAAAAGTAATAATACTTGGTAAGAACATTATATTTACATATTGAGTACATACGCGTCACAAATTACTAATTAAGTAGTAGTAACACTTGTGTTGTCACTAACTAAATATTTTTGACACAATTTACATAGTATGTGTAACTGTAGTTTATATAGTGCAATAGTGGGCTATGGTACCTCATTAGGTCGCGTAAAAAAAAAATATTCAATCAGTTTCGTAAATGAGGTGAATCGGGCTCCCAGCTCCCTACTTGATGTGCCCATTGTGATCCAATATTTGTCGTTAAATTAGTAGCGAGACCAAATGTAAAGGGCAGATGAAGACTTTATTGTTCATATATTTCAATTGAGAAACAATGTCAGCTAGCCCGTCTAGCTCAGTTGGTAGAGCGCAAGGCTCTTAACCTTGTGGTCGTGGGTTCGAGCCCCACGGTGGGCGATATATTTTTCTTTTTTTTAATCCTTTCAAAAAATGGAAAAAGTTTGATAAGATTCTAGACAGCTGATATTTTCTTGAAGTTCGTGGTTAGATTCTGGGTTATGTGCTTCAGTGCTTTCTTTTTCCATTTTCCCCCATCACTCTTCAAGATGCAATATTTTTAGTGGACCAATCTCTTTAAAAGAGGTTATGATTTTAACTTGTGTCTTAATCTCACGAAAGAGTACAACGTTTCATGAAATGGAGAGCTTAATGGGATAGATAGCATGGCACAAGAAGTTGATTAGGTGACATCCATATGAAATAATAATTAAGTTTGTCAACCCATAACAACCGATATGCATCATTACAAGTACCCAGTCATACAGTAACATAGGAGAGATATTCTCATTATCAAAATTTTTTACTATCAAGTTACTATCTATCTAATCACAATTAGATTAACATTTTCTCTCTCTTCAAAAACTTTTTAACATTCTCTCTCTTTGATCCAATGGTGATATAATGGGTAGTAGGTTAGTAGTGAAAATTTTTAGTAGTTAGAATATCCTCACTCTTAATTAGGGATGTGCATGGAGCGGTTCATAACCGGTTTTGGCAAAATTCAAACCGAACCGGTTTGAAATGGTTTGGTTTTCAAACCGAACCAGTTTTTTTAAAAAAAACCGGTTTTTATTATCCAAACCGGTTTGAAACCGGTTTCAAAACCGGTTTATGGTTCATAACCGGTTTTGATTTAAAACCGGTTTTAAACCGGTTTTGATTTAAAACCGGTTTTAATTCAAAATCAGTTTTAAATCAAAACCGGTTATGAACCATAAACCGGTTATCAAGTTCAAAACCGGTTTTTTAACAAATTCAAAATCAATTTTTGATGGATTGTGCTATTTTTATAAGTAATCGTTTGTTTCTCCCGATTATGGGTAGTTGACCAACTATTTCTTGCAAGAATCTTCATTGTTTTGGAACTCTAAGGACGAAATGATTCTTATAGAAATTGTTTCACGTTATTTTTATGGAAAACATGTCCATCAAAAAGAATTTTGTCGAATTTTTTTACGGAAAAAAAATTTAGTCAAAATATTTCCCTCAAAATATCTCACAAAAAAACATATTCATCAAAAATTTTGACGAAAAATATTTCTATCAAAATTTTCCACGAAATACATTTCCTTCGAAAACTTTTGACAGAAAATAATTTCCTCAAAATTCTTTATAGAATTCAAATTTCGTCAAAAGTTTTCGACGAAAACATTTTCGTTAACCTTTTTAACAAAAAAATTTCCATCAAAATTTTTAACAAAACACATTTCCATCGAAAATTTTCAACGAAAAATATTTTCGTCAAGTTTTTTGATAAAAAATATTTCCATCAAAATTTTTCAACGAAACACATTTCTATGAAAAAATTTCGTTGACGAACAATATTTCGATAAAATTTTTGACAAAAATGTTTTTCGTCAAAATGCTTTATAAAAATATTTTTCGTCAAAAAATTTGAGGGAAATGATTGGAGGGAATTTAGATTCCGTAAAGAACTTTGACAAAAAAAAATTTCGTCGAAATTTTTTATAGAAATATTTTTCGTCAAAACATTTTTCTGAAATAATTTTCGTCAAAATTTTTTACGTAAATATTTTTGGTCAAAATTTTCATTGTAAATGTGTTTTGTTGAAAATTTTGCTGAAAATATTTTTCGTCAAATTTTTTTACGTAAATATTTTTGGTCAAAATTATCGCTGTAATTGCGTTTTGTTGAAAATTTTGCTGAAAATATTTTTCGTCAAAATTTTTTACGTAAATATTTTTCGTCAAAATTTTCGCTGTAAATGTGTTTTGTTGAAAATTTTGCTGGAAATGTGTTTCGTCAAATTTTTTTACAGAATTATTTTTCGTTGAAAAGTTTGAAAGAATTGTTTCTGTTGAAAGTTTCGACGGAATTTAGATTCTATCAAGAATTTTGACTGAAATATTTTGTCTCTAAAAAATTTATGTCAGTGATTATGACAAAATCTTGTTCTGTCTCTAGTTTCAACGAAAAAAAATTTCGTCTCTATTTTTTACGTAATATGATTTTTGTCAAATTTTCGACGAAATATTTTCCTTTGATAAATTCTGTTAGTATTTGAGACTTTTCTAATAATGTCATATTTAAAAATGATTTATATTTATGTAATTTTCACATCTTAATGCTAAGGATAAAAGATAATACTTATTTGTTCTTTAATTGTAAAATAGTTTGGTTATGGATAACCATGGATAACCAATTATTTTTATGGTTTGGTAAATAATCAGTTTATAAAATAAAATACAGTTTCATATGAAATCGATTTTTAAAAATAACCGGTTTTTAAAATGTGGATCGGTTTGGTTATGGATCGGTTTGGTTCTTTTGGACATTTTGCACATCCCTACTCATAATAATATACCAACAAGTTTTAACTTCGTGAAATATACATGTTTTATATAAGGGAAAAATGTTTATCCTTTTAAATGACACAACTTATATCCTTTCACTCTCCCAAAGACGTGAGACTCACACCTTTATTTTTTTTGTCAATTCTCTCTCCTCCTTTATCTATCTCTTTCTCTTTCTTAAAATGACACAACTTTACTTCCTTTAAAATGACATAACTTTACCTCCTTTAAAATAACATACACTTTACCCTTTATATAAATAGAAATGATTCAATAGTATACACTTCTATAGTACTGTTTTTTTCATAAACAGAAAAAGTCATAATTATTACTCTATACCTACTTACATCTCTGAAGACATTCTTATGTAATCAATATTATAATAATATGAACTAATGACGCTTTATTATCATTTTTTATTAGACAAAGTTTTTATCATTTATTATTATTATTATTATTGCATATGAATGTGTATTATATTACTCTGTTAAATTGAGTGCTTCTTCTATTTAGACTTAAATATGTGTAACATTGATTAGTGTAGATAATAATAAATTAAAAATATATCCCATGAGGCCATGATAAAAATGAGACTCTGATTAGTATATTTAACTAGATCCCTAGTACAGAGCTTTAAAACTTTGCAGAATTATCCGATCTACATTAGCATTAAGAACACTTTCATCCCAAACTCTCTTTTTTTAATATATATATTTTTTTGGGTCCTTTTTTCTCTTTTCCTCCTTGTAAATGCACTCCGAATATAATGCAGCTATAATATTTTTTGTGGGAAGTCTTCTTTCTTATTAAATATATTCTTTATGCACTGCATAGACATGGAGGTGTCTCAGTCTACTTTATAGGATTAAAGTTGCATCTATTACAAAATGATACAGGGGTCGCTATCATTAGCATTTTCACCCTTACCTCGACAGTACTCCAGAAAGAATAGAAAAATGGATACAAAAGTACGATATGCTGCAAAATGAGAATCCAAAGAAATATAGGTTTGTAATCGAACATGTAACAAAAAAAGCAAAAATGATTCTAGTTTTTCGTTTTATTAGGGAAAAATTATATTCTTATGTTACATAAGATTCATTTCTCATGTTATACTTACATAACAAAAAGATGTGCCTCACTTTTTTTTTTTAAATTAATGGGCCCCACTTATTTTATCTCACAATATGAGATAACTTCTCTCTTACAACATAAAAAAAAATAAAACCCTTTATTATATCATGAGTTGATGATCGAAATGGCATCTTGCGAGAGGAAACACACGAAGGAGGAGAGAGAGACAGAGGAGGATACCTGTAAATGGATAAGGAGAATCCAATGAAGAAGTTCGTTCGGGTGCCCAATTGTGCTTGTTCAACGAAACAAACTTTTATAAAATATTTTACTATAAAAAGAGTTTTTTTTATGACAAATAAAAAAAATTAAAAGCTTTTAGAAGAAATAATTTTTTTTACAATGTACAACAGTTTTTAAAAGTTCTCATTTTATTTTATTTTTTATCCTTATTCTATTTATTCTTTATCCTAATAATTTATCTTAATGACAAATTATTTAATATCCAAAATTAAAAGCTTTTAGAAGAAATAATTCTTTTTACAATGTACAACAGTTTTTAAAAGTTCTCATTTTATTTTATTTTTTATCCTTATTATATTTATTCTTTATCCTAATAATTTATCTTAATGACAAATAATTTGATATCCACTCTTCAAAATTTTAAGAATATCATTAAAAATTTATATAATCACTAAACAAATTTTAATTTTATATTTTTATTTTTATTTTTATTTATTATTAACTCAAATGTAACTTTTGGCTTAAAAAAAATTGTACCAAACAGGCTGCTATAAATGCTTTAATAAAAATATTGTTTCTTTTGGTTCTCTAAAATATTGTTTCTGTTTGCACTTTGGATTCACTTAATTTTTAAAATAATCACTTATTTAAAATAATTTATTATAAATATCTTTAAGTGTGATTAATTGTAAACTTTCAAAATTAAATGAGAGAACTAAAAAAATATAGTAGTTATCACTTTTTATTTCGTATAAATATTTTTCATTTTTCAAATAAAAAGAATTAGAAATTTACTATTATGTTTTTAATTTTTATTTTCTAATTGAAAATTTGAAAAGGATACGATAGAAATGACTATTTGTTGTTTTTATATTTGACTAGATTTTAAGAATTCTTCTTAAAAGATTTTCATTAAATCTAAACCAAGCATTATTTAAAAAAATATATATGTGTAGACAAATATGGTATGTTCTCTGAACATGGTTACATGGAATCGATCCTCTTATGTGTTAGTTTAACATGATCATGTCATATGAGAGGATCCTAATTATTCATAGTAAATTAACGATTATGATTTTGTCACTCCTTATTTTAATAATTTTTCTCTCTTATTTTTCATCGCTGTGAATTTGCTTATAAACTGTTAGGATCCCTTCACGTGAGAATATCTTTTCACAAACAATAAACAGGCCAATAGTTCTGGTACTCTTTATGGGTCAAATTGGGCCTTGTTAAAAGCTCGGCTTTGGGGATTTGATACTATTTATCTAGCGGAAAGTCATGGGCCTCCACATACTTGAAATAATTATAAAATGATTTAGATGGGCTATAGGCCAAAATGGGCCTTCTAATACTCAGTTTCAGTCTGTATCCTGAATAAAATGATAAATCTATGCAGTTTTCTCTTGTTATTTATTTTTTGTCTTCTAAAGTGCGATTATAAATTACTCCTAAGCATTTTGGTGCTCACAAGAAATGTGAATAATTTAATTGTATAAATAATATATTTCATTTTTTTATGTAAAGGGATTAAATCTGTGGATAAAAAATAATTAATAACATTTAATAAATGGTTAACTTAATTACATAATCGGTTAGTAATGTGTTAAAACTCAAGATTAGAATTAGATAACCTTTTTTCTGTTGACTTTAAAATCATATCAATTTCCATGACAGTTTTTTTTTTTTTTTTTGGGGGGGAGGGGGAGTTGATTTAATATATAATAATCGTGTGGACTGACATATACAAACATTACTTTTATATTTGAATCAAAGTCAAATTATTTTAACTGAAAAATATACCATAACATATTTCTAAATGCTACTTACAAGAGATTGAACATATAGATCGAAGAGCAAACTATATTTTTAAAAGAGGATAAAGTCTTAAATCTTAAAGACATAACTAATTATGAGGAGAACTTAATCGTATAGTTTCATAATTGAAAAAATTAATTGAGTAAACTCCCTTTCTAGTCCCTGGCAATATCTACGAAGTCCTTTTCAGTCCCTGACAATAAAAAATGACCAAATTGATCCCTGAAAGTACAAGAAAAGGGTCACTCTACATATTTGGGAGTTGACATAAAGACTAACATGACCCTTTTTTGTAATTTCAGGGACCAATTTGGTCCTTTTTTATTGCCATGAACTAAAAAGGACTTTGTAGATATTGACAGAGACTAAAAAGGATGTTTACTCAAATTAATTTCATATAATATGTTAGTAAAACAAAGAAGATTTTGATTGCAATAAGTAAAAAAAGAAAAAAATTAACCCGCAGCCACCATATTAACACTTGCACGTGAATTGTTGACTGTTGTGAAGCTTTTAATTTATAACCAACCCACAATAGCTGTTAACAGAGGAGGACAATTCTGGCGTGTGTCCCCAACTTGCTTTCCCTCGTGAAGCGCTTTCAGGGTCCCCACACCTAAAAAGTTCGGTGGGGAAATGGCAACTTGCGCCACTCACTATGCTGTCTTCGACCATTCATTCCCACCTTTTCACGTTGGTTGAAAACCACAAAGATACCCAAAAATAAAAAAAAAAGTTGGCAATTTGGCATCATAATGATAATAAGTGGAAAAACACAGACCTAGCAAAACATGCACTTGCAAATGGTACCGTAAGACGTTGGAATATCATGCTCTTTTCTGCCACACATAATGGACCGAACCAACCAGCACAGGGTTGGATAATGACTCGACCTAAGAGCATTACTAAGCCAACTTTTAATCGGAACGTGACCTCACCAAGACACAAACAAGCACCCTTATGTTAGGTCGGCAAATCACAAGTTCACAACTCACTTGGCCTACCACATCTTTCGCACTAAAAATAGAAAAGAACGGAGATTGGGGGAAAACAACCATACAATTATGGGTAAAATGGGAAAGATAAATATATTATTTTTTTCATATTTAATAAAGGATGCAATGAGTCATATTCTGATAATATTAAAGATATTTTCCACTCCGTCGACGAACAAATCTTCAGTACATCAAGAGTACCCAAATGGGTACTCTCTTTTTTATATATATGAAAAAATTTCGCTCATTTAAATCCAGCTCTTAATTTGTATTTCTATTTAAGTTTCAATTTTTTTTCCCTATAGGATATACCTATATATGTAGCATTGAAGATTTGTTTGTTGTCGACATGACTAGGTTGGACAAAAAATAAGGTAATATCATGAATTCAATCTTCTCAGACAGACATGTGATACATGGAGTGTTTTATATGAAAAAGGAAATATATATATATATATATATATATATATATGAAGATGTATGTATGATGTTTGGTTGGGTTTTGTAATGTTCTCATCAGGTGTTTAAACTTCAAATCTATCTTCTGCGAGGACATGTATAATTTGCCGCTCTTGTTCACTGATTATTTGCCTAATCTTATTTGTTACACAAAACCCGTGGCATGAAGGATGGACGAAATATCTGCACAGCCATACAAAATCTTGGACTATTTAGACAGTGTCTTGATGTAGCCACATGAAGAAAAAGCTTTTTTTATTTATTTTAAACGGTAGTTCATACAATTTCTTAAATTAGCCATATCACAACCTCAACTCTCTGCCGTAAGACAAAAAGTATGACCATTATTTATGAGTATAACGTTATGGTAAAAAAAAATATATTCTGCTTAAATAACCTCATATTTATACAAAATTTAGCAACATTTTTCTACTGAAAACTTTATTCCCATAAAAGTACTTAGTAATTTTTATATTATCATCATTCTGCATTATTTGAGCCTACGCCTAGTTTATCATAGCATCTATAGCATTTCGGCAAAGAAAGTTGATAAATAGGTTCTGGACCACCGAGCGGTTGGGTCAAGTGATATTGCTCTTGGACTGTCAAACTCAATACACGAAGTTAGGAATTGATTCTTGTCTCAGACAATATGTAGGGCAAAGAGTACTCGTACTCGTCCTGAGGCTATTGGAGCACTAAAAAAAGGAAAATAATGGTAAGTTAAATGTGGGACAACCCCCCCCCCCCCCTAGTGAATATGTTGCTACCAGAAAAGGAGAAATGCATGTTAGCATAAACAACACTATATAAATGTTACAATCTAATAAGCATGAACACGAGATAAAACATATACACAACAAATTTAATATCTTAAATCATCTCATTGCCTATGGAAGGAATAATAATTGTGCCATTGCTAACACTCCTCAAGTCAATTCAATTGCCAGAAAAATCAAAGAACGTCACAAGGAAAAAAAGAAATAAATGCTTAAAGACATAAATCTAGTGCCTTATAACGTGTCCCATTTTCTCAAGTTACATATGAATGGAGAATCCAAGTTAGTTGACCAATTCCATTGAATGTTAGCTAAGTTGATCCATCTCAGTCAAGCCATCCGAAAACGAGTCAATGGCTTGTAAATCAAGCCCTCTTGTCCGACCAGGTGCACCCCCTTTTATTGAGGAAACATCCAACATGATCCTGCAAAGCCAAATACTAAGTATCAGTACTGAACTCACCTTTAGGTGCTAAATAAATAATGTGTTCAGAAGGCTCACAAATTCTTTGATTCCTTTTCTAATCCTGAAGAGATGCAGTTTATGATGATTTTATCATCAATTTTTGACACTGAATGATCCATTGGTAGATTAATCTCTCTGTGAACTGCTAGATTGACAGATTAAAACACATCAATTTATCTCCATGGCTTTAACGAACTGAGACTAAATATCAAGTTTATCTACTTTAGAAATTCTTACCTGGTTTAGGTGGAGCAGTGACAAAAGCATCAAGTCCCAATAATTTCTGCACCAATATATGTTTTATATCAGGATAATTCGTGGTAAAAAAAAAACTTCTGAAAGATTCAGGATGCTTTTGCTTTAGCAGCAGTTACCTTAAGTTTCTCATAACACTCCTCAAGTTTGTCATTGTATAAGATGAAATCAAATATGTGTGAAGACTTCCCTTGCTCAATCTCAGCCTCAGCGTTACGTAGTCGTTTCAGGATCTGTTCCTCTGTCTCTGTCCCTCTGGTTTCAAACCATTGAGTTTAGCCCAAAATTGTGGCATGGTCGAGAATTAAAATTTCATCACTAAGCAGGTACTACTCACCGGTCACGAAGGCGCTTATTCAGCTCTTCCATTGATGGGGGACATATAAAGATGAATATGGCTTCCAGAGAACTAGCCCTTACGGATCTTGCCCCTTGAACATCAATATCAAGAATACATCTCTGAATAAAAAACATATATCATTATCTCAGATGAGAAAAGTAAAAACATATATCTGAAGGAAAATAATCTTACAGGGTGGAAATAATATCAGCACCCATAATAATCAAACAGGACTTAATTTCATTACCAGCATGAGACAAGATCACAACACATGGTATTGCATGTATTTTAAAGGCTTAATTAGATTCTGACAAGAGTAAAAATCTTTTATAATCAATCAGGCCTAATATATGCCATTGAGATTCAAAGAAGAAGAAAAAAATTACCAAAAGCATTTAGAAATTAGAATTATAGCATGTTATTTAATAAAAATTATGTTTCCTTTGCCAAATAGGTGGCCTAAGAACAAAACCAATGCAATATGAGATTCTGCTATGCTTCTAGCAAGACTATATCCCGCAAGGTTCAGAAATACCAACTCTAGAAGTTAAGACAATCCTTACATGTCAGATCTCATAAGAGTTTGAAAACAAAACGAATAAAAGCAAGGCCCCTTTACAGACAGATTGATTTGGATAGAATGACTAGTACAGGCATGCCTGCAATTTAATTTCTAATTCAAGATAAGCAAGCTTCCAATAAGATGTGTTATAATAATAGTTAAGCAGAAGGAACTTACTTTCCCCGCATCTGCTACCAGTTCGACAGCCTCAACACTCGTCCCATAAAGATTACCATGGACAGAAGCAAACTCAAGAAACTTTCCATCTTTAATCGCTTTCTCCATTACACTCTTCTCAGCAAAATGGTAATGGACCCCATCTTTCTCCATATTTCTTGGAGCACGGGTGGTGTGGCTCACAGAAAAACCAAACATAGATGGGAATTCCTTCATGAGCATTGATATCAGTGTTCCTTTACCTACTCCAGAAGGACCACTAATAACAACTGGCTTCTCAGCATTGCCTATCACACCCTTACTCCACGCAACAACCTCAGTTCCCAAATTTTTTTGCTGCTGCCTAACATATTGGGTGTCCACCTGCAAATAATGAGAAAATTAGCATCTATTAGGCAATTATAGAAATCTACCATTGTTTCATAGTTTCAAAGCATTAATAGTCCTTCGTTATTAGATTAAGGACTGGATCAGCAAAACACCAACCTCCAGAAACCATATTTGATCATCTGGCTTAGAACCCTTCTTAAGAATTAGTATTCGATCTTCCAAAGGCACTGCTGAGTGGCCTTTGCATGACATGGGTTTGGTGCCCTGCACAGTGGGATGAACCCTGCATATTAAAATGGATATCAGCAACAAAAGCCTGAGAGAAGCAGGTATGAAGCTAAGAAACCTTAAACTAACCATTCTCCAAGATTATGGTCAAAAATTTGAACTTCAATGGACAAAGTTCCATCATCAGCACCACCAATGACATACTGTCAAACAAATGGAGGCCCACTTTTTGTTTAAGGCAGAAGATTGGCAGGTTACTAATCTAACTAATAAGAACATATAGAGATTATCTTCATAGCATATTGTATATGCTTACCGTTTTATCACCAATGATAGTAGTTGTTTGGCAAGTTCTGTTTTTCAAGTCAAAGCCATTAAGAGGCCCATCCTGCAGGTCATCAACAAGGAATTCTGTTGCTTTTCCCTAGTGATCACAACCAAAGAGAGATTAGTGATCCACATTTGAACATCATAATCTATCTGCATTCATTCTCCTTGAAACTAGACATTTTTTTACACTGTAACCGTTCCCATACTCAATGAAATAGCAAGCAAAATGAATCCTTACCATTGTCAAATCAGTGTCTGCGATGCAATCCTGGTTTAAACCCTGACCAAAAAGCATAAACAGAGAGATGAATACCATATAAATTACCAAGAGATCTAGCAATATGAAAACTCCCATCGTAAAATAATAATAATAATAATAATAATAATAATAAAAAAGAGATAGCAGAAACTCATTGAAATTAGCAGACATTAAAAGTTGGAACAACAAAATATTAGCCAAAATATCCCAATGAGATTCAAATAGAAACAACCCCAGATTTGATCAACTTCCAGGAAAACAAGACCTACAGAAATATATGACAAGAAATCACCAAGCTTGGTTTTTTTATTCAATATATATCTATATGACCCTTCATCATAAACAAATTGGAAGACAAGTTTTAATATATATATTTTTTAAAAATGAAAACAATTCAGAATTTCCAACCAGGCAAACAAAACCAACTTGAAAACTCAAAAAAAAAAAAAAAAAAGAATTGTAGAAGCAAACTCCACGCAATCAGAAGAAGTGGATCAAACAGAAGAAAACCCAGATCGCAATGCGTAAAAAAGATGAAATCTTGAACAGGTGGAGAGCGCCAATGTTGAAGATACCTTAGCAGAAGAAGCGTGATGTTTTGGAAGTTGAACTTGTTTGTTAACAACCTTAAATAAAAGATGTGTGTGTTGTTGGGTGAGAGAGAGTTGTTGTTGTTGCTATTGTTGTTGTTGTCATGAAATGGAAACAGAGTGAGGAAGATGCAAAGAATGAAGGAAGAAGAAGAAGAGGAACAAGTTGGAAGAAAATTTGAGAAAGATTTTCATATTTGTAAGCGCAAAAAGCAAAAAGGGGCGGCTTTCGTTTTACGAACAAAGGAGGACTTGCCTTCGTTTTCTTGTAAGGTGCTTACGAAGCTTCTTCTTTTTGTTTCTTTGTTTATTTTGGAAATATTTTCCCTTTTATTCTTTCTTTAAAATAAATTTTTTTGGGTATCCTTTATTTTGTTTTTTATTTTTTTTCTTCTTTCTATAGGTATGACCTATGATGCACGAACACGGGACACAACACGACACGACACGCCGACACGTTAATTTTAAAAAATGTCATATTTCGACATGTTGGGACACGTTTTGATATTAAATAAAATTTTTAATATATATAATATAATTTATATTTAATACATATAAGAGTCCATAATAAGTCATATAACCAATCAAATATTTAAATTTTAAAACATAAATATAAATATAAATAATTTTTCGTACTTTGTTAATTTTTCATATCAAATTTCATAACAGAAAAAAATTAATTTATAAATTATTTCTTTTATATTTAGTTAACAAAATAAAATTAAGATTTAAAAAAAAAATGTGTCCGAACGTTGACCGAGTGTCGAAAAAAATTGACTGCGTATCAGAAAAACGTGTCGGAACGTGTCAAAGAGTTAACCGCGTGTCCCCAAATGTTGACCCCGTGTCGGAGCGTGTCCGTGGCGAACACGTGCCTGACACAGCCTTTTTCTAAAATTTTACGTGTCCGGGTATTGGAGGGTATGACTGCAGAGGTGCGGCTCGTCCAGCTCCGCCCGCCATCAATCTGTCAAAAAATGAGTCAGTCTGTTTTGTCCCGCTTTTGAAAGTGGACTGAAAAACTCAGTCTGCCCCGTCCTGTTAGGCGGATTGGGCGGGTTAACCTGTCAGCCCAAATCTATTTTATATTGACTCGTCTCAACTCGTCTATACCTGTCATTAACCATCCAAAAAATAAATCCATCCTATTATATTTGACAGATTGGACAGGTTAGTCACCGAGCCAAACCCATTTTATCGACTATAGGTAGGAGGTATCCTATACCTATTCTTGGTTTCCTTGTACTACTAGAAGTTCCAAGCAAATTCAAATGACCATGCACCTTGACAAAATGACAACTGGGATACGAGAACCTTAATAGAAGTGACACGGAAATTTAAGAAACTTTACATGTTCATTATTTAATACTTTTCATGTTTTCTATTTTAAAATAATAATTATTCAAAGTTTTATACAAAAACGTAAAAAGTTGTTCAATTTTTTAATTTTTTTTAAAATTAATTATATTTGACTAAAGTTATTAAATTATTGCTTCATTTAACTTATGTTGAACTGATTGTTTTTATGACATGTAAAACTTTTTTTAATTTGTTTTTCTTAAAAATAAATTATAGTGACTTAGAATTTAATTAATGTAAAAAATATTCTACTAAAATTGTCACAAAACATATTTTCAATTTTTATTTTTATTATTTTTAAAATTTTCTTTTAATTATTTTAAATTTTAACTTCATTTTTTTAATTTTGTGACCTTTTATTATTTTCCTCTATATCTTTCCTTACTTTCTATATCTTATAACATTTCAAAAAAAATTATCTTTTATAGTTATTTTTATAACTGATTTAAATAAATATGAATTTAATTTTAACTATATTCCAAATTAATTATAAAAAAATTTAGCTAAAAGAAGAGAGAGAAAAGAGAAAGTAAAAAACTCACATACTTTTATATATGTATAAGAGTTAAAATTATTTTTTATAACATGAAAAATATCATTACCTTAATATAATGGTACATTTTTTTTTTCCCTCACCATTTTATCATACGCCAATAGCTAAGAGGGCATCCCAAAGTCCAATAAATTGTATTGTTTAGGTTCGGGCAATTTTTTTTAAAATATTAATTGATATCCAAAGTCTTAATAAAATTAACTAATTCAATTTTGGATTTGAGTTTTTTAAGGGTGCGTATGGCAACTATTCTATTCCCTGACACTGTTTAATTCTTTCTTATTTCTGTGCCTTGGAACAGTTTCTGAGAAAAAAAACGTGTTTGATAACATATTTTATTTTTATTTTGAGAATAAGAATTGCGTTTGATAACACGTTTTATTTTTTATTCTGAGATTCAAAATTACCTATAAATCTATTTCTTTACTTTTTGTTTACAAATTTCATCAATTGTATAAAATAACAAATTGCACTAGAATTCAACCACAACGCAAAAGCACCTATTTGGAAATTCAAGAGCCCTAGCCCCAATTTAAAAAATCCCAAAAATTTGCAACTTCAAGTTCTAATCACAGGTCAGAAAAGAAGAAAAATTAAGTAACAAAATAAGCTTTTATTCCTATCATTAATCTGAGATTCAGCGAGACGAAGAGATGAGGAGCATACATGTTGTTCTTGTGTGAAGGAGAAAGACGTGTAAGTGGGAACGCAAAAGAGAGAGGGAAGGAGACGAAGAACTTCTGCGATAAAAGAGGGTTGTGGTCTGCTAATATGTTGAAGGCCGGTAATGGTTTGGTGTTGGTGTGTGAGGGGTATGAAAAAGTGAGAGAGCGAGGGAAAACTGATTCTATTTTTGTGTCCGGAACGAGAAAAACATAAATTTTTTGATTCTTTTTTTTTGTTTCTTGGCATAAAAATTAAACTGGTTCATCCAGAGAACAAAAAAATAAACCGATTTTACCAAACGAGTTTCTCATTATTTTTATTCCCGAGAACAGAAATTAAAAAAAAAAAAACTCATTCTGAAAAGGTTGTCATACACACTAGCTGAGATTCTAAACAATCTTACTACTTTTTAGACAGATCAATTCTAAAATCTATTTAGATAATCACTAGACCAAAAACTCTTGAGATTTTTTTTCTTTTTAAATAAACCACAGGAAAATAATTTTCAAAGATAAATATTCACTAACAAACCAATGAAAGGAAAATAATGCTCCATGAAACCATGAATATAAATACGAGCATATAAAATAGTTTTCAAATACTCTTATTATAATTTATTTTAAGGAAAATTTCAAAAAAACCCTTATAAGTTCCTTTAGAATCACTTACCCCCTACTCAAAAATTTTAATCATTTACACCCATACTTAAAACTTTTTTATCACTTACCTCCTAACTTGATTTTTCATCCAAATTAAAGTTAACGGTGTTAATTTAAAAAAAAATCAAAACTACCCTTAAAGAAAAGTAACACACAGTACTATACCTTACCGCTGCAATAGATAGTCATTGAGGAGTGCAGCCCTAATCTTCTGACGCTCCACCGCCCCTGCTTCTGATTAGCTGCTTATATAATTCGGGTTCTAAGAGAAACACACAGCAATCAAATATTTGGACTGCTAAATCTCCATTCTATTTGAGTATTTGGACTGATATATATATATATATATATATATATATATATATATATATATATATATATATATATATACCACTTGCGAGTTTTTGATTTTGCGAATTATGTAAAATTTTGAATATGCGAGTTCTGCGAAATATATATATAGACGCTGTTACGAGTTCTTGAATCAGCGTGTATATATATATATATATATATTAAATCAGTGTCTATATATATATAAGCGTACGAGTTCTTAAATCAGCGTGTATATATATATATATATATATATATACCATTCGCTGATTGAAGAATATATATACCACCATTCGCTGATTGAAGAATATATATACCATTATATAGACGCTTATATATATATATATATATATATATATATATATATATATATATATATACCAACAAGTTCTTGAATTTGAATCAGCGATATAACGAGTTGTTCTTGAATTTGAATCAGCGAAAAGACAATTGCTGTCTAGTTTTTTTTTTTTTGAGATTAATATGCTTGAAAGGAGATTTTTTTGAAGCTTGTTGTTATTTTTTCAGATTTTTTGGAAACCCATTTTTTTTTGCTGTCGAGACATGTTATCTTATGGATAATAGTTAATGAAATTGGTCCTTTATTGATTTTTTTGCTGTCCATTTTTTTTACTTGCTGAAAATATTTACACCTTTGGAAACATATAGTGGGGCTGGAAAAAAACTTACAAGATAACAAAAAAATCCATGTTACTTGAATGGTAGTTTTCAGTAGATCATTGACAATAGTTTGTTATCTCTTGCGAGCAATAAGGTGTCGAGGGGTTAATTTTTTTTTTTTAAGAGTAGTGTTGGTATTTTTTTAAAAGACTAACACCGTTAACTTTAATTTGGATGAAAAATTAAGTTAGGAAGGTAAGTGATAAAAAAAAATTTAGTAGGGGTGTAAATAATTAAAATTTTTGAGGAAGGGAGTAAGTGATTCTAAAGAAACTTATAGTGGGATTTTTGAAATTTTTCCTTTATTTTATTCGAATGACAAAAATGCAAACAGACGTATTTGTCAATGTGTTAGTTATTATTATAAAAGGATTTTACTTTGAGATCTTTTTTTAATTATTATAATTATTATTTTTTGGTAAAGTTTTTTTAATTATTATTATTATTATTAGTTGTACATTCATTAATTTTTAAAAATAAAATAAATTGTAACCGCATCTTAATTTCAAATTTTAAAAATTTAAAGATAAACAAAATAATGTTAAATTTTTTATACTTTTTTTTTTTTTTTTGTAAATAATTTTTTATACTTTTTACTCCTGATTATAGTTATTTTAAAATACTTCTTAACTTTTTGTTATACAATTATAGTTTGCTTTAAACGTTTATTATTATTATTTATTTTTAAGTTAATAATAATTACAAAAATGTTAAGTAATATGAATGTAGTACGTGTTAATAATAGCTTTTTTTTTGGTACGAGATAATGATAAAGAAATTGGATAGGTTTTAATAGGTTTCTTACATAAAACGAAAATTTCTTTTGAGTAGGATTTGTCCCAACTCTGCTTTTCAAGAATTGTTAAATTTAATTGCTTTTGGCATGTGCGTGGCCGTCTACATGCCCTTTACTTCCTTAATTTTCGCTTTCTTTTTTATATTTTTCTATTATTTATGCGTTAGCATTACTCGCTAGTCTATTTTTCATGCATGAATCAAGCATAAATTTAGGCTTTTGTTAATGGTTTCATTTTTTCAGCCGTGAATGCATATTAGTGATTTGTGTTTAGCTCAAAATAATATTGTTTTTTTTTTTTTGATAACAAAATAATATTGTTTTGGTACAGGTATTTTTGTATTTTTAATTTATTTCAATATTATAATAATTATCTTTATTTTTATAATTTTTTGATGGGTTTATTTTTTTTGCAGTTACTGCAGGTAAGTTATTTGCAGTAAGTACAATATGACGTCGTTTTGGAGCGAAAATCATGGTGTTTTTATAATTTTAATTTATTTTAGATTATTATAGTCTTTATAATTATAATTTTCTAATCTTTCAATCCCAAAACGACGTCTTTTTGGGATTGAAAGATTAGAAAATTATCTCCATTAACTGCAGAAATATTTTTCTGTTTTTTAATTTTTTAATCTCAAAACGATGTTATTTTAAAAATATATGGAGATAATTTATTTACATTTATTATAGAAATATTAAAGTCTTTGTTTAATACATTACTTGAATCTATTTCTGGTAAAAAAAAAAAAAAAAATTCGAAAAAAATGTTCCTCTTGGCTTCACAGGATGTATTTAATAGCATGGAACTCATAGTATAAGAAACTAAATTCAAGATATGTTATCTCAACTCAAAATTTACTTAATTTGTATACTTTTACACTTTTATGATCCTTATCTAATACATTCTCAACTAATGTACGTACTAATCAAGTGAGACCGAATAAGGAGTTAAGGACCCCTTTTTTAATTTTTCTATCCTTGACCAAAGTTTATTAAGCATTTTTTATTTGTTTGGAGACTGACAAAGAACCATTCAATATCTTCTTCAACCGTGGTAGGTAAGTCGGCGGACTCAGTCAGCTGAATAAATTCACAGTAGTGTGAGTGTTGACCTAACTCTTGGATTTTTTTTAATATGTTGACCCACACGAAAAGCATCCCAATCTTGTAGTCATTTTCGGCATGAAACCCAAAGGGAGTTATATTCCAGCATTATTCCCTTGTATTTTGTTAACATTCATTAAAAAAATGTCCATATCACTTATATTAGATTTTAGTGTTAGCCACGCTGTTCGATTGTAATTTGAAGATATAATGGAAGGTTTTGATAATAATCAATACGAATTTTGAAAAATTATCATCTTAAAAGTTAGTTCATGAGATTGAAAAGTTTATAATTCATATAAATCCCATATCAAAATTTTATATATTTGATTTGAGACTCCAAATTCGATATTTTGCAATAGGACCGTAACATTCTGTTCTTACCCTTTTTTTGGTGTGTTTGCTTTGAAAATATAAATACGTCATTCATCACGAAGCGCGATTGAATGAGATTTTAAGCAATCTTGGGAAGAATCACTATAAAAAATTAGTTTTTAAAAGATAGAATATAATCCAAGGCTATGTCCATCTAGTGTCTCATATATAGTAGTATAGTACGGATGTAAACATTTCACGATATCCACGATTTCAGTGCCTACACGGGTTATAACCTTGCAATTACAATGTCAGCAATTAGATTTTATGCTAACAGCCTAAGACGTGTTAACCTTAATTTACGATGTCACCATCTACTGAAAAATCTTTGAAAGTGCTTAAGATATTTTTTTGTTAACCTGACGCAACCAATCGTCCTTCAAAGTTATGTGCTGAAAATTCACCCCGAGAAAAAGTTGCATGCGGTAATTTTAAGCAATCAAAGATTTGCATTCGATTAGGATAATTGATATTTTATTTTTAAAAATATTAGGTCTAAAGCCACCCTATCGCTTCAATGATACATATACATTTGCTTTAATAATGCTATTATTTTAATTAAGCCTTTGTCTTTTGTTCTCTTTTGGAGTGTGTTGCACTTTTAATTTTATTTCATTACTTTAATTGTGCAAAAATGTTTTAGGGATGTTGAGCTTCGGATACGGGTTCTTTTTTTGAAAATGTGCGTGTCGCACACGTGTTTCATTCGGACACGTTCTGACACACGGTTAATATTTTGAGACACGTGATTAACTCTTCGACATGTTTCAACACGCAGTCAACTTTTTCCGACACGTGGTTAACGCTCGAACAAGTTTTATTTTTTTATTTATTAACTAAAAAAAAAAAAAAACATTTATAAATCAATTTTTTTTTATAAAATTTGACATGAAAAATTAAAAAGGTACGAAAAATTATTTTTTTTATATTTATGTTATAAAATTAGAATATTTGATTAGTTATATGACTCATTATGGACTGTTATATGTATTAAATATAAATTATATTATATATATTAAAAATATTATTTAATATCAAAACGTGTCTCAACTTGTCAAAAAATATCATTTTTGGAAATTAATGTGTCGACGTGTCGTGTCGTGTCATGTGTCCGTGCATCATAGATGTTGAGTACTTGAGTGCATCAAATATGTCTTTTATTATTAAATAATAATAGCTCAGTTGACACCAGAGAACTAAGCATGTGAGAATGGAAGCATATGTTCGATCCTCTCCAATATCGTCTTTGAGATGGATTTAAAGTCTTAATATCAGAACCCACCTCAAATCAGATTAGTCACGAAACAGTAAACCCAATAAAATATCACAAAAAAAAAAAAAAAAGTCTTTTATTCTAGGTTTTGCTGATAGTCAATAGGGCACTTGTATGCATTTACCAGCACAAACGTGGCTCTATCCGTGATTGGTGGAGCAAACTTAAAATATTGGAAGCTTTAGTTGTTTTTTATTTATTGCAATAACTAAACATATCTTTCAGAAGATTGTAGAACTTCGGCCGTTTGGATGACCCAAAATATTTTATTAGAGATTCTCTTTTATATTTGTTGCTTTCTCCAGAAATCTTTTCCCTTTTACAGTAGCATCATTCCACTCCATGATGGCTCCTTTTCTTTCTTTTATCTATCCATTCGATCAACTTGGGTTTCATAGTCAAAGTTCATAAACTAGGACCCCAAGATGAGTGGAAATTTTCCTATTGAAAAACTGGTAATTAAATGGATAATGAAAAACATGTCCACTTGACAAAGGGTTTTGGTTAAAGCTAAGCTCATTTTCAAAGTAGCTATCTGTCATCATTCATCTCTCCCAAAAGCCAACAAAAATGTTAGATGACAGTTTGACAAGTGGTTCTATAACACATGGACACATTTGGAGGAAGCAGCCAAACAAAATTGAATTAACTTGTATAGTGTGGTTAATCTTTCTGATTTGCAATTTTAGA
The DNA here is from genome assembly GCF_033153095.1 of Gastrolobium bilobum. Classification (NCBI taxonomy): domain Eukaryota; kingdom Viridiplantae; phylum Streptophyta; class Magnoliopsida; order Fabales; family Fabaceae; genus Gastrolobium; species Gastrolobium bilobum. Next base: position 432,373 of record NW_026898413.1, read on the forward strand.
ATGATCTACCTCTCTTCCCCTGCCAGTGGCAGCCTAAATAATAAAGGGTTTTGCTATTGGTGATTGATGAATAAAAAAATTAAAATGTTTATTACTTTTATTGAATTATCTTAAATATTTAAAAACTTCAATATTTTTAAAAGGAATAGGATCTGTTTATAATTTTTTTTGCAAATTACACTAAGTATGACCGGTCATACACTCTTAATTGAAGTATGACTGATCAGACATAATGTAGTTTGTAAATAATATTTTTATAAATATAATTTTTCTCTTTTTAAAATTATTAAAATACTAAAAAAATAGTTTTTTATTTGATAATTTCTATATTTTATTGGCACACGATAACAAAAAATAATAAATATGTACAGCAAAAAAGGACAGCATGCCTCGTGTCTGGGACTGAAACCATGTGGATGCCTAATAAAGTTAAGCCATGCTCTTCTGCCCTGCTCTGCTATGCGGAACCATGAGAAGACAGTGATTGATCTGTGCAGCTCTTTGAAATAATGAAAATGTAACACTTCATGGCTAAACTGAAAATTTTACTCTTAAATAGTGGTGGAAATATGTGCCAATGTGTTATATTCTTGGCGGTCTGGATCTGACATAAAAAATAATAAAGATTTGTTTCAAAATTTTTAATACAAAAATAACCCGTTTATTTTACGGATATTCAATATAGTATAATATGAATAATAATCTCTTAACCTCAAAATATTTTATTTATTGTGTAAATTAATATGATACGATTAAAATATATAATATTGTTTTTACTAATATATGTAAACACGACACAACAAAAATAATTTCTAAAAAAATCAATACAGATTAATATCATATTTATGGGATTCATATTATTTTTTTGTTAATGCAAACACAATACAAATTTGAAAACGAATTGATATAAGCATAAATTTCTTATAATTTTGTTATTGCGTTAAAAATTGTCAACCCTATTCTTAAATATTCATGTAAGCCTTTAATTCAAAACATTAATGGCTTGTCGTTGCCATTTTTTTTTAAAAAAAAGGTTGAATGATTTAGAAAGAAAAATTTTATATGAAGTTTGATGTAAGTATTGTGAGTGAGGATATTCTAACTATCAAAAATTCTCACTACTAATTTATTATCTATCATATCACTATTGGATTAAGGAGAGAGAATGTTAAAATATTTTTCAAGAGATAGAAAATATTAATCTAATGATGATTAGATAAGTAGTAAGTTGGTAGTGAAAAATTTTAGTAGTGAGAATATCTCTCCTCAATTATTATATCTAAGTTTTGACTCACACTTTAAAGGTAAAGCCATTATCACTTAAAAACTGTAAGGACATACAAAACAGTGATATTTTAAGTATGAAAATACTATATTGTTATCCAAAAATAATATATTTATACATCCACAAATATTTATTTCCAAAATAATTAAATTACCATATGCTCAATCAAATTTAAAGTATAAGTTTAATAAAAAAAATGCAAAAAAAATGTAATTATATAGCTATATCAAGCTTTAGAAGTCTCGGGGCATGTTTGAAATCTGTTTCAAAAAAATATTTTTTTATTTTTAGAACAAAAAAAAAACGTTTGATAAGGTTTATTTTGTAAAAAAAAAATTAAAATTATAACTATTTTTTTAAAATCAAATTTAGAGAACATACCTGAGTTATTTGTATTTTACGTTTTGACTATTAACTTTCAAAAAATAAATAAATAGAAAACATTTATTTCATTAATTATTTTATAAAAAAAATTTAAGAATAAAAAAATCAAAACACAGTTAAACACATCCTTATTCTTCTTTCTCTCCTCCACTATTCAAGCCATTTTTCTTTCCCGAGTCTGTCTTAGATTTTTCTTGTCCCATAAAAATCACAGGCTTTGTTATTTTATTCCCCAATTAATGTTTTTACAACAAATAAACCAAGGAATGCATAACAAGGGAAAGTAGGAAGCAAAAAACTAACAATTTAAAGAAATGGACCCTAGCAAAAAAAAAAATGGACCTGCTCTGGAGAAAAGCAAGGTTTTTATATTTTTTAACCGTAGCTATTGTTGGGCTTGAAGTGGGGTTTGATAAGATGCAAGTAGTGAGAGCATTCAAAAGAGACTAAGCAACAACAGTTTCCTAGGTCCAATAAGATAGAGTACTCATTATGAGCCCTGATTGTGTTAACTGGGCCCAGATAACTAACTATAGTTGATGTAGCTCAAGAGAGATCCAGATTGAACTGTAATGAGATTACTCAGTTGATGTTCTAACTTCTAAGTATTGTTTTGGCAAAAAGGCATAATAAAAAAATTGATCAATCATTAATAGTTATTTAATTATTACAAATACACTTAATGTTCAGTATATCATTATCAAAATAAAGCGGGCCTGGTCCAATAAGACTTATTACGATCTATTCAGTTTAAGATTGGGCCCATATTATAATTGCATTATTGGGTGTTACATTAAAAACATGTTTCTTTTGATTTGATTTGATTTGCTAGAAAGCAAAAAACAGTACAACACAATAAATTATATTTTATTCAATTGTTCTAATAGTATAAGTATTGGATTAAAAAAACAAGTCATTAAGCATCACAATAAATTAGTTTGTTTATGTTGTATCTCAAAAATATATCAAAAGCAAGCATTGAGCCATGAGTGCACAATTTAAATGCGAGCAATCACTTTAACTTTTTAAGGCTTTCCCCGAAAACCTTACACGTAAAAGTGCATGTTTGGTGTGAAATCGTTTAAAAAATGATCGTAAATCGAGTAAGTTGAGACGAAACATAAAAAGAAGTATAGAAGTTGATACACACATCACAGTTACCAAGATCATAACAAATCGAGTAAGCACGAACCTAACTCATCATGACATATCTATTAAAGTTGACAGCAGAAGGTAAAGAGAATTTGAGAATACATACACGTTGAGCGCACAAAATAAGATCTTTAAAACTTTTAAAGAAAAAAGTTATGGCTCGTGAAGATCAGAAGGAATTTTCTCGAATATTTTACGGACAGAACTAGATTTTGTCCTTCAAGTATAATCCTTTTATACCCTCTTTTATTTGTAGTGCTATTTATGGTCCATTCCTCACAAATGACTCTTCAAATTATTATTTAAATAATCTTAAAGATAGAATCTAATCTAAAAGTGCGTCCCCCTTGCTACCGGACACGAAGCCTTTCTTCTAATATCAAATTATTTAAAAGCCAAGTTTGTAATCAAACCAATATAAGTATTAATTCACGGTTTTCTAAATCGATGATGATTAAACACGTATTTTCAATATTATAAATGGGAAAAATATTTCTGCAGTTAATGCAGATAAGTTATTTGCATTTATTTTCAAAACGACGTCGTTTTGAAATTGAAATCTTAAAAAATTATAAATATAAAGACTATTATAACCTTGAAATAAATTAAAATTATAAAAATATCATGATTTCTACTCTAAAATAACGTCGTATTGGACTTACTGCAGATAACTTACCTGCAGGTAACTGCAGAAAAAACGAACTCATTATAAATATGGGAAATGTATTTCATCATTCACTGGAGATAAAATTATCTCAAGTGAGCTTAAAACGATGTCGTTTTGGATTATAAGATTAAATAATTATAATGATAAAGACTAATATAACCCTACAATATATTAGAATTACAAAAATACCTCGATTTCTGTCCCAAAACGATGTCATTTTGGGCTCATCAGAGATAATTTATATCCATTGACTTGAGAAATCCATTACCCTATAAATATATTAAGTAATAAATTTACATAAATGTATTATTAATTTTGGAAAAATGTATTAACCACTTTTTTAATATTAATTCTGGAAAAATTCAAATGGTTTTTATACCGGTTTTAATTAGTTTTTTTTAAGTTGAGTAAATTAACCGAACACTTGGTCGATTCATTAATTTTCGAGTTAAACCGTCTGAACCATTTTGATTTTTTGATTTTTTGATTTTTTTCAATATCAATAATATTCTAATTATCAAAATAAATGGTTTATGTTATTCATCTCCAACTCCAACTCCAACCAAGCAAGTCATAATGTCACCTCTTTACACGCCCAAGTTTCCCTCCAAGTCATGTACCTAGATTTGTCTGTTATTGAGTGGTGTGACCCACGTCACTGTTTCTACCCTTGTATCTATTCGTACTCCAATTACATCCAATGATAACAGTCATTAACAACTCGAAGAAAAAAAATCTAATGATAAAACAAGAACCTCCAAGTGTTAGCATCTGAATGGTAGACTAAAGCCTAATCAACAAACTACTTTTTTTTTTTTTTTTTTAATTTAGTCGTTTTTATTTTAATATTTTCGAATCACAATGACTTTCTGTTTTCTACGCAACACAAAATAAAATTTGAATAAAGTTGGCGTATAAAGGCATTCAATTATATTGAACATGAAGTTTTTATTTCTCCACCAAACTTATTAATTAAATTAGTCATAATCATTTAATTGATTGTCATTTTTATTATCAATACAATAACACATATTATGTATACAGTTTAATTTATAGAGTTTAAATTTAATGGCTTAAAAATTTCAATATTATCATTATAAAGGAGTGAAGTATTGTAAATAATAAATAATATCTAAACGTCTTTGATAATTTAATGTAATTTATTGATAATGACATTATACTAAAATTAATTTTTTATATAATAACAGCGTGAGGCGTGGGCATTTTGATTTGACAGCCCAAGAACAATGGGCAAGGAGAACCGCACACGTGGTGAAATCACTGATATGACCTATGATGTCAGCAGTTGCATGGAGGAAACATACGTAGCTATGTTCAATGCCTATAAACTATTGCCACGTGCGAAAGATCTACTTAGATTCAAGTGTTAACCATGACACGTGTAAAATATGAGTGGTCCATTTCGTATTATTATATACAAGTGGGCCACGTTAAATTTCTAGCCGACAGCACCATTAATAAAAGGAAAAATCAAAGGAAGAAATTTGCTGCGGTGCCCCTGGTTTCTCATTATTATCCACTTTGTCATTGCTTCCACAATTATGTTGTTTTACGTTGTTATAACTACTGTTTTAAAGATTATATTGGATTATACCTCCAGTTGGAACGTTACATAGTTTAATCATAAATTTAAAAAGTTACATTAATTAAATTATAAATTATAAGTTGATTGAGTTTGATTTTTAATTTAGATTTCAAAACATCATTTACAACATGAATTTTCTTTTTAATTTTAAGTTATAACATTTATGACATGCATATTTTTGTTTTTATATAAATTAAAATTTAATCATTTATTAGCGTTCTAATTTTTTAATATCAAAAGTGCAATCACTTGAGTGGCATTACAGATAAAAAAATCAAGTAAATATCAATAATCCAAGCAGTAAAAATTATAAATAATAGCGAATTTGATTCAGAGTGAATATTTGTATCCCTTAGCACTTTTCGTTCTTCTTACCTTTTATTATACATTTTTTTGTGGACACCCCTTACCCTAACGTTATGCCTTTTCTTAGACCAAAATATAAATAAATATATAATTATCCAATATCATTATTCCACAATAAGCAGGTGAATAATTTTATTTCATCACACACGCTAAATTATTGGAGTGATGATATGTCTCCTAATATCAAAATATAATGGGAAAAATAGAGAAAGCTAATAGAGATAAAGACACATAAGAAATAATGTGGTTCGGTCATTCTGACCCTATGTCCACAAAAATAATTTTCTTGCCCATTATCACTCTTTCTTCGTGGCCACCCTGGTCACGGTCACGTTTGTTGTTCCAATTGGAATCATTGGCACGAGAGATGAGGGCAATTAAATTGATGGTTGGCACATGTGTGAGTGATGCTTTATCTTTAAGGTTCAAGTAGGGGTGTCAATATGGGTTGACACGACACGAATTCGACACGACACGAATTTGACACGACACGAATACATCAACACGAACACGACACGAATTTTTATTCGTGTCAAAATCTTCAACACTGACACGACACGAATTTTTTACGGGTTGACACGACACGACACGAATAACACGCAAAATAGGGGTCAAAACGGTAATTGATAAAAAAAATTAAAAAAATAGATCGAAAATAAAATAAAATAAAAAAATAAAAAAATAAAAAAATAAAAATAAAAAATAAAAAAAATACGGGTCGACACGAACACGAATTGATAAACACGAACACGACACGAATTTTTTGCGTGTCATTTTTCCCAACACGAACACGACACAAATTTTTTTACGGGTCAACCCGAACACGAATTTTCGTGTCGTGTCGCAGGTCGACCCGCGTGTCAAAACCCATATTGACACCCCTAGGTTCAAGAGGAGCTTAAAGTCTCTGATGGGCTAAGAGTCTCAACATTGGTTAGGATATTCTCTCGAATACTTTCTAACTGCTTTAGAAGACCGAAAAGGGTTACAACCATAAAGAAGCGCTCCACTGCTTCTTGTACTCAGAAACATTTGCAGCATGAGGTAACATAGCTAAGAATTCCTGCATCAAAGAATGAATTTTACAAATAAAAACCTACATTCGAGCATCTAGTGATTTGCGCAATTCCATTATCTGATAAATAATATAATAAAGTTATAGAATGTCATTGGTGTAAAGGCTTTTTGGCTTCCTCCCATACGTCATAACAGGTCTTAAAGAGGATAATTTTTTTTTTATAACTGTCGGATAAATGGATTGCCAAAGGATACTTAGCAACTGAGCATCAATCTTTTCATAATTAGATTTTTTTTTGGAGGTTACAAAGAATTGAACACAACATCCTACACTACACACACTCCTAACATACACACCCCACACCACTAGGCTAAACCTAGTGGTGCTTCATAATTAGATTTTTGATCCTTGGGAATATCTACAAAATTGGTCTTGAGATGTTTCTCGTGTCCCTAACCAATAAACCAGATCTTAACAGAGGTAGACCAAGGGCCTTTTGACCGTAGTAAGTTTTTTTTTTTAAAGTTTGGCCGGATTAATTTCTTGGTCAAATATATTACCAATGTAACGAGTGATTTGTGTACCGTGTTAAGACACGACATTTTTGGCAACGCTTTATGTGCAATTTCAGGCGATCAGACACATTTGTAGTAGTGTAGCATTTATTGAATTGAGACACGGTGGTTTGACTACCATTTTTATGTATGACAAACCAGAGCTAACGCGGTTCCGTACATACCGCGTTAAGTGGGAAGGTAGCAGCGTCTGTGTGATGGGATGTGGCACTGACATTTTCTTAACGTATGGCAATTTCTTACATTACGAGTTATATATTTAATGGTTTTATCAAATGGAATGGAAAGGGTTAAAATTCAAGGGGCAGGGTATATACAATCCAAAGAATTGTAATGAAATCTAATATATATGAGGTCAAAAAAATTGTGGGTGCTATATTTATATTTATTATAATGGCCTGAAATTTTATTAAAGATATTATTAAATTTTTTAAGGGTGCTATATTTATATTATTCAATTAAAAGTTTAAATTAATTTTCATGTGAGCATATTAACTTTGTTGGTGTTGATAATTGTTCACGTTTGTAGCGGACCCAAATTTTTTTTATTTATGTCTGTATATTTAGGGGTGGAGGTTCAGAGGTGGTGACCCCAAAAAAATTTTTAAAGAAAATTTTAAATTTATTAAAAAATAAAAGCATATAAACAAAAAAAAAACTTGAATTTAATACAAAAATAAAGTACCTTCTGGATCCTCAGAAAAAATCACGAGATCCAATTTAATCCTTTAGAAAAAAATTGACCTGTGATCCCTCTTAATTCCAAAATAAAGTACCAGTTGCCAAAAATGCTGCGTCTTAACGCAGTACACAAATCATCGCATCATTATGCATTACATTGGTAATATATTTGACCAAGAAATTAATTCGGTCAAACTTTAAAAAAAAACTTAGCACGGTCAAAAGGTTGTAGACCAAGTCTTGTAAGTAGCATATTCGGTTAGTTTTATCGTTGTAATGGGTGAGAAAGTACTCGAGATAACGCCAATAGTGTTTTTGATCACATTACTTGAGCCCTCCATCACAAATCAGATGTAAGAACCTGCAAAAACAAAATAGAAGACCAGAGAACAATAAGGAAGCGAGAAATTACGCGAAATCATTGCGAAAAAATATCCAAACAACAAGTTTTTCGCTGATATCTTCCTAACATATGAGACCTATAATGAACGGAGACCAGATATGGAAAGAGGATCAGAAGACGAGCAAGATGGTGGTGGTCCGACCCGGAACGGTGGCCAGACGCTCTCTCACGCTCCGAAAAAGTGGTGCAGTAGCCGAAATCTTCCACAGGTGATCCAATGTCGACACAACTTGGATAGATGAGGTCGCCTCCTCGAGCCGATCCTGGTCAGATAGTTGTTCGCCGAAAAACTTGCCAGAAAAGTGCTCAGGCGGTGGCGAACAATGGCGGATGGTTACTTTCGGCGATGAACGATGGGTGACAATGGTTTTTTTGACGATCTGAGGTTGAGGATAAATGGTTGTGACCAACTGAGGGTTAGGTACTGAAATTGGGTCGCTAGTATGATGCACGACACAGATGACTTGCCGGAATGATGCACAACAGGGGTTTTCTGCGGTAGCGAGGTTTCGCAGAACACAAGCTCTGGTACCAACTTGAGAATATGGAATTATGAATATATTTTATTGTATTAAATTGAATTGTGTAAATAACTGTACAAGAGCTCTCTATTTAAATAGACTAAATGACCTAATAGGTTAAGTTCAAAGAAGCTTCTAGAGTAGTCTAACTAATCTAACCAATAATACAATATTATCTTTAACACCAATCAAGAAAAGTAAACCTTGTGCAAGTTGATTGACTTGGTGGATGTGTGCTTGTTCCTTTTGAGAACTGCCATAGGTTTAGTTTGAGAGCAAGAACAAAATTCTGATTGCATATATAATTGAACACTAAAGAGATACATGGTTAGGCTGAATGAATGTATATAAAATGAAAGGAAAAATGGTGATAGTCTATTTTTGATAGTGAATCATGGATGTACACAGACTTTTGGTGGCTGGAGTATATGTGATAATTTTTTTTGTGGTGATTGATATGAGGAGTTGTATAAAATAAATATACATATATGTGTAGTTTCATATGAGCACAGAAATGATATTGTGTCATATTTTGAGAATTGTATGTAAACAAGTCCGATTACTATATTTTTTACATGAAAATCATGAATACATTTACAAGTGCTTTCGAGTGTAAGCAATGTCATTGTTGCATCACGACAAATATACTGGTCGTACAAGTAATAAAGTAATAAGTAAGATATCATTCCCACGATAATTGATCTATCAAACACTAATTTCACTTTGTGGTCAAAGTTGGATCAACCTATAAGGATTTTTGTGAATATGATTGAAATATAAAAATGGATACTAAGACTACCAAACAATTATCAAGAAAGAAAACAAGAGCTCAGATTGAAACTTAGAATAAAAATCAACGATGCAAAAGCGTAGCTAGGATTTCAACTTCCCCAGTCTCTTCCTAATCAATCTACCCTTTCTTAATCAATTTCCAAACTAATGTTATTGACAATTCATCATATATTAATCAAAACTCAATCCATTGGTGTTTCAATTCTTTGACCTAGTAAGAACCCTAATTCCTTAGTGATTCCGTTTAGGGCAAGTATTAAGAGCGATGGATCAAAGCAGTAATAGGTTTCGTTAGCCTATCCTTAGATCAAACAAAACCTTGCAATTAATCAAATCTAAATTTCACACCAACATCTCTATTGTCATGCAAAATTCATGTGTTCATCTAAGATTAGCCAAATCATAATCGAAACTAGGAATGAAGAATAGATTAATTCCATAACATGGAAGATTGAATATTAAATTGAAAGAAAAGAATAGATAACATCAAGAATCCATTGGTTCCATCTAACCATAACTACAAGAAAATCTAACCTGACATAGTAAAGGAAACTAGAATAATATATGAAAAACTAGAGAAATCCATAAAAAGAACTTGATAACTGGTCTCTTCGGTGAAGCTTTGACCCTTCCTTCATTTCCTCGGTCCCAAATTAGAGCTTTTTCCTCTTCTAGGTCGTAGAAAATTGAATAACTTTTGTCTTATTTGGTTCCCCTTTTAATAAAAAGATCCATGGACTTTTTACGATGATGTTCATTGAGTTTGGAAAATATGCAACAATGGCCTTGCTCGCTAAGTTAGCTCACTTTAGCGAGGAAACACTAGAATGCTTAACGAGCATAACTTGGCTTGAATTTTGTCTTCCTCTAGCTTCCCTGATTAGTCCTTACTCTATCATAGCAATTTTAACCTAAAATCGATACATTTTTCAATCAGTATCAAACTAAGTATGAAAACTCCAAAGTCTTTTGCAATTAAATAAAAGTCACCATGTCTTTAACCATATTCAACAATATTAAGCACAATTTGATCCAAAAAACATGATATGTTTGACACTTAAGAAACATTTATTTGTTGATATGTAATAAGGATGGTATAATCCTTAGAAAATGAATGGTTTACTTGAGTTGCTGAGCCATAAATACTGTATATCTTGTATAGTCGAGGCTAAGTATACATGTTGGAATGCTGGGAGAACCAAATCAAGCAAAAACTTTAAGAATTTTCCACATAATTAGCTTGTGTCCAGAAAGTATGGTTGGGCAGTTGAATACTTCACAAAAAGTAGGAAGTATTTGAATATTTTTTGTGCAGTATTCAAATTGTTTCCCATAATGGCTGGGAGTTTGAATTCCTCCTCAGAACTAAGATTGAAACTTTCGGCTCATGATCTAGATTGGCTCTATTTCACATTCTTAAATTGAACGTCCACCCAAATGTGTTAATGCTAAAATAACACTTAAAAAAATACTACTTAAATTTTTTTTGAATCACTAAGAATTATTTTCATGAGCATGAACTAGGAACATGGCATATGCGCTTTAGACCATGGTGGTGTCATTAATATAATGCATATGGAGTGTCATACTAATAGACCTAATGTCAACTAAAAAGCACAAGTTTAAAAACGTAATGTGTCATGACATGTTCAGATCTTCATAACTTCAAATATCAAGATTAGTTATAACCGTCTCATATTATATATTCCAATTGTTGCACAAATAAATTATTCTTAAGCAAGCCATAAAGGATACAATTGACATACCCTATTTTCAAATTGAGTCAAGAACATGATTAGAGGGAAAAACAGTTAATTCATATAAAGCCATTAAATTGACTAAATTAACAACCTGATAACTTAAGAAGCTAGATTACTTCACAAAATTGGGGGTGTAAATAGGTTGGGATGGGCTAAGCTATGCCTTAAAGAGATCAGGTCTGTGTAAAATGTTTTAGGCTTAACCTGATCTATTAGCCTGTATAGGCCTAAATTATAAGTCTGGCATTACTTATATTTAAAAAAGTAAAAGCCTTAGCCTAGACCTGTTAGCCTGATTACCTATTAGACATTCAATAGTTAAAACAAATAATTAAAATAATAATTTTATTATTCAAAATCATTAAGATAAAAATTTATTTATTTTATTTAAAATAAATAATATGATATATGCCGACTTATAGGCTCATAGGCCCGATAGGTAAAAGAAAGTCTATGGCTTGCTTTGTAAATAGATTTTTTTTTAGGCTTGAGCCTATTCTATTTAACTATATATAATAGGCCGAACTTGATATGATATAAACCAAGTCGTAGGCCTCTGTTAGGCTGACCGGGTCATTTACACCCAAACACAAAATAAAAAATTGTGTAGGATAGTTGGATTTTTTTTCCAACTTGAACTAACCTTTTCACAATCGATTTGGTATTGAATTTTGTTTTTTCCAATCTAATCAACCAATCCCATTACTTTAAAATAATATTTTAATATAAATCAATATTGTTTTAATCAATATTTTAAAATAAGAAGGAAGGATAAAAACCTAATAGAAGAAAATTGAAAATAATAATAATAATAATAATAATAATAATAGTTTGAGTATTCTATTCATATTGAATGAACATCACCTTATAATATTAAATTAAAACAAAAGCTTAACCAATACTTATTATTATTATTTTGAAATAACTAACACTTAAATTAAATCACTTTATTTACCAAAAAAAATAAATCACTTTCACTGGTTTAATGTTTCAAATCAACATCCCTTTTAAATAGGGTATAATCCCCTTAAGTTGACGACGCAATTGTCATAAATGGATAGAGGAAGTACATTTGAATTAATTGTACCAGGGGTGGACAAAAATTATTCAAAACAAAACAGATGGCAATTATGTCATACCAACAAAAATTCGAGCAGTTTTCGAGTAATTTTACTTTGGATTGTTGAGGTGTCCTGCGGAAAAATCCAGTCCTTTTCCTAAATAAAGTGAATTTATCATACTTAGGATAAGAATAAATGAAAGATCAAGGGCTAAAAAAGAAAAACAATTATTTTCTGAATGGCTTTCTAAAGATTTTCATTTCAAACATACTCTGCTTTCTCTGTTTCAATCTCCATGTGTGTGGTCTATAGACTATACTAATCTCTCCTTTTTCCATTCATAAAGAAACTCAGCAAAACAAAAGCACACATAGTTTTATTACTATGCTTGAATGAAATTGAATCACTTCACTTTTGTTGTCTCTTATCCACTTTCCCTTCACTTCACTCTCTTCAACATCACAACCTTGCCATGTTGAATGATCCAACATCTTCCACTAGCCATGGAGTAGTGGATGATCACCAAGAAGAAGAAGAAGAAATAAGAGAAATCCATGCCTTGACACCACCTCACCCTCCACCAACCACCAACCGTGGCCGTCGAAGAGAGCCTTGGGAAACACATAGCCACCGATCATCGAATCTTTCCATGGCTAGCACAGAAGGTGCTTCCAGTGAGAACTTCACAACCATGAGTAGAGAGTTCAGTGCTCTAGTTATAGCAGGATCAAGTATTGACCACAACAACAACAACAACAACAACACGAGTCCTATGATGAATAACCATGACAATGAAGGAAGAGGAAACCATGGTGGGAACAACAACAACAACAACAACTTGGGTAGGATTGGAGAAGAGGACTTGATGGTTGAGACCAACCCTTTGGCGATCGTGCCAGATAATCACCCATTTGACCTTGCTCCATCTCATGGAATCTCTGGTTCAAGTTCCAGTGTTCAAGGTGAAGAAGTAGTGTCGGTGCAGAGGGTGAAGAAGGAGGAGGTTGATGCAAAGATATCAGCTTGGCAGAACGCTAAAGTTGCTAAGATTAACAACAGGTTCAAGAGAGAAGATGCTGTGATCAATGGCATGGAGAGTGAGCAGGTTCAGAAAGCTACTTCATGGATGAAGAAAATTGAGGTAACATTTTTTTTTTCTTTCTCACGGTGTTATTTGCATGTTGCTAGTTAATGGTTTTGCTTTTTTATTTTTATTTTTTATGTTCTTTTTTGTCTGTGGTAATTATTCTTAGTGGTTGATTAGGCTTCTTTGCGTTTATGATTACTCTTAGGACTAAAAGCAGAGTATTGATCATTGATCCAACAATAGATGAGCAAGGTTATGTGTGAAATTAAAGAAAGATTAAATAAGGTGAGCTAATGAATGAGTGTCCCTATGATTGTTTCACTATTTATTATTATTATTGTTCTCTATGATGGATTTATATCTGGATTTATATATGTTATATAAGAAAAGGTGGGGAATTATTTTCCCTTGGTTGTTGAGGAACCGAAAAAAAAAAGGAGGGAAAGAACTAGTATTGTATGAAAAAGTAAATCTAAATTCGTTTTCAATCTTATTTCCTTAATTATCTTTCTCTATTCTTCACGAGGGTTATATTTATAAATTTTTTGTTTACAAACTATACTATGTACTTTCAGAAGTAAACTAAGTTACACTACGTAGTTCCGGAAGTACATAATATAATTTGCAAAAAATTATAAAACAAGTTTGTAAATGGATGAATTCTCATTCTTTATTATAGTGTCAGCAGCAGCACCTATTTTGTGTATCTTGGTCGTATATATGGGGTTTATTTTATTTTTTTTGCAGTCATTTCTAGGGCTTGATCATATAATACAGAGTCACAAACTGAAAATGATGTGAAGACATCACGGGAAATATGTTCTTTGAAAAGTTGATTTAATACTAATAAGCTTCTTATTCAACAAACTAGCCTTCTTTTTTTCTTTAATTGGCTATTTGATATTTGAAGTTAAAACATCAACTACCTGCAATCAATTTCTATAAACAATATATTTTTTGGTGAATATAACCTGGTGATATGAAAAGGGGCTCCTATGGTTTGTATTTATTGCCTTGTTATTGAAGCTACGCAAGAAAGAGGTGGAAATGCGTTACCCACCACACCAGCAAATAGCAACAAGTTATCCAATGATTTGATTTTTATGTTAATTTCAACTAACATTATTACGTGGTTACGGTAGTGTAACAAAACGTTGACTAACTTAACACCTTGGATTCTGTACACAAAGTGATAAATGTGTTTTGTTCATTATGAACCAAAAAATCTCATGTATTGTGCAGAGGAAGCTGGAGGAGAAAAGAGCAAGAGCGTTGGAGAAAATGCAAAATAAGGTAGCAAAAGCTCATAGAAAAGCAGAGGAGAGGAGGGCATCAGCAGAGGCAAAAAGGGGTACTAAAGTGGCCAGGGTTATGGAGCTTGCTGGCCTTATGAGAGCAGTTGGAAGAGCTCCTGCTAAAAAATCCTTCTTTTAATATTTTTTTTTCTTTTTTATTTTCAAACTTCATTTGAAACACATTTTTAGACGAACAAAATGGAAAAACAAGGAACATTATGGGCATAATAATAGATGCCATAGTCTATAAGAGCCCCTTTTCCTTTTTAATTTACTAAAGGGTGCAAGATGGTTAGTAATGAGCAGCAGTATTAAAAAAGAAAAGGAAGATAAGGAGATATGTATTATATCATATGAAAACCAATTGGGGTGTTTTTGAGTGATTGAGTACAGTGTCTGAATTTGGTGAGTGGTGACATATATGCTTATTTGATTGTGTTAGTTATAAACACTTCTGGGTTTTGTACATAAATATATATGTATATTACTTCTTTTAATTAGTTGGATCCCATCACTTGCAAATGCCCACATCACACCTAACTGTGACCAGTGCCTACCAACATTTGTACTGATGTGCTCTCAAATATGAGATTTTGGCTTACCAAACGGTCCCAGACAAAGCAAACTTTTTGGTACAACGGATGTATGAAATTTTTTTAGGACATAGAGTAAAAAATATATATATATATATATATAAACACAATGGTTAAAATAGAAAAAAAAAAAATTACCCAATTTAATAAACGGATGTACCGATTCAGTACACCCATAATATTAAAAAAAAATTCCTATCTCAGGGGATAGATATAATTGTTTAGCTTAAGGAATTGCATGCTTAACGCACTAAAATGTATACCTTAAACGTGGAGAGAGCAATATATTCTTGTTCCATTCATTAGGTTCAATCCAAATTATGAAGCAATTGGCGATCCATGACAAAGATTAGACATCTGACAACTTACATAAGATGAGAGAAAGAAATCAACTCACTAGTGATGTTCTACTTATTCACTGAATTTTTGCACGTTTTACCTATTACTTGTTCAACTTATTCCTGTAAATATATTTCCATCATCAATTTGATTTAATTTTTTTAATTAAATCTTTATACGTTCAATTATTTTTAATGTAGTTTTTACTGTCTATTATTATTACAAGTTTATAACACTAAAGTATTCGCCGGGACTAAATTAAAATTAACGATTATTGTATATAGCGACCAAAAGCGACAGTTAATATTGTTGGTCTTCATATATGATAATCCTCCATGTCAGCCTCATGGTGTTATAGAATATGGAGACAGTATTGAAAACAATTATACATATAAAAATTAAATTAAAATATTCTTTTTATATAGAGACTTAGTTAAAAATGAGTGTTATGCATAAAGATAAAGACTATATTTTAACCTTAATTCAAAGATGAATACTAAAGATACCAAAAGATATATATAAGTCAATGATAGTCAAACTCTGATCAAATCCTAATAAGTTAATAGTTTATAATAACTAAAAGATTTTATCAAAATAAAATTTTTCGAAAATTAAGGAAAGATATCAGATTTCTTAATTTTTTTTATAAATAACCTTTTTCCACTATAGCTATGGTACAATTTATCCCATTGAGCTATGTATTGCAATATTAAATTAGCACGTGATAAGATAAAAATATAATTAATATCATAAGAAAATAATGGTTCTAAAATCTTGTTCACAAAGAGTATATATTGTTAGCTCCATATATAGTTCACTTCGTATTATTTTTCAAAAAAATATTCTAGAGATGGATAAACAAAAATTTGCTTTTATAATTGTATTAGATTGGTTGAATTTGAAATTCAAATTTCATATATAAAAAAAATGAGATACATGTAAATATACACACTAAATGGAGATTAGGATCATTAACGATAGGTATACAATTAAAGGTTTTCAGTTGTTTATACAAAAATGGATTAATCATGGCCAGATTTAAGATAGAAGCTAATAGTGCATTTGGTGTTCTTCTTTTTCCCAATTTTAAATCGATTTATTTTTTCTAATATTACAAAAAATGCTACTTCAATGAATTGTGCATAATGTAAGGCCTTCAATTAGTTCTGAATTCTGATGCTTATTACGTATATGTGAGGGAAGTGAATAGGAAAAAATAAAAGTATGGGCTTGAGAGCCCACAACACACCTAATTCTGCTACAGGAGACATTACGTACTATGACTTAAGTACTAACCCTTGTGAGTTGTGTCCATAAAAAAATAAAAGAGAAAAGCTCACCGATGTCCTTATGGTTTGTTTCAGAATCACCTATATTCCTGTGGTTTTTTTTTTTATCACATGTGCCTCTGTGCTTTGTTAAAAATAAAAAACCACAGGGACATATGTAATAGAAAAAAACCCACAGGAGCATAGATGATTTTGAAGCAAATTACAGGAATATTGGTGAACTTTTCCCAAAATAAAAATAATCGAGGAAAAAATCAAACTCAACACCAACAACTAGACATTTTAATTCTAATGCTTAATGATTTTAAGGTTGAACTCATCGTATTAATGGTTCTCCTCAAATGACATCAACTAGTTATAAGATTGGTATATGTTTAGTTATTCTGTGGCCTGATTTTTTTTTTTTTTTTTTCCTGTTGTTGTTGTTGTAGGCTTAATGACCCAAAATTAGAATAGGGTAATTCAGAATACCCAGGTCCATTTTCGTTGCGAAGTAAACTGGTATAGAAATTTACCAACCAATGCCACTCGCCTAGCCCAATGGCCTTGGAAACCAACGAGATTCTAATTCATGCCTAGAAGACTTTGGGCCATTGTTTGAATCCATAATCAGAAGCATCCCTGGACCTTCACATGTACTAGTCTATTTCTGATCTATTCTTGACCTTCACATGCCAGTACCAAAAAGATAACTAAAGCTTGTTCTTATCACTATGGACATGCTCAAGTGAAATTTATTATAACTGCATAATAGATTTTTCAGAGAATGTTTGATAGTAAGTCCTAGGCTGACATCATTATATAAACCTGGACTTTGTTTTATTTTTTGCTAGTCCAACATTTATTAATATCATAAATCTTTAAGTTTGTTACTCTGCATTAACAAATTCATAATGCTATAGTAGAGCAATTTCTTTATCATGCTCCCTTATGCAGTGATTCTTGATACACCATTAATGTGAAGAATTAAAGAGCCTACTGCTTTTGGCCATTGAATGCATTAGTTTATAAGATTTCCTCATTTTGAATGTAATGACAAGAGATTCAGATCATACTGATGAAACATTCTTAAATAGGTGAAAATTTTAAATATAAAATTTCTTCATGTGCACATTTAATCTATACTTCGACATTACAAGTCAAGTAGCAGTGTTATGAATCCTGAATCTTGTGGTACTTCTAATTATTCACGTGTGTATCTAGAAGCATTACAAGATTGTGGATTCATAATAAGCAGTATAACTTTTTGTCAAGTTCATATCGTTCTATTGATTTTCTTTATGATCACTACTAAACATCATGGTAGCTATTGATAGGAGATGAACAACTTTTGCACTCGCTGAGACCTAAAATATATAGTCATATTGATTCATTGATCATATCTTTTTGGTTTTTTTCCAACAACTTCTGCTTAAATACAATAGATAAGTTACCTAAAAGGCCAAAACGACGTGGTTTTGGGAAGAAAATCAAGATATTTTTGTAATTATAATTTATTTCAGGATTATAATAGTTTTTTTATTATAATTTTTTTATGTTTCAACTCAAAATAATATCGTTTTAGGAGTGAATATAAATAATTTTTTTACATTTATGGTAGAAACATTAGAACCATACAATAATCATCATGGGGTTCTTTGACCCTGTGATCACACCAAAAAACAGAAAACAAAAATAATCGCTGTGTCACAATCTATACAAATTTGGGAGCCTAGCACTCACATTGAAAATGAAATTATGCATTAGGATGAATTATTTTGGAGGCTATTCTACTAGCTAACAAGAGTCAAGTGCGGGAATCATGTTAAACAAATGGAAAAGGTCCTGATGATGAATTTCAACCGCAATACGTATAAGTTGGACTCTATTTAATCTCAAGTTGCGGATATGAAGTTTCTGTGAAATACAACATAATGTCGTCAGCAGATATAGGTATGTGTTTATATCTTTGTGTCGGGTGGTAAGAAGATAACATCATAGACCCACAAAAACAATTTTTTTAGAGGTATACGGGCATCATGTATGAATATATGCTACATCATGGATTATGTCACCCTCACTCTCGTTGCATTCCATTGGTTTAACTAAACAAAGTTGACTTTAATGTCTTTAGTTTCTAGAACCAAATTATTCATCATCAACTGGGATTCTTCCACGTCAATAATTATATACATGTCATTGTTGACTTGGCTCAATACAACTACTTTACACACAAGAATCTCACTGAACATATATTGGGAATAGATGCATATTTGTTAGAGAATTATATAAAAGGCCTATTTGATGTGATGTATAAGGCTTGATAGTATAAATTTATATTATACGTTATGATATTTTTAGTTGTTTGGTGTAACCATCGTATAATATAAGCTTATACAGCAGAACTTCTTAATACATCAAAATGATGTATAACTTAATCAGGCCTAAGGGGGTGAGATTAAGCCTGATAAGGAATTGATGTATTAACACTACAAGAAAAAATCTTATTAGTGTCGCAAATTTCGTCACTACATATGAAATTTCGTCACAAATTCCTGAGTCGCAAATTTATTTGTGACGAAATTTGATTATTTGTGTCGAAAATTGTCATTTGTGACGAAAATTTTTGTCACAAATGAACTTTTTTCTTGCAGTGTAATATTCTTTACAAGAACTAATAAATTATTTTAATATTAATATATTAAAATAATTTTTTTAATATATTAATTTTTAAAATATTGGAGAATATTATCTTATACAATACCATACCAAACGCTGGATAGTATTAAAATTTAATAAGGTCTTATACAATCAGATCTTATACTATCAGGCCTTATCCAATACTATGCACCAAACATGCCCAAAGTATTAAAAAGACTATCACCTAATACTTTAAAGTTTTGGGTTGAAATTGTTCTTTACATGGTATTAGAGCTTCAGGGATCACGAGGTCAATCCTCACCGCCCCCACTTTTACGTGGAATTAAGAAAAACACAAGGCATACCAAAAAAATAGGCTTGTGCAGCACAAGACAGATCGGTAATGAGCTTGTGTCATATCCACGCTTCAAGCCCAAAAGACTCTTGTGTGAGAGGGTGTGTTAAAGAATTATATAAAGTATTAAAAAAACCATCACCTAACAACTTAAGGTTTTGAGTTGAAATAATTCTTTACATTACCCTATATATGGTTCCTTAGCTCATTTATTTGGCTTTTTTTTTACCTCTATAGCCTTTTTTTAATAATTAATTATCAAATTGACCCTATTTATAAATTATTTCAAAAATTTAACCTCTCCAGAAAACATAACACCAATCTGCCCCTGTTTGACCGTTGACCATGAGCCTACCCGGGTACACCCCTACCTACCCGAGTATATTTTGAAATTTTTTACCTACCCGGGTACACCCCTTCCTACCCAGGTATATTTCTTGAATCTGAAAAAATGTTTGAATTATTTACCCGGGTACAGAGGGGTGTACCCGGGTAAATAACAAAAGCTAGTCATGAATGATACATATTTGTATTTGATCATGTGTGATATTTGTCTCCTCGTAGTAAGCGTGAATAGTACTACCCAGTAGAAGATAAGTATTGGCCAGAACACTGGAACATCAAACGCACTAAAGAAAGTCATCACAAATGCAATGCAAAATGCCTTTGTGATAGAGTACCTGCACAGAAAGGAAAATTAAGCACAGCTTCAGTAAAAGCAACCGTCTGCATGTCAAAACAATTCTAAAGGTGTTCTCATAGAGAACTTATATGGAATGAGCAACGAAGTTCTGAGATTTTGTTATTTACCCGGGTACACCTCTATGTACCCGGGTAAATAATTCAAACATTTTTTCAGATTCAAGAAATATACCCGGGTAGGAAGGGGTGTACTCGGGTAGGTAAAAAATTTCAAAATATACCCGGGTAGGTAGGGGTGTACCCGGGTAAGCTTCATGGTCAACGGTCAAACAGGGACAGATTGATGTTATGTTTTTTGAAGAGGTTAAATTTTTGAAATAGTTTATAAATAGAGTCAATTTAGTAATTAATTATTAAAAAAAAGGCTATAATGGTCAAAAAGCTCATTTATTTGGTTGAGGACCTACCTTGTGTAAAAAATACTTGCCTAGCATTTTCTTTTTCTCTTTTCCATGTATATAGTGTGGCATATTTAGAAGGTACCGTCCAATTATCAACAAAAATAATGCCACTGTGAAGCTGGCTACTTGTGGGAGTTGGAAGGAAACCAGTGGGTTGGATCGGTTGAACTGAGAACGGGACTCTTAACTAGTCCTGTTCAAACAATTAAACGGTTATGTATATAACTCGATCAAGAATTCGTGAACCAGTTAAAAATCGGGTTTAACCTGATTTCAATTTTTTAATTGAACCGAAAAAATCTATTAAGCCAAAATTATTTTGACAAAATATTCTACTGCTCTTGGGATTTAAAATTGATATTTAAGGGAAAAAGAGTTAAATATTAACTATTCAGCCAAAGTACTTTCGTTCTCATATTAATTCTATTTATATATTTATTACTTTACTTTAAATGGTTCAACAAATCAATGATATACTGACTTGGCATCTCGACCCAACTCGATGACTAATTCAGATTTAATAACATTGACAAGAAAGAGAAAGAATATTATTATTCATTTTCAATATTAATATCAAAAAAGAAGTGGAGGGTTAGTTACAAACTAATTATTTAAAATATAACTTTATATTTCTATTGTGATCTCATATTTCTTTTTATTTTTTTATTTTTATTTTAGGCTTTATTGGACCTCGAGTGACCAAATCATAAGGTGAGACTTATGAATGTCCATCTAGAACCTTTCAAAGGAAGGGGGAGAAAAAATGCATCAACTAGAACAATGGGCCTGATTGATTTTATTATTGTTTCTTTTATTTTAAAAATTAGCTTAGAGAATTATTTATAAAAATTATTTACAAAACAAAATATTAAAATATTTTTTAATGAATTTTATTATAAGAATAATTTTGATAATTCAAGGATATTTTGATAACAATGACCATGTCCGCGGAGGCGACAAAAATAATTATGGCAATGATACTAAATAAGAAGAGTGTTCTAGAATGGGTAGTTGTGTTTGTCACTACTAGAAAATGAATTTTTGACGAAAAAAAATCAATCGAAATTATTGACAGAAAATGAATTTTGTCAAAAATAAAGACGGAATTAGAGACGAAATCTATTTTGATCATTGTTATCGACATAATCTTTTGATGAAAATTAGATTGTATCGAAATTTTAGATAGAATACTTTATGTGAAATTTTTCAATCGAAAAATTCATCACTTTTTTTTGACGAAAAACAATTTACATAAAATTTCGACTGAAACAGAATTTTGAATGGAATTTTTTTTCCATCGAAATTTCAATAAAAAAATTATTGATTTTTGAGTAAATTTTATTAGTCAATGAAACACATGTTATTTAATCATATTATGATATGATTTTGGCATTATGAAAAATCCTAAATTTCGTCTATGCAAAAATGCATACGTATTTAATTGTTTATGACATTGTAAATACATATTTGAACATTTACATGTGACAGAAAATAGTGACTATCAACAATTGTAAGTGTTGAAGTAATGGATGAAGTTAAGAGTTTCATTCTGTAAGTATACAAAAATGATACTCTGATCCACTCACATGATAATGAAACATACAACACAGTGATATAATGTTAAGAAATCTATGTAATCTTGATAGAATTAAGCTTCGAATAAACGAGAAGCACTTCATCGATATACTTAACAATTCACTAGGCCAAACAAGAAAAGTCATTTATATGAATTGATAGCTACAAATTCTCCATATTTAGAATATCACAATTCCAGTCTATAATTTTTTTGTTATTTAATCCTATTATAGTGTTATTTCGACATTAATTAACTTACCTTAAATGCCATTGTGCAAGCATATAGTTGCGCACATGATCCAAATGCAATGTTTGGGCCTTTTCATTAGGTCATTAAGCAAGTTCAACTCATTAACTCTTCAAAAGACAAATCATCTATTTGTCAACAAGGTGGACATAGTTGGTTAAAGATTAGGTTACTATTCTCATAAGGACGCGAGTTCGAATCCTGTTGACAGATGTGACGATTTTATTGGTGGGTAATATGTAATTCTTTTCAGAAATTATTAAAAGAGTTAGGCGGTCTGTCTTGACTCTTGTGGGATATCCGTGTCTAATTCCACCTTAATTTTTAGTTAAAAAAGGGACAAATCATCTCTTTACACTTGATTTTCTTTTATTTCGACGCGCTATTTTCAGCTTGTGTGGGACCTCCTCGGTGACCACCTTTGAGCTTTGGACCTTTGGTCCATATAATTTCCCAGTCAATTACTATTATATCGAAATACTTTACCTAGAAGCGATACATGATCCTTTTCATTGCTCTCAAGTTCAAAATAGTGTTTTGTAAGATATTTTCTTTATTTTCTATATATGCTTCACTCAAACAAAATTCGACAATTATATATATATATGGAAAGCTCTATTATTTCTGTAATACTGCGCGTGTAATAAGGCCTCACAAATTCTAAGAGAAGCAATGTTATGGAAAATAAAATATTTATCTTGTTGAAGGAGTAGTATCATAGTAATAATCTTCTAGAGCGTTGAATTTTCTCACTATCTGATTAAATGATCAATTACTCAAACATCAGCAAAGGAAGTGTAATAAGGCCTCACAAATTCTAAGAGCAGCAATATTAAGGAAAATAAAATATTTATCTTGTTGAAGGAGTAGTATCATAGTAATAATCTTCTAGAGCGTTGAATTTTCTCACTATCTGATTAAATGATCAATTACTCAAACATCAGCAAAGGAAGTGTAATAAGGCCTCACAAATTCTAAGAGTAGCAATGTTAAGGAAAATAAAATATTTTTCTTGTTGAAGGAGTATCTTGTTGAAGGAGTAGTATCATAGTAATAATCTTCTAGAGCGTTGAATTTTCTCACTATCTGATTAAATGATCAATTACTCAAACATCAACAAAGGAAAGGAGATCATTATTTTCCTCCAAACTCCTCGGAGATCAATTACACCATTTTGGATCCTCGACAAAAAACACAAAACTTATTTCAATCTCTTAGAAAAAAAAGAACACATTAGTATTTTTTGAAAGAATAACATGAGTCTTCTTTGAATTTCAGATGAACCACAATTTTAAAGAACTGAAATTTTAGAGAAATCACAAATCGACTTTTTTTTTTCTAATGGATTAAAATAGATTTTGAGTTTTTTGTTGAGAATCCAAAGGCTATTTACTCTCTCTCTCTCTCTCTCTCTCTATATATATATATATATATATATATATAGGAAAATTGAATGTCATGTGTCTAAATACAAGTTTTTGTCCGGTCAAAAAATTATACTATTAAAGTTATTTTTCTTCTCTCTTCAAAAATATAACTATGTACTGCGGGTAGTACATAGTTATAACTTTTATAATATTAAATTTTCTTTTTTTCTCTCTCTCTTCAAAGTCTTGTCGGCAGACTTAGTAGAGAAAAAAATTATTTTAATATTATAACTATGTATTATCCGTTAGAGGTGTTCGCGGTCTGGATTAGATCGATTTTGGAAAAAAAAATCATCTGATCCAATCCATTCGGTTTGATAATATAATCTTCCATTTTGTTTAGATTTTTTTTCAAATCTGATTCAATCCAATCCAATTTTATTCGGTTTGGATTGGATCAGTTTTTGATTTTTTGAAAAACCTAAAATTTGTATGATAATTATTGTGCAAATAACATATCTTTTGTATGTATTGGCTTTATAAAATTGTATGAGAATTATTGTGCAATCTAGAAGAATCAGTAACCGATAATCTAATTTTTAATATAGTACAACGAAAAATTGAATAACCATCTTTTACCTCCAACAAAAAATTTACAATGTGGTTGCCTGAAATACAGAGTAACATAGATCAAAATTATAACATAGATCAAGCACAAAAAAGCATTGACAACATGACAGAATTTGAAACATTATTTTACCTCCAACAAAAAAATTTCAATAACCCATGCAATAAAATTATATAATGTATGATGTATCTTACCAAAAAAAAAAATAGCATAGATCAAGTACAATCCAAAATGGAGAAACATATCATTAGGATATTATATCTGATTAGGATCCATAATTTTATTAGAATTTTATATTTAATTAGAATTATATTTTCTCTTGCGTTTAGACACAAACGGGTTAATGAGTCTTGAATTAAGAATTTTGTTATATGATTTTTGGGCTATGTTTGGGGAATAGGCCGAAGTAGGTAGAGGGTAAGGTTGAGGAATCATTGAATCGGTTTTCACTAACCAGACCGAAAACCAATCCAATCCAATTAAATTTTGCGACTATTTTTTTAGTTTTCGGTTTTTCGATTTTCGATTAATTCAGTTATCAATTTTTAGGTTCGATCACCGCGGTTTGAATCAGTTGATGAACACCCCTACTACCCGTAGTACATAGTTATATTTCTAAAGAGAGAGAAGAAAGAGCAACTTTAATATTATAATTATGTATTATCTGTATTACATAGTTATAAGTTTTTTGACCGGACAAACCCTTGTATCCAGTCACATGACACCCTATTTTCCTTATATATATATATAACCCAATTTTTCATATATATATATATATATATATATATATATATATATATGGTTCTTTTGACTCAAGAGTAAGACTTAGAAGTCTTACTCCCCATCCCAACCATTGATGGACAGAAATCAACCGTTGTCATTTATAGTGTAATTAATAATTAATTAATTAGTATGACTTCCTAAACTATAATCGTTAGATGTACGGAAGTCAGCGGTTAAAATGGAAAGTAAGACTTTTAAATCTTACTCTAGAGTCAAAATATCTCTTATATATATATCTTACTCTAGAGTCAAAATATCTCTTTTATGTATATAAATAGGGTTAAGCAAATGTACAGTGATTGGATACAAGCTTTTGACCGGTCAAAAAATTATAGTTATGTACTACGGGTAGTACATAGTTATAATATTAAAGTTACTTTCTTTTCTCTTTTCGAAAATATAATTATATAATACAGATAGTACATAGTTATAATATTAAAACTATTTTTTTCTCTTTCCTACGTTAGCCGACAAGACTCTGAAAAGTTGCTGAGGAGAGAGAGAAAAAAAAAGTAACTTTAATATTATAATTATGTATTACCCGAAATACATAGTTATATTTCTGAAGAGAGAAAAAAAAGAGTAATTTTAATATTATAACTATGTATTATTTGTAATTTATAGTTATAAATTTTTATCGGGTAAACCCTTGTATTCAGTCACTGCACATTTACTCAAGCCACACACACACATATATATATATATAATTTTACTTTTGTAACCACCAGAGTTAACCTAGTAGTGTAGGATATGTGTGTTAGGTATGTGTAGTATTTGATTCCCATTGTAATCCAATTTTTTTTTTTACTTTTGTTTACAGAAATAAAACTTGTAATCACTCTGTCATAGAAACTTTGATATATTAATATTTCTTTTGAAAAAAGCTTAATTATGTTATTAAGTAAATGCGTAAATAATTTTTGGGAAAAATATTTTTCCAGTCACCGAAGATAAAGTTATCTCCAGTGAGCTCAAAACGACATTGTTTTAGTGTTATAAGATTAAAAAATTATAATGATAAAGACTAATATAACCCTACAATATATTATAATTACAAAAATACCTTGATTTTTGTCCCAAAACGACGTCGTTTAGGGCTCACCAGATATAACTTATCTTTATTGACTGAAGAAATTCTTTACCCAATAAAATATTTTCATGTTGCATGAGATAAATTTATCTCATACAACACAAAAAAAAGTAAGTGAGCCCCACTAAAACGAAGAGAAAGAAAAGAAAAGAAAAAGTAAGTTTCATTCACTTTTTATGCAATTATCTCATACAACATGAAAATATATTTTCCATTTTTTATACATAAAAAGATGGGTTTGATGTCTCTCATATTGTAGGAGATAATTCTATTTCTTACACACATATATATATATATATAAAAGTATGTTGGACTCATGTGAAGAGAAGAAAAATAAAAGGAAAACATGGATCCCATATGCTTTTTTATGTGTACGAGATAAAATTATCTCCTATAATATGAGCGATAATAAACCCTAAAAAGATCTTTATTTAATTGGTTAAATGTTTCACTTGTTGTAAGAGATAAATTTAATTTTTATACTCATATAAAAATATGTGAGACTTATATGAGAAGAAGAGAAAGATAAAATATGGATCGCACATATTTTTTTGAGTGTAGGAAATAAATTTATTATTTAATAATATTAAATTGATGAACGGCGGTTTAAAAAAACCTATCCCGAGTAGATCTGGAGCTGGAACTGGAAGTACAGTCAAAATCTTGACGAACGCTGGTTTGTTAATGTTAATACGACAAACAAAATAGTTAGTAAGAATCAATAATATAATGGTTGGGTAAAGGACAGAGTCAGGATTTTAGTTAAAGGAACTGAGATTAAAAAAAAAAGTAAATTGATTTTTCAAAAATATAAATAAATTGATATATGTTTTCAAATATTGAAAACAAAAATAATTCATGCAATCTCAATGAACCCTCAATATTTCAAATTACACACCTCTTGTAGTTTTAAAATGAACTCTGAAGGATATTGTTAAGAACCTTGAGGTGACTACCCCAAAAGCTAGTTCTAAGAGTGGGAGTGTCCAAGGCCTTATAAAGGTCATATTAGTTGCTCACACAATCAATGTGGGACTATATATCTCAACACGCCCCCTCACGCAAGAGCCCTTTGGGCTAGAAGCGTGGAATCACACAGGCCCAATTTTTGGTTTACCTTTTTGTGCTTTTTTATTTTAATTCCACTTGAAAGTGGGGGCCGTGAGAATCGAACTTGTGACCTTATAGTCACTCAAGCTCTGATACCATGTTAAGAACCTTGAGGTCACCACCCCAAAAGCTAGCTCTTAGAGTGAGAGTGCCCAAGGCCTTATAAAGGTCACATTAGTTGCCCACACAATCAATGTGGAACTATATATCTCAACAGATATAATTATCTTTATGAAATAAAAGTTATTATTACACCAATGGTTAAAGTTTAGAGTAAGTTTTTTTATAATATTTTATTAGTTACCTTTTGTATATTTTTAGATTTATTTAATAATTCTTTGATCAATCAATTAATCTAGTTCAAGCTGAGCAGGAAAATAAAGGCAACAAAACTTTTCCTATTAAATTTTTATGTGTACCCAGGTCTTATTACCTTTTTGTATATTAAGTGAAAATTAATGAGAAATTTCATTTGATAAAAAAAAATCATATGAAAATTATGCTTTGTTTCGGCTAACCACAAATCAAGTTAGACAAAAAGACTTATAAAAAAAATCAGGAAAAGACATCCATATTATTATACATTTTGTTTAGGGTAAAAATACTATTTGGATGATCAAAATATCATTTATATCGAAATGTAAATAACGTATAAAATTTTGATAAATTTTTAACCTATCACTTTCAAGTTAAAAAGGGTTGAAATATTTATAACATATTTATATTTTTATTAAATTTTTAAACATATTTTTATTGTTTAAAAGTTTGTAATCAGATTTATATACTTTTAAGATTCTTTAAATAAATCCTTATTAATTAGTAGTTTTTTACTTTTTTTGAACTCTTAAAAATTAGATAAATTATAAAAACTATTTTAAGTGTATTATTTGTTAAATAGTTACAGATAATTTATTTAAATTTTTAAATATTTTCTTATAAATTAGCAGAGATTAATGGTATTTTAATGATCGTCAGCATGTAAAGATTTATTTTAAAAACATAAAAATGTAATTGTAGATTTTTACTATACAACAATTTATTAATGTAATAAAAAATAAATGTAAGAATTAAAGTATTGTTTATTTCCCAAATATCATTGGCACAAATAGTAAGGAACTTGTATCTCTTAATTAGTAGTCTTGTTTTGGAGCATTTGAATGGAAAAATGATATTGGGAGAGTCACTGTAACGCCCGGCCGCTAAGAATGCTTTTTCCTCGCTCGCACATTTCCTGGGAAAACTTTCCAGGAGGTCACCCATCCCAGAATTGCTCCAAGTCAAGCACGCTTAACTGTGGAGTTCTTCCGATCCGGGCTACCGAAAAGCAGATGCATCTTGTTGGTATAGGTAGTACCAATTAATTCTTATAAGCTATCCCAAACTATGCAGTCTTATATCTGCACAGCCTTTGGAATCCCTCTCTTTCGGGTGTCAATTCGATTCATTCATGCATGTAACCCCCCGCTGGAAGCCTGTCAGGAGCCGCTCCTTGTCCGTGCCTCTTTGCACCGTCGATCACTCCCCGCCCTCGTCAGCGCTCGAGATGTTACATGCCCACCAGCTTCCGCCTGGTTCGTCCTCGAACCGCACTGTACTACTAACACGAGATTTTTCAGTGTGCTTTTTCCTCACTCGCACACTTCTTGGGAAAACTTTCCAGGAGGTCACCCATCCCAGAATTGCTCCAAGTCAAGCACACTTAACCGTGGAGTTCTTCCGATCCGGGCTACCGAAAAGCAGATGCATCTTGTTAGTATAGGTAGTACCAATTAATTCTTATAAGCTATCTCAAACTGTGCAGTCTTATACTTGCACAGCCTTTGGAATCCCTCTCTTTCGGGTGTCAATTCGATTCATTCATGCATGTAACCCCCCCGCTGAAAGCCTGTCAGGAGCCGCTCCTTGTCTGTGCCTCTTTGCACTGGCGATCACTCCCCGTCCTCGTCAGCGCTCGGGATGTTACAGTCACCCCCTCTATAGGTTTTGACGTGCTTGAACCAGATTAGTATGAACTATGAAGGATGAACTTGTTGAGAAGACTCATAAATCGAGATAATTTTTTATTAAAATGAAAAAATGGGTATAAACCAATCTTTAGGGTAATTGCCGAAGAATTATACCTATATAGCATTTTAGCCTACTTTCTAATCCCACTCGCGTTGGTTAATAAAAAGATACAAAAATAACTATAAGGTATGGTTTATGTGTTTTTTTTTCATAACGTAATAAATGTTAATAAATAACATGAGACTTGAGCAATGGCAGAGTCAATTATTTTTTTAAGGGACTGAAGTTATATATTTTTAAAAAAAATTACAATTGTTAATGTGATAAAAAAATAAAAAAAATACTTACAATTAAAGGCTTCTATAAATTTTAAAGGGGTGAGCTACAAAAAATAAAAAATAATGTTCAATTCTAAATATTTGTATAAATTTAAAGTGGGCACTCGTGTACCCAAAAAAAGAAAAGAAAAGAGGGGGCAATCGACCCCACTAATTCCTCCCTCACTCCACCGCAGGACTTGAATGCATTCAAATAATTGAATTTTTTATTAGAATCAATCTATCAAAAACTCAAGCTCCTGCGCTCCGATGTTTACCAAAAACATTCAGTAGCAATATCCGGAAAAAAAAATTCAATGTTGGTTTTTTAATATAAAAAATTACAAAAACGTAGTTATTTTGAATGTGTTTACAAATATGTAGCACTCAAACATGCCTCACAGGGGGCATGACCGTTAGGAAAGAGACAAGCTCCACAGGAGGCCTGACTTGGAGGAGATAGACATGCCCTGCAGGGGGCGTGTTTTGCGTGGCAAACCTGCCCAATCAGGGTGTGAGTAGCCCAATTCTTCCCTATTTAAACCTCTCTCCTCTCCGCACTCTTCACAACTCTTCTTAATCATCAATCCATACCCTTACATACATTTTGCACTTGTTTATTCATATATTGTTTTTTGGTTTTCACTAATACTATTAAGAATGAGTTTAAATTCTTATTTTTTTCGTGTTGTTCTATATTATAATGGTAGAAAATTGGAAGGTCGTCGCAGTGTTGTTTTTTAAGGCAAGAAAAAACCATCGCATATTAAGCGAAGCTCAACATTTGCCGAATTGCATCAGAAAATTCATCAAAAATTAGGTCTCGAAGATAACCAATCGATCACTCTGGTCGCATCAAGATTATAGCAATCTGAACAATACATTAGTTTGCAAGTGGTAGATGATGAAGACGTAGATATGGTAATGGAAGAATTCTTGAACCAGTCTAGAAAAGATTTCTTAGAGTTGTACGTGGATACTACCAGAGCAGAGTATATTGTTTTACTTATGAGGTTAGTTGCTTACAATTCTCCTCGTAATGCATCATCATCTGTTGCTCCAGTTGTTAACATGTCTGAAGAAGATGAACATGACCCTACCTGGGTTATAGATGATGACTATGACGATAACGATGAGGAAAATATCGCAATGGAGGATCGTCTTCTTGCAGAGGATGCGAGTGCTTCGGACAATGACGAAGAATTTGGCAGGTCCGCTACTCAAATCCAGCCAGAGCATGATTTGGGGGAGTCTCGAATTATAGAACATCATGACATAGCCTTAAGTCAAATACCACAACATCCTGAAGGTATGTTAGGAAACAACTCATATATGCATATATGGTTTTGTTGATGTAATTTATTATTGTTGTTACTATTATTAATTAGTACATGCAGGTGATGATGTTGTTACACCTTTTTGGGATGGAATTTCACATTACACATATATTGATTGAGATCATTCGAGTGAACAATAATCACATACCAAAGGTTCGAGTTTAATCCAAGGTCCATGGCAATTAGGGGAAAAGTTGTTTGTTAACCAGGAATTTACATCTAAAAAAGAGGATCAGATGGCAATCAAGCGCAACCTCATGAAGGAGCATCAAGAAACAATTGTGGTTGAGAGCACGCCTACAAAGTTAAGCATGAAATGTTGCACGCATGAGCAGGGTTTCCCATGGAGGGTCAGGGTAATAAAACCAACATATGGTGAAATTGGAAGGTTACGAAATGGGGTGGGGATCACAATTGCTTGAATGACCATATTTCTCAAGATCATAGACAACTTGATTCTAACGTGATTGCATCACTTGTAGTAGGTACGTTATTTCACAATATTATGATATATTTAAAAATTGGTTCATATACCTTTGTTTGCATTAATATGTACATTACATTTTGATTGTTAGAGATGATAAAAAATGAACCATCAGTCTCAATTGCACTGGTTTAGGAGAAGATCACTCATTCTTATGGATTCAAAGTTTCATATAGAAAGGCATGGTATGCGAAGCAGAAAGCAATGACAATATTGTATGGTGATTGGGAGGAATCTTATGCATATTTACCCAGGTATTGAATATATGCTTCATTTTTTCACCAGGTTCCTTTTATAATATTCAAACAAAGGATTATTTTGTGTGTGGGAGGGGGGCAATTGGTACCTGAAAAATGCGTATTTCATCATATTTTTTGGACTTTCAGACAATGTTATGAGACATTTAATTTTTGCAAACCAATGATACAAATTGATGGCACTCATTTATACGAAAAATACAAAGGAAAATTATTGATTGCCATGGCTCAGGATGGAAATAATGAATGTTTGCCACTTGCATTTTCCATCATTGAGGGCGATACCTTGGAAGCTTGGTTATACTTCCTTGCCAATCTTCGCATGCATGTTACACAAGTACAAAATATATGTCTCATTTCAGATCTGCATCCTAGCATATTATCAGTTATAAAGAATCATCCTGGTTGGCAGCCACCACATGTGTTTCATGTGTTTTGCCTTCGACATATTGCTAGCAATTTTAATCAACGATTTATAAATGAAAAATTGAAGGCGGCATTGGTGAATATAGGTATGGTGAACAACTCGAGTCTTCAATTTGAATGCATTCGTTAATTTTCATGTCTTATTGGTTTTATTGTTGGCAGGATATACTCCTTGTATGTGGATTTTGAGAGAGCGCTTGCACGATTTCGTGACACCAGTCCTCAGGTGGGGGATTGGATTGATGGCATCCCAAAGGAAAAGTGGTTGTGTGCTGATGACGTTGAGGGACGACGATATGGGCATATGACAACAAACCTGTCAGAGTCGATAAATAGGGTGTTAAAGGGGGCAAGAAATATGCCACTTACTGATTAGTTAAGTACACGTATAGTAGATTAGTTCATTATCTCGTGGAAAGAGGTCAATCGACGTCTCGAGAAGTTCAATCTGGTCATAGTTATTGCAAAACTGTGATTGATTCGTTGAATTGTAAGACACAAAAATAACTGTAATCTACACATAAATATTATAACTTAAATAACTTACTGCTCGTCCAATCCTCACGACCCTCCTCACTACGAACTGCTTGCCTCTATGCCTGTACCAGTCCAGGTACTCATGGTTCGGGGAATCAAGCCTACCAAAACAGGGGGACACATATGAAATTCATCTATGTATGAATGGCCTCAACTTATGTTCCCAATTTTCATTTCTCTTACCTCAAAGGGTCGCATCATGAACTCCCTTGAGCTTTCTCGGTCTGCATGGTATGGGCTGGTCGAAACCAAACTGTCGCAGGCATCTATCTGGCTGACAATACTCAATCGTATGGAAACAAATAATAGGAGTAATGGCCAACCACAAATACCGCTCACGATCAGATATTGGCAATGATGTGTAGTACTATCCGTATGGTTGCCAAACCACCTACACAAAAACAAACAGACATACAATCAGTACATACTAAAAAATGTAACAATTTAGGGAGGAATCTTAATAAATATTTAACACACCTCATCTCTATATAGCGTGTCTAGGTTTATCCGATGCCAAAACTGCTCATGTGGTCGGAAGGGGGCTAAAGAATTATACCTGATTTTCAAATTTAACATAAAATTTTATTATCCAATTAATGAACTATAATGAATAAGGCAATACAAACAACATATACCTGTGTCCGAAGTGCCACCCCAGCTGGGTAGGCTGAGGAAGAGGTGGAGCAATGAGGGGGAATATGATCCAAACCTAGATCTGAAGCAATATGTGGCAACCACCAATATTTATCTTGCGCGGGTCTGTCCACACGCATAACTACCTAAACAGATGGGCGAGAGCCGTAGAGCCCCAACTATATCTGCCAATGTCCTCAAACTCCGCTCCATGCAATGAAAGGTAACGACATGCAATCCTGCTACCACCCGATTTGTCACAGAGTAGCCCTTACCCCTAATAAATTCAAAATATGCGCCCTAGTGTAATGCCTCACCTCCTCAAGATCCTGGGAAACTGGACCCCAATGGGCATACAATCTATCCAGGTAAGAAATACGTAGATCACCACCAAATATGTCTTCGCCAGCAATGAGCGCATGACCAAAAACCTGCTGACACTCGGCAGACCAATCCAAAGTGATATGTCCAGTAACTACTTGCCCGTCAGTAGCCAATCCAAGTATACCAGCCATGTCCTGTAATGTGATCGTCATCGCTCCCTGCATTATATGAAACATATGTGTCTCTAGTCCCCACCTCTCGACCAAAGCACTAATAAGGGCGCCATCCATCTGAAATACAAACAACAATTGTCAATTCATATGTAACCACTTCAATAATTTATAAAAATGTGTAACCACTATCTGGTTCATTACTTTCTAAATTACGTTCCTGGATATGGAAGCATACATGCCACACGTATGAAACCAACCTGTGTGAGGTAGTAAGCCACAACGTCTGGAATATCATCATGATAGGGTCCACCTTGTAGTTTTCCTCGTCGAGTCTTCAACCCTTTAACCTTATCCTCATTCCACAGGGTCTCTAAAATGTGGGTGCGTTGCGTTCTCTTCCGAAGCACCTCCCACCTATATGGTCCAGGAAGTACATGTGTACAGGGATCAAAAGGCTCAGCCTCACCATCGGATGCAGATCGCGACAACTCAGATGAAGACGAATCAACCATAATAGAATACTATTACAAAAAACAAATTGTAAAGTTATAAATATATTAAATTAAATTACATTAAATTGAATTAATTTAATTTAATTTAAATTAAATTAAATTACATTATATTAAATTATATTACATTATATTAAATAAAATAAAATTAATATTTCCTGCTCTAATATTTTTTTAAATTTTTTAATTAAAATGTATTTTTTATTTAAAAAAGGATGAAGGTTATACTTACAACCTTTTACAACCATATCTTAACCGTTGATTTTCGTCAATCAATAGTTATTATTTTCGCAAATTAAACTCATTAATTAATTATTAATTTGCAATAAATGATAACTATTGATTGACGAAAATCAACGGTTAATATATGACTGTAAACAAAAATAGGTTGTAAGTATAACCTTTCTCTTAAAAAAATATATGTTCATATATTACAATCCTATATAATTATATTAGGTCACTAATCATACCTTCTTACCTCACTAACCAATTTATAAGTCACTACCCATTTTCTAAGCCACTAACTATTTCCTATGTCACTAATATAATATATTTATTGCTATAATTAAAAAAAATAGAAAACAGATATTGGGACTTACTTGAGTGACAAAGCTTCGCTGTGCAAAAAGCTAAAGATGAAATCTAAGAGAAGTCAGAGGTTATTTTTAGAGAGAATGTGTGAAGGGGGAAAAATGAAAAAAAAAAAACGATATATATAGGCCACGCAGAACACGCCCCTTGTGGGGCGTCTCTCTCTCATCAAACATGCCCCCTATGGGGTGTGTTTGAGTGCTATACATTTGTAAATACATTCAAAACGATTACGTTTATGTAAATTTTTTTTACTAAAAAAGCAATATTTAATTTTTTTTGCTAGCAATATCCCTATTTCTTGGGAAGGTGTTTTTTCATATTTCACACTTTTACTTTCATTCTAAAACATGAATTTGAATTAAAAAATAAATAAATATGAATTGTAGAAATTAATGTTATTAAAATCGGCTCGGTCATTAACCTGATCGATGTACTTGATCATTAGGTCACTGGTTCAACAATTGGGTCGCTAGTTCAACCGCATGACCCGGTGATTATATGTAAATTTATAATTTATATTAAAAAATTATAAACATAGTCAAATAGCTAAAAAAATAATATAAATTGTAAATATTTTATATAAAAATAATAAATCACACATTATTGTCCAATAAATGATCAAACAAACATATAATGTTTGTGATACTGGTAAACGACATCGTAAATTATAAATCAAATCAAATTTTTTTGCATAGTGCATAACTGAGATAATATTAATATTGTAGGTATATAACTTATGTAAGTCAATAAGCAACAGATTACTCAAATATGTTAATTACGATTTTTTTGGGAAATTTTTTTTCTTGGACTTTTTTTTTAAATAAACCGGGTCGGGTCACCGGTTTTTACCAAAATTGGCCGAGTCGTACCGAATCCAATGCATATTTTATCCGGATCAATTATATGACCGATTTATTGATTCTTGGGTCGACCAAGCCAAATCAGTTCGGGTTAATAAACAATGATAGAAATATTTGAAAACGAGGTACTTTAAATAAAATAATAAATTAAGCAATATTTCCGGTTAATTGATTATACAAGTTTAAAGGACATGTTGATAAAACGCAATAATTTTGTTTTGTATAAAAAGTTCAAAAATTGTAAGTAATCTCTTTATAAAAAATATTAGAGTAAATTTGTGTACAATCACCGTCGCTACTACCCTAACAAAGTATGAAAGCATTTGTACATTAGAGTTTGCCTTTAGTGAGTTCAATTTTAAAATATGCTAAGAGAATATTCGGGAGGGTCTCTAAAGATTTTAACTTTTTGTTAATGTTTGGGGGAAAAAAAAAAAAACTAAGTTGGTTTGCATGGATTTTGCATGGAATCCATGCTTATTTCTTTATGAACCAACAACCTTAATTCGTGATTCAACCAAACTCCTCTTAGTTATTGTCCCCCTTTCCGTCAAATATTGGGACATCAAAGTCAAACTTTTTTTATTTTTTGGTAGAAACCCAAATGGAAAAAATTGATCCATTCTTTTAATGAAGCTAACAGCTTTTATTAATGCTACATACGTTGCCTCGTTAGCCTCGTTTAAATGAACCCACATGTATATCTGCCTCTGTTTTTGCAGTTAGCATCCAACCAAGTGAACGAACCATTGCCACTTGTCTCCATTGAATGTTAGGTGGAGTCATATATTTTTTTTAAAAAGAAGAATTCGTTTACAATTTTTTTTATCGGTCATATAATTTTGATTGAAATATGATCAGTTATACTTAGTGTAGTTTGTAAATAAAAATTTTATAAATATAACTTTTTTTATTTTTTAAATATAAAATTAATGAAACATGATTTTGGGGTATATTTTTATACGTATTTTACTTATTTTTTTCAGTATTATTATATTATAATCTCAAGATAAGAGATAAAAAATGAAGATAACTTGAGATTCTGATTTTATGATATTGGTGAGAAATAGATAAAATAGTCATATAAAAAAAGTAGACATAATACCTAATTCCAAAATCAATTTATCTTAAAGATTTATTCTAAAAGAATTAATGAATTTAAGCCTTTAAATAAATTAATGAATTAATGAATTTATTTACCATTATAATGGTACATAATTAATAAAATGGCACACACAAACACACAAACTTTTCAACTTTTTGATACTTCAACTAATTACGATACACAAGGAAGTTATCCTTTTATGAAAGAAATCGTATATTTAACATAATGCTTAAGCTAAATTAAAGCAGTCCAAGTACCTCCATAGGTATATTTTATGATAGATTTGTATATAATTAAAAAATTTATATAATTATTAATCAGGACATATCTCTTTCATCGGACTTTGCCAAGACATGTTGGCATTACCACCATCTCCAACACATCCACGGTAACAACATCGAATACTAATTTATCGGTTGTATAAATGGCAGTGTTTATTGCAAGTAAAACCCAAAACGGATGTAGGTGATTGATTATGAGGAGGAGGAGGCTAAGAGGAAAAAAATTAAATAAATGATAGTAATAAAATGTATAAATAAATTGAAAAAACATTTTATAATAGATAATATAGTTTGGTGGAGTGGTGTGCTGTTACACAAGTAGATTTTTTGTTTGTTTGACCGAAGGCATCACCTTTCCAAATCGCCGAGTTTGACTGGTATGTCACCGAAATAATATAAATTTGCATGTTGAAGGCCCGCTTTCAAGTAATCTCTTATCTTTTCTTTTTTAATTTTTTTTATATAAAAAATAATTAAACACATGACCTAATACAACTTATCAAAATTTTTTACCGCTAGATCTAACTTACCTTTGTAATACAACCTTTTCTTTTTTTTACGCCTCTTTATCTCTTTATAAAAAAATAAAATTCTCTATTTCTTTCTCCAAAATACCCTTCTGCCCAAACCTACTTCAAGACCCAATGAGACACTGCCATCGCACTTATACACAACACAACCCAACCCTTTTCACTTTTCATTCTCACATAGGCCTTATAATCTGCGCTTTTCATTGAAAAAAGTCGTTGCGTATCAACAGATATTACACACTTCATTCTTACATAGTAATTCTATTAATGATACACTTTTCAGAATATAGAAATTATTGAAGTAACCACCATATTGTTATCTAATCAAGATAATAAGAGTGAAAAGAAAAACAACAAATTAACAATATTCAATTAAATAACTTTTTTTAATTTGTTTCAGTCCCGGTAAGGGTTTTTTCTTTTCTTTTCTTTTCAAGAAGCAGTATCTAGTATTTGATTGTACTCATTTTATTGAAAATCATATTACTTCAACACTTGTAGTTTTTTTCAAAGGACAGAACTTGTCAATTCTTCTAAATTGTTAAAAAAAAATTGGTATACTTGCGTCTTAACAAATTTTCACCCAGGCACCAACATGCTGTAGATGCGACATTGAAATCATTGACATGCAATATTATTATAAGAGAGATTAAGTAAATGATTCTCCATTTATTAGTAATTAGTTTCAATATAAATAAATAATGATCTTAGACAAACTTTACTTAATGTTAGAGATTTAAATTTTTTGTCATCACTTTTTAATTTGTTTTACCCAATTATCACCTTAAATCTAAAATTTTGTGATAAATTCATTGTATAAAAAATAAATAAAGCATTCATTAATTCATTCAAGAAAAGAAGTGCAATTCAATTTTTCACATAAATAAAGTATTCACCCTCTAATAGAAGACACACATTTTTCACTTGACTCATGATATAACTAGCAGTACAACTTAATTTGAAGTAGTCAACTAAGATTTTTGTTTTTATAAATGTGGCTGGCCAAGCTATTTGGCCATTGAAAACAATTGGA
This sequence comes from Gastrolobium bilobum, assembly GCF_033153095.1. Lineage (NCBI taxonomy): Eukaryota > Viridiplantae > Streptophyta > Magnoliopsida > Fabales > Fabaceae > Gastrolobium > Gastrolobium bilobum. The sequence continues at coordinate 471,531 of NW_026898413.1, forward strand.
TCAATAATCTGATATATCCCGTGAAGAGCAAATCATATACTGAATTGATCATATAAGTGAAGTGTTTATTAAAAAGGTCAACACATTTAATCACTTGAGCTATGAATCGGAATCTTCAATATATGTTTATTTAACCTTCTTTGATTCAAACTGATTGCACTGTGGGGAAGTTTGTTGGAATTTTGAAGCAACTTCAGAGTTGGAATTTTGAGGCCGTGGAAGGGAAATTTCGACCGGGAATCTAGAAAATAAGAAAGAAATTGAAATAACAAAAATTACATGTGATCTTCTGGTCGGTCTACGTGGAAAAGTTTAACCAATCATATTGTCCTGAACTCACACGGACTCACGTGGCACACTTTGAAATTTTCAACTAAGATCACCTGCGAGGCCGTTGACTATCAACCTTTGGTATAGATGTTTCACTAAATGTACGAGAATACCCTTTTGTTATAACCATGATTAGTTATTGATCATAATTCATAATAAAGTCAAAGACATTCCTAATCGGTGGTAGTCAAAATCGGGATTTTACCTAAAATCAAAAAGAGAATAAAAAATCGTAAATCGTAATACAAATCGTAGATTTTACTTTCACTCTAAAATTAAATTTTTATATACATATGCTTATGTATAATTTTTTTTTAAGAAAAATAGACTACATGCCATCATCCTTATACATTTGCATATAATTGTCATACTCTAAGGGTCTAAGCTAATAAATCATTCAAGTTATTATCATCGAAGACATTCTGTTCCACGTGATCTTCAACTACATCATTCAAAATTGACTTCATCTAAACTTTTATCATGAGATAAAGTTCCTTCATTTTCCACAATCCACTCATCTTTGGATGAAATATCAGCAATGTTATATTCAACAATTTTTCTAACTTGCTTAACATCATTCCAATAGTTAAAATCGGGATTTAAATCTTAAAATCGGGACTTAATAAGTAAATGTCTAAATCGGGATTTTATATTGGAAACGATTTTAAGTGAAATCTAAATCGTTTTAGCAAAAATAAATCATTAAAATCAGGATTTTAATATTTAAATCCAGATTTTAACTACTATGGTCAAGCTAATATGTTAGTAAAACAAAGATCATTATTTTTAAAGGAAATGCATACAACAATACTTAACAAAAAAATAAAACTTCAAAATTTTTAAAAACTGAAATTTTATAAAGAAAAAAAATAAGAGAAAAAGCTCTAAACAAACTTTTATCATTTGGAATTTTGTGAGTGAGTGAGTTCAGGTCAAGAGATAGTTGATAGGATAGGTAAAAGTATGGGTTGAAACAAGGCTAGAGCAAATTAAACAGTGGTATCAAATTTCCCTTAACACAAATTTTTTAACTTTTTTTTTGGAAAAGAGTAAAGAGAGGTGGATCCTCTTACCAAGTATATATGATAAGTTTTAGCAAAATTGAATATTGCATCAGCCATCTTATTACAACTACGTACATCAAAATAACAATCAAAATAATGTATAAAACTGATATATAAAAAATAATAATGTATAAAACTATGGGATGCAAAGAGGTAGATGTCATTAAAGATTGAAATAATCATCGAGGCCTTCCATAATGCATTTATAAATTAACGTTAGCAGCATCCCCCTTCAAAGAATAGTATTATTCTTTCAAGTAATTAAAGCAAGACCTTCGATCCAGTTTTAAACGAAGACGCTCCCTCGATTCAGTCATGAAGTACTTTGAGCGTCCTGCGTGGGAAACAAAGTGCCGAGAGAGACATGCATGAACATCGTTAGTGTGAGAAATTAGAGGAAGCAAAAAAAAAAAGAAAAAAAGAGAGGAGACTTTGACCGAATGATGGTAGCTCAGTTCGCGTCACGGAACTGAGCAAGTGGGAGCGAGATATGTGTTCGATCCTCCACAGTACTGTTTTTGGGAGGAATTTAAACCTTAATTTCGAGACTTACTTCAAACCAAACTAGTCATGAAACGATGAACCGATTGAAATATCTCTAAAAAAAGAAAAAAGAAAAAAAAGGAGACTTTGTGAAATTTTAATATTTATTAAAATGTGAGTTGTATAAGAATCTTTACACTTATTTATACTTCCATGATTGTAGCATATATAAGAGTAATACATGGTATAAGGCAATTTTAAAATTGGGCTTATTTGTAAGGTACAAATCCTATATATAAACAGTATTATGACTAGGTCATTCATAATTTACAGATACTAAATTTATTATGCACTAATTATTACTCGCTAACAATTAGAAAATTGAGAATCAAAATGTATACGTTCAATGAATTCCACTTCAAAGCATAACGATAGCAACTATTCCCCACGTCAAAGTGGTTGTGAAAATAAAAATACTAAATAATTAACACTTTTTTTTGTCATGTCACTTGTCAGAATGAGTTAACATTATTATTAATTCTTAAATGGATGAGTGACTTTCTTCATTTTGACTTATTAAACAGTCACTTTTTTTTTGTAAGCATTAAACAACCGCTTAAATCTTGACAAATTCTGTCAAAAAAAAATAAAATAAAATAAAACTGCATATATTCTTATGAAAATGGCAAGAGTGAGTTGGAATGATGTCTCCACAAATTAACACGCCACATAAAACATAAGACTTAATTAAAGGGAAAAAATTCACTTTTATTAGCTATATACGGAGGTCATAGAGTAAGTCACTTTTTCTTTCCGTTATCAAAATGGTATATTAAACTGTAAAAAATAATTTAAAAAATGTATAAAATTAGGGTAGGAAGTTATCATTTTCTATAACTACAAAAAAATAAGAAGCTTGCGGAAATCAAAACCCTCACGACATTCATAATGAAATGCGGTGCATTGTGTGATCAATTTAAATAGTAGAATGATGGAGGAGTTGTGATTCTATATCAAAATAATAAATTGAGTAAGCCGTTTTTTTTCTTCCAAATTAGATTAAAAATCTTTGTAATAATTTAAATGAACTTTATACAATCAACTTGTTACGATAAATCTGTGATTATAATATATGAAAAATTGCCTATAAAATCATTAATATTTTTTTTCTTATTTACCTTCTAAAATGAATATATTGTCAAACAGCTCGTACATCTTTGTTAATGTCATGTAGTTAAATGGAGGGAGGCGGCATTAATTCACGTTTCCGGGTCTAATTTGGTCTGTGTCGTTGCAACTGGTAATGATACGACATATTACACTACTGATTTAATAATTATGTAACGTTTCTCAACCTACATTAAAACAACATTAAGAAAAAACATGAAAAAAAAAAACTTACAATATTTTCATAGTATTTCATGACGGCATTAAAAATGGTCTCAAAGTATTAATTAATAACGATTTGCGTATTTTCTACAAAAGAAATGAATCTGTGCAATGCTGTATTTCGTTGTTGAATGTTGACTAGCTTTCTTCAAGAATGGCACTACCGAAATTACAGAAGAAAGAAAAGGGTAGTCAATGGAACTTATCAGTCATTCACCTTACACTTATATGATTAGATACAAAAAAAATATATTAAATTTGAAAATCAATCAATCCAAGAACTGTGATCTTTGGACAAACAGCGTCATTGAATTTCCTTTCCTAGAGATAGAAAATAAAAAAAATAAAAAAATAAAATAAAAAATTAACAAGAGAGAGAAAGAAAAGAAAAGAAAGAAAGACGAAGTCTCTGCGAAACAAGTTTGACCTTCTCTCAGCTATCATCCATGAATCAATGATCAATCTCCTTTCGTCCATGGTGTCAAATACGCGCTAAATTCCTCTTTCCCATTCCCCCAAAACCCTTCCCTTAAATCACCCTCTCACTCCTCTTCCCATTTCTCAATTCTCCCTAATTTTTTCTCCTGCTCTAGAATTTCCCCCTTTTTCTTCTGTTTTCGCTGTACCCATTACGAAAAGTCAAGTTTTTTCATTTTCATTTTTCATTTTTCATTTTTTCTTCTATAATTATTACCCTTCTATTTCCCCCACTTTTTTTTTTTGGGAAATCATATACGGATTCAATCAGAAGCTGGATCTGAGAATTCAGAATACCCATCTGAACGAAGCCTCGTAAAAACATAACTTTTTTCAATTTCGATTCATGGGTAATTGCTGCGCAGCCCCTCCTTCGGGTTCTCGCGACGAGACAACAACGAAGAAGAAGAAAGGGAAGAAGGAAAAGGAAAACCCTTTCGCGATCGATTACGGCTTCAACACCACCAACAACGGGAAGGGACCGAAACTCACCGTTTTGAAGGACCCAACGGGGAGCGAGATCGAGGTTCGGTACGAGCTGGGTCGCGAGTTGGGTCGGGGCGAGTTCGGGATAACGTACCTTTGCACGGATAAGGAAACCGGAGAGGAGTTAGCTTGCAAATCGATATCGAAGAAGAAGCTGAGAACCGCAATCGACATCGAAGATGTGAGGAGAGAGGTTGAGATCATGAGGCACTTGCCAAAACACCCTAACATCGTTACTTTAAAGGATACCTATGAAGACGACAATGCCGTTCACCTTGTCATGGAGCTCTGCGAGGGTGGAGAGCTCTTCGATCGCATCGTCGCACGTGGCCACTACACCGAACGCGCCGCCGCCGCCGTCACCAAGACCATCGTTGAAGTCGTCCAGGTTTTCATTTTTGCCCTTTGATCTTTTTTAGTATATGTTTGGGTTTGGATTAATTTGAAACATAACATAAGTTATTTAAATTTAAATATAGTATTATATTTTTTTTGCTTTTATTTATTATTATTATTATTATTATTATTTTCATAACACTAGATGTACAAAATTGGCTAATTACTTGGAGATATACTGATGGAGAAGTACACATGTGGTCTGGGGTTGTTCACCATGATGATTAATGGTGTTTTTACTTTGTTGTTTTGTGATAGAGAGCTGTTATATGAAGCTTACTTATCAATTTTTTTTATTATTTTTTCAAATAAATTATGTTATTTTATGAACAATAAGTGCCTTATGTTGGCTGCGTTAAATGGGAACCTGACTGTTGAAGTTATTATGTTTAGCTATGGGGATTCTTAGCTCTTTATTTGCACTGATTTACTCGAGCATGTTTCATTTTTTTTTGTGGTACAAACAAGGGGCAAAGCCACAGTAAAATAGGGATTTAATCATGATTGTTTTGTGTTTTGTTGTGCTTCAGATGTGCCACAAACATGGTGTTATGCATCGGGATCTTAAGCCTGAGAACTTTTTGTTTGCAAATAAGAAGGAAACAGCAGCTCTGAAGGCTATAGATTTTGGATTGTCAGTGTTCTTTAAACCAGGTAATGCGTTTAGCTAGCAATCAGATCTCTGAATGTTGTTGTTTGATTTTCATCATATTGCTGCTTCCATTTATCTACAGTTGGCTGAAAGTTTGCAATTTTTATCAGGGCAAAGATTTGATGAGATAGTTGGAAGTCCATATTACATGGCTCCTGAGGTATTGAAGCGAAATTATGGCCCAGAAGTAGATATTTGGAGTGCTGGAGTAATTCTATACATCTTACTCTGTGGTGTCCCACCATTTTGGGCAGGTTAGTTTTGTTTTTAAATGATGTTTCTTAGCTTTTCAGTGACTGAGTTCTTAAATGATCCACTTATACGTCACTGTGGAGTTCATGCAACTAATGTACCATAATATATTTATAATAGCAATAGAACTTGTTGGGTAAAAAATAAATGATTATTTTTAATATCATTTGGGTCAAGAAAGAGTGCTTTGTTGTCCATGGCATGGCATCTACCTGGACTAAAACTTTCTTATTGATCAGTGATCTTGGACTCAATTTCATGGTCAATCATGTGAAAATGAGATGCTTAGATGGCTAATTGCATTACTGGCAGTGCCAGCTAGTATTTTGCGATTGTTTATTGGATTGGTAGAGTAATTAAAAAATTCAACCATTTTTTTCCCATTTCTTTTTTGGGCTAAAATATATTCTAGTTAGTTACTATTTCCTGTTCTCGTGTTTCCTTATACCATATTTGCATTTTTATGTTTGATATTAATAGAGGGATGGTTTTGAAAATTTCATTGTTCATGTTTTCCGCCTTCACTTCAGTGCTATTTCTATTTTATCGTTAATTGTTGCTTTTTTCTGTCGGATTAGTTTCATTTTCTAAATATTGTTTCTCTTCCTCTTTTTTAAAATGAAGAAACCGAACAAGGAGTTGCACAAGCAATTATTCGATCTGTTGTCGATTTCAAAAGGGACCCATGGCCAAAAGTTTCTGATAATGCGAAAGACCTTGTGAAGAAGATGCTAGATCCTGACCCGAAGCGGCGGCTTACTGCACAGGAAGTGTTAGGTAACATGCAGTTCATATAGAATGCTTTTGAGGGATGTAGTTGTAGATTCTGTGCAACATTTTCTGCTCAGCAAATTGACATTTTTTTCCTTCAAAATTTGAAAAGAATGTAATGTGAGGATTGTAACATCATTTTTTTACTAAATGCAGATCATCCATGGTTACAAAATGCAAAGAAAGCACCTAATGTTTCATTAGGAGAAACTGTTAAAGCAAGGCTCAAGCAATTTTCTGTAATGAACAAGCTTAAGAAAAGAGCTTTGAGGGTAATATTCTCAACAATATTTGAATAGCCCTTGGGGAATCATCTCTGAAATGTTAATCCATATGACCATTCTAATTCATGAGCCATTCATTTTTTTTAGTGGCTGATATTTCTTCAGGTTTAAGTTGTTGTTGATGTTGATGTTGATATTTCATTTGAACAGGTGATTGCAGAGCATTTGTCAGTAGAAGAAGCTGCTGGAATAAAAGAGGGATTTCAGCTTATGGATACAGGCAACAAAGGCAAGATCAACATTGATGAACTACGAATAGGGTTGCATAAACTAGGCCATCAAATTCCTGATGCAGATCTCCAAATTCTTATGGAAGCTGTGAGTATGCTATTACTATTACCTTTTATCTGGAATCTTTTCTCCACAATCAATAATTAAAAAATAAGTACCTTTTCAAATTTTGGGGTCTCTTCACTTTTTCCCAGTATATTTTCTTTGTAATGAGTCAAACTTGGGTAATTTTACTTAATGCAGCTGTATTAGTCAATTCGCAAACACTAACAGGGTTTTTTAAGTAGGTATGTTTGAACTAATAAATTGCCAGAAACAGGCATTCTTAATCCCCGCAAGTGCCATTTCCTTCTCTTTTGTTAAAAGAAACTTCATAGTAAAAAGTTCTACATGGATGTACCATTTCTGTTAAATTATTGTTTGCATACATGCCCTTAGAAGGTTATCTCTTCAACTTCTAATTTTTGGGGATGATTTTGCAGGGTGATGTAGATAAGGATGGGCACCTAGATTATGGAGAGTTTGTAGCCATTTCTGTTCATCTGAGAAAGATGGGAAATGATGAGCACCTTCGTAAAGCCTTCCAATTTTTTGATGAGAACCAAAGTGGGTATATTGAAATTGAGGAACTGCGTAAAGCCTTGTGTGATGAGGTTGACGAAAACAGTGAAGAAGTTATTAATGCAATTATGCATGATGTGGACACGGATAAGGTCAGTCTATTTTCAATTTATATATCAATTATATTTACTTCCCCCGTTTTCTTCTGGGGTTATACTTTGAAAGGAGATTTTGTCTTGTTTTATTCAACATGCATAGAAATAGGACAGCTTTGTTGCATTCTTAGTTTTGTTCACGTTCCTTTGTGTTATGTTAAACTTATTAGTTTGCACCTATAGGGTGTTACATAGTGATCAAAGGGTTGATTTTAATATATATATTTTTTAAAATTGTTATAGTAATAGATCTACTGTTCTATTTGGAACCACCCTTTGATCTTGCTCCCATGAAATTGCAGGATGGAATGATAAGTTATGAGGAATTTGCTACAATGATGAAGGCTGGCACAGATTGGAGAAAAGCATCTAGGCAGTATTCGCGAGAGAGGTTTAACAGTCTCAGCCTGAAATTGATGAAGGACGGGTCATTGCAATTAAACAATGAAAAACAATGACGGTAGATGACTTAGAAATGCCATATTTTATTTTTGGAAAGGATATCATGGTAAAGAAGTCCTTTTTTCCCCTATAAACCTTTATCTTCATTGTAATTCTTTTATATAATTTTCTTATGTAACATTTCAAGAAACCCCTTTTACGAGTAAGAAAGAAAAAAAAAAAAATAGGATATTGGCCTGAGCAGCAGTGATGTGTATGTGATTTGGAGTATGACTTTTTCTTTTGTTTGTTGAGGTTGTGGTAGGAGACATGAGAGGGATAGGACAAGTATTTATTTGTGGCTGTAAATATTTTAAATTATCATGCTTTATCCGTAATCCGACATCTTTAGGCAAGCTTTGTCTGCATTCTTATTGTCTAAACTGTTGTGCTTAGAGCCCATGAATTATCTCTAAAATTTTATATCTATACGATAAAAGATTAATCATGAAAATCAATAACATCAATTTACTAAGGACATAACAGATATAATTGTGAGAAAAATTACCTGATTGGAAAAAATAAGTGATGATGAATAATAAACTTAATTATTATCGGTGCTGCTAAACAAATGATTTTTAAGTGATTGAACAATTATCCATGCACTTATTATATATAGATTAGGTTTTGTAGTCTATCACTCAATATTTGACACTTAAAAGGTGAGCCTACCTAAAAGATATTACAACATAGAATTTAAGACATTACAAATTTGCACCGTTATCACATATTGATTAATTTTATACTATTATGCATATATATAGTGACTACTTTAGTTTTATTAACACTGAAAATGGATCAGGCCCAAGTCAATCTTATATACGAATAGTTGTTAATTATTAGGATTACAATGAATTTTGATATCATATTAAATTGAAAATGGACTAAGTTAAACTCAATTCTAAAAGTTACTCAAAGAAAATTATCCAAAGAGATATTTTGTCTGTATATCTAGCTGACATTAAATCTTTTCAACTTTTACTACCAAGTCATCCATGCTAAGAAAATATTCATTTGAAAACCCCAATTTTCTGTTCACTCGTTTATCCCACGGATATGAATATAGATGGTGTTATACATTATCAAAATAATCCAAACAGCATGTTTGAATAATTGTGCATGACAAGTGACTTGCTAATGTGAATTATTAAGATTTCAGAATCTATTGAACTACTGGGTCACAGTCAATATTCAATCATTGAGTCATTTTGTCTCATAGAATGAATGCAGGTATATGATTTCCCAAATTGGGAAAAGAAAATAGAACAAAATAATATAATGGCTGACATTCGTCAAAAGCCAAATGGTATTACCATTAGAAACGGCAACCTCCCAATAATGCAAGCAGACTTAGAGAATGTAAAAGGCCAGCATAAGAGTTCATGACATATTCTATTGTCGCTCAATTTTTTCTCCAATTAACGTTCTTGTTCTTCTACTAATAAAATTTAAGGGAAAAGTATTTCTCCGGGATAAAGTTATCTTCAGTAAGCTCAAAACGATGTCGTTTTGAATTATAAGATTAAAAAATTATAATGATAAAGACTAATATAACCATGTAATATATTATAATTAGAAAAATACTTTAATTTCCGTCCTAAAACGATGTCGTTTTGAGCTCACCGGAGATAACTTATCTCTATTTAGTGGAGAAATCCTTTACCCTAAAATAAAAGTATGATAAATAATCTGTTTGCAATGTTAAGGAACGCAGCATGAATTGATATATAAATTTTCACATATGCATATGCGTAACTATCCTTTGCTGATCTTGTTTCATAAGACACCGCCTAAGATCTTATGTCCATTTTCAAGTATAGTGATTATTCATATGGGATCCGGTTCATCATCTATGCCATCCATCATTTTAATATATGGTGATCTGATTCATCTATTCCATTGTTTGGTGGTCATTCCAGATATAAATCGATACAATGTTGGACATGTGAAATGGTTAATACTAATATATCTTTCACTTTTTCGGGTTGTACTCTTTTACTTTCAACATTGATGTTTGTTATACAAACACGAAATGAAATAATGTTCATCATTCTTAATTACTTCGTATTCGCGAAGGTAGAACAATTTTTTTTGAAGATGAAATGTAAATAGTAGCCTGCCTCTATTTTCAACTGTTTTGTGTTTAATTTGGCGTAAAACAATTCGTAAACGGTAGAGCATGATTATCAGGAAGAGCAAACACTTGTGGTTACAAGTGGGGTAGCACAGGAAATTTTATATCCTGTTATCCTGTGTTTAGGGGGATTATGTAGTTTAGTGAAATATTGATTTCTAAGTTCTAATATAGCTTTATGATCTAATCATCCTCATATATAACAAAAACAATTAGATCAAATGCAAAAAAATTAAGTTATAAATATCTTCCGCTATTGCTTTTCTTTAGTTGTTCTGAAGATGGATTGAAGTTGTTCGTGGGTTCTTTGTGAGTTTTCCAAATTCTAGCTCTTAGTTATAAATGCTGTATAACATTAATCCAAGAGGGAGTTCAAGGACCCCAAAAGATCGAATTCACACTATATATAGACTTTTACCATCAAGGTGTTAGTTATTAGTGACGTGCACAAAATCTGAGTTGGTCAGATTTTATTGACCGTTGTGAATAGTTGTTGTTGAAAAAGTGTGGAAGTGGTTGCTGAAAATCAGTGGAGTGGTTAGACACTCACTGTTGCTGAAAAATCAGTGGACCACATCTTTGACTTATTTAAGGCACACTAACATTCTCCCACTTGGTCTATATATCTCGTTATATACAAAAGTGAAAAACAAAATACATAAATCATGGCGATAAGTCTTTTAATATATGCTAGTATTATCTTCCATGTATTATATTGCATTGTATTTCTCAAGCCCATAACTTAATGAATAAACCCAATGTTTATTCTAAATCCAAACTTTATTGATGTTTCTAAACTGAATGAAAAACATCACAAATAGAGTTTCATAGTATTATTCTTAGGGTGTGCATGATAACCTTCACATAATCAGTTTTTTTTTTTTTTTTCAATTTTTGTTCCTGGGAAAAGAAATGAATAGAAATAGTGTTTGAAAAAATCAATTTATTTTTTTTGTTTCTGAGAATGAACCGGTTCAATTTCTATACAGGGGAACAGAAAAAAGAATCAATATATTTTTTTTTTTGCTTTTTCTTTCTCAGACACAAAATAAACACTTGTCTTTCTCAATCACTCTCCACCACTATCATCATTACCACCACCACCATCATCCTGACACGACCACTGTCACCACCACCACCACCATCACTGTCACCAACCACCACTACCATCGCTGCAGCCACTGCTATCACCACCAACATCATCGTCGTAGCCATTGTTGTCGCCACCGCCACCATCTCCACTACCGTCACCAACCACCACCATCATTGCCCCAGCCACTGCCGTCACCACCATCATCACGCCACCACTTCCACTCCATAATTACTGCCATCGCCACCATCACCACCGTCACTGTTAAAGTATAATATAATTCATTAAAGAGGCTCTCACCTAACAGCTTAAGCTTTTGAGTTGAATTGGTTCTTTACATGGTATCAGAGCCTCGTGTCCCGATTTCAATCCTTTCCGCCCCCCACTTTCTCTTGTGGAATTTTCTTAGCCCAGGTAGGCTAGGCCTACAACATCATCCACCCTTTAAGCTCAATGGGCTCTTGTGTGAAGGGGCGTGTTAAAGTATAATATAAGCCATTAAAGAGGCTCTCACCTAACAATTTAAGCTTTTAGGTTGAATTAGTTCTGTATAGTCATCAACCACCACCATCTTCACCGCAGCCACTGCTGTCACCACCACCACCATGTCATCACCATCACCACGCCACCATATTGTTCAATTGGTTGAGCAACAATTTCTTCTTGTTCCTCATGAATAACTTGATCTACTAACTTATCAACAAGTTGTAAATCTTGTAAGACTAGTTGTACAAGGTTGAGCTAGAGGGGTATTGTGAACAACAACCAATGTCCAACTTGAAGTGGACGGTCGAGCAACTAAATGAAATTTCTCAGAAACAAAGTTTCTGGATTGATCGCTTCCACTAATCAAGTCATTCTTAAGAAATTTGGTATTTCTTGATTCCACAATCCTAGTACTGTGAGATAGACAGTAAAATCTGTATCCCTTAGACCTTTCAGCATATCCAATGAAATAGCCATCAATGGTCCTTGGGTCAAGTTTTTTTCTTTGGGGTTGTAGATTTTGACTTCAGACGGGCATCCTCAAACATGTACATGTTGCAAACTTGGTTTTCAACCTTTAAATAACTCAAATGGTGTCTTTAAGATAGCCTTAGTTGGAACTCGGTTTAATATGTACACAGCCATCTTAAGTGCTTCAATCTACAAGGACATAGAAAGCTTGGAGCTACTAAGCATACTTCACACAATATCCTTTAATGTTCGGTTTATTCTTTATGCTACACCGTTCTAATATGGAGAACCAAGCATAGTGTATTGGGCAACTATCCCATGCTTTTCAAGAAACTTTGCAAATGGACCATGTGCTTGTCCATCTTCAGTGTATTTACTATAGTATTGTCCACCTCTATCTAATCTCAGAATCTTAATTTGCTTATCACATTGTTTCTCTACTTCCAATTTAAATACCTTGAAGGCATCTAATGCTTTTTATTTACTACATATGTAGAGATACATGTATCGCGAATAAGAGATGAAGTATTTCTGACCATATGCGTTCATGTCTCAACAACAAATATTAGTATATATTATTTCTAATAATTTGATACTCCTCTTGGCATACTTTTTGAACTTGTTTGTTTGTTTTCCCTTAATGCAATCTACACAAGTTTCAAAATCACCAAAATCTAAAGTATTGAGTGCTCCATCATTTACTAATCTCTTAATTCTTTGAAGGGAGATATGTCCCAATCTCTGATGCCACAACATAGAGGATTCATCATTCATAACACATCGTTTCATGCCAACATGCATAACATCGTAAGTGGTGTAACTTTGCAAATTAATATAGAAAAGACCGTCAGATAATGTATCATTCCTAACAAACTTAGATTTATAAAACAAACTGAAAGGTGTCTTATAAAATGAAAAGGAATAAGCAAAAGGTACAAGTCTCGAAATTGAAATTAAGTCTTAAGAAAAATAAGGAACATAAAAAGTCTTTTCCAAATTCAAAACAAAACCATTATTTGAAATCAAATTGCAAGTCCCAATGGCCTCCATAGGTGTACTCATCTTACATCCTGAATAGATGCATTGGTCATACTTCCCACTGGCTTCCTTAGGTTTTCCATACTTTACAAGGTATTCGAAACATGATTGTAAAACTAGAATCAATCCACCATGTGCTTTGATTAATATTAATTATATTAGATTCATAATAAACTAAAGAGACAAATATACTTTCCTTTTGAAACCATAGCCTGAATTTAGAACAATCTTTCTTTATCTGACCTTTATTTTTATAGAAGAAACACCTGAATTCTTTCTTAGTTCCAGCTTGGGGTGGTATTTTACCATATCCCTTATTCTTATAGCCTTTCTTATTATCCTTCTTTTCAGTCGTAATTAGTGAATTCTCTCTTTGTTCCAACTGCAACCTCCTCTCCACCTAAACACACATGGTCATGAGTTTATTGATTAATCATTTATCTTTATGTGTGTTGTAGGAGATTTTAAAGGGACCATATATTGCTGGAAGAGTATTCAAAATAAAATGGACAAGAAAAGAGTCCAATATATCCACCTTTAGAGTTTTCAACTGAGCTGCATTGTGCCTTATCTGCATGATGTGCCTCATAGTAGTCAGCTTTATGTAAGAAAGTTTCGTTATTATGGTACCGGCTACTGCCTTCCCTAAAGTTTCAAATTGTTCATCAATGGACTTCAGGAGCACTCTCACATTATCATACTTTTTCACTGAACCTCTAGTACTAGTTGATATCTTTATTTTAATGAACATCACATAGAGTCAGTTGGATCTTTACAATTTTTCATACAGATCCACCTCCTCTTGCTTACTGTCCTCCATAATTGCTGGTGGTTCAGCTTTCCTGATAGCTTAATTAATGTCCATATACCGAATGTCAATAGAATTTTTTCCTTCCATATAGGGTAATTATCCCCTTTTAATTATGAAACATCAATCGAATTTATAGGTAGTATAGCTACAAAATATTCAACATATATGCTTATCATTAAAATTTGAGGCAAAAATAATAATATGTCATGCTTTACCAATGTAAATCATGCTCAAACAATTATGAATTTAGCAATATAGAAATTTCCTATAGGCTAAAATTTTAATTCAATTAAATTCCTATAAACATCATGATAAAACTATCAAATTATATTTCTTGATCCCCGTGGGCAAATATAAATATAATTTAATATTTTATCCTAATTAATCATACAAAATTATAATAGAAATTCCTGGGGGATGATATCTATTATATTATATATTATTAATTACAATTAATATCTTCTACCTTATGTAATGTAGAGGCTCTCAATATATAATATAAATAATTAAAGTTGTTGTGGTTAAGCTTTAATTAATTAATTATATAGATCACTAAATATTCTTTATTATAATATTGTACTAAACCATAAGCTATAATATTAAGTAATTAACCATTCACATTAACCATCTTAATATTACATGTATAGAGTGACATGAATTAATATATGTAATGTCAGAATAATAATAATTCAACATATATCTACAAAATATTCAATCGAATTTATAGGTAGTATAGCTACAAAATATTCAACATATATGCTTATCATTAAAATTTGAGGCAAAAATAATAATATGTCATGCTTTACCAATGTAAACCATGCTCAAACAATTATGAATTTAGCAATATAGAATTTTCCTATAGGCTAAAATTTTAATTCAATTAAATTTCTATAAACATCATGATAAAACTATCAAATTATATTTCTTGATCCCCGTGGGCAAATATAAATATAATTTAATATTTTATCCTAATTAATCATACAAAATTATAATAGAAATTCCTGGGGGATGATATCTATTATATTATATATTATTAATTACAATTAATATCTTCTACCTTATGTAATGTAGAGGCTCTCAATATATAATATAAATAATTAAAGTTGTTGTGGTTAAGCTTTAATTAATTAATTATATAGATCACTAAATATTCTTTATTATAATATTGTACTAAACCATAAGCTATAATATTAAGTAATTAACCATTCACATTAACCATCTTAATATTACATGTATAGAGTGACATAAATTAATATATGTAATGTCAGAATAATAATAATTCAACATATATCTACAAAATATTCAATCGAATTTATAGGTAGTATAGCTACAAAATATTCAACATATATGCTTATCATTAAAATTTGAGGCAAAAATAATAATATGTCATGCTTTACCAATGTAAACCATGCTCAAACAATTATGAATTTAGCAATATAGAATTTTCTTATAGGCTAAAATTTTAATTCAATTAAATTTCTATAAACATCATGATAAAACTATCAAATTATATTTCTTGATCCCCGTGGGCAAATATAAATATAATTTAATATTTTATCCTAATTAATCATACAAAATTATAATAGAAATTCCTGGGGGATGATATCTATTATATTATATATTATTAATTACAATTAATATCTTCTACCTTATGTAATATAGAGGCTCTCAATATATAATATAAATAATTAAAGTTGTTGTGGTTAAGCTTTAATTAATTAATTATATAGATCACTAAATATTCTTTATTATAATATTGCACTAAACCATAAGCTATAATATTAAGTAATTAACCATTCACATTAACCATCTTAATATTACATGTATAGAGTGACATGAATTAATATATGTAATGTCAGAATAATAATAATTCATGTAAATATATATTATAAAATTATCATTAGTTCAGTTGGCAAAATGCAACCTAGTTATATAGGTGGTTATAAGTTTAATTCTCATCTCATGCAATTTTTTAATTGGGTAATATTACTCTCATGTAACATGAGAGTAGTTCTCTCATGTTACAGAGAGAATCCAAGTAGGGCCCGCTATTTAAAAAAAAAAAATGCACGATTTTCGAAGTGAGAGAAAAAGAGATAACTACCTCATGTAAAATGAGAGTAGTATTTCCCTTTTTAATTTATATGATTGTCAACAAAAGTCTAATAACAAAATTCTAAAATGACCCAATCACAAGTCCAATCAACGTTAAATTATCAATAACATTGCTAAACTTGATTTACAATAACAATAACGCAACAAAATTCAAAAGTTATTTTTTCAAACCATGAACAATAACATTATTAGATATTTTAAACCATGAACAATAATGTTATCAAAAATTTCAAACTATGAACAGTATTATTGTCAGAATTTCAAAATGTGCATGTTTCACGAAACAATTCACCAAAAACATACTTTCACTAAAACCAAAATATGAAATGCAATAGTAAGAATAGTAAAACCAAAATGTTAGTAAACCACCTTCCACGAAAACCAAGATGGTGAAACAAAAACCAAAAGATTCATGCATAGTAACAAAAGATGTACAATAATGCACCAATAAAAGTGTCATAAGTCCAACTTTTTTAACCTTCAGCCGGGTTGCTCCAATTCGGTTTCGACATAGTATAAAAACCCAATTGTTTTTGGTCATTTTTGCTTAAAATTTCATGACTTTTGTCTAGAAATGTTAGAAATCTTTATTCTTTATAATTTCTAACTCTACTTTCAATTTCAAGGCAGTAAATATTAATTTGAAAAATCAAATTAATTGAGGCACGACATGACACTCAAACACAAGGCAGATGAAAAGAGGGCTCTGATACCAAATGCAAGTTTTGTTAGGTTGTTGGTGTGATGAGTCCCGCAGTGATTTGTAATGGGCTAAGTCAAGTGTATATAAGTGGAAGGACCTATTAATCCAATGCCTTAAGATTTTGGGTTAATATGTGGTGTTAGACGCACTTGATATGGTGGTATAGACTTAACCCATTGGTGGTGGTCTCCCGCCACGGGCTTCTCCGGAACCCGCCTGACAACGGTATTAGAACCGGTTTGGACTCGGGCTAGCCAGGCTTTTTGCTAGGAGGCAAGTTGAGTACTTTGGCCCTGGGATACCTGGTTGAGAGGAAACATATCAATGTTGGGTTTCACACTTGAGGGGAGGATTGTTAGGTTGTTTAAGTGTGATAAGTCTCATATTAGTTGGTAATGGACTAAGTTAAGTGTATACAAGGGGGATGACCTATTAACCCAATGCCTTAAGGTTTTGGGTTAAGATGTGGTGTCAGACCCACTTGATATGATGATATAGACTTAGCCCATTGGTGGGAGGACCTATTAACTTAATGGGCTAAAACTATAGTAACCATATCAACTGGGTCC
Source organism: Gastrolobium bilobum (assembly GCF_033153095.1). NCBI lineage: Eukaryota > Viridiplantae > Streptophyta > Magnoliopsida > Fabales > Fabaceae > Gastrolobium > Gastrolobium bilobum. The sequence continues at coordinate 488,920 of NW_026898413.1, forward strand.
GACACCATGTCTCAACCAAAAATCTTAAGACATTATGTTCATGGGTCCTTCCACTTATATACATTTCACTTAACCCATTACCAACCAATGAAAGACTCATCTCACTTGAATATCTCAACAATCTCCCCCTCAAGTACGAAATCCACCATTGGTATACTCCCTCTCAACCGAGTACCTAGGCCTAAAGTACTTAACCTACCTCCTACCCAAACACCTGGCTAGCCCGAACCCATCCCGACTCTTATACCATTGTCAGACGAGTCCAAGGGGAAACACGTGGCGAGAAACCACCACCAATGGGTTAAGTTAGACCACCATATCAAGTGGGTCTGACACCACATCTCAACCTAAAATCTTAAGTCATTAGGTTCATGAGTCCGTCCACTTATATACATTTCATTTAGCCCATTACCAACCAATGTAGGACTCATCACACTTGAATATCTCAACATTTTCCCCTAAGTGTGAAACCCAACATTGGTATGCTACTCCTCAACCGAGTACCTAGGGCCAAAGTACTCAACCCGCCTCCTATCCAAACACCTGGATAACTCAAGCCTAACCCGGCTTTGATACCGCTGTCAGGTGAGTCCAGGGGTAGCCCATGGTGGGCGATCACCACTAATAGGCTAAGCTAGACCACCATATAAAATGGGTCTGACACCACATCTCAACTCAAAACCTTAAGACATTGGATTCATGGGTCCATCTACTTATATACATTCATTTAGCCTATTACCAACCAATATAAGACTCATCACACTTGAATATCTCAACATTCTCCCCCACAATGGTGAAATCCAACATTGATATGCTACTCTTCAACCGAGTACCCCAAGGCCAAAGTACTCAACTTGCCTCCTAGCCAATCACCAGGCTAGCTCGAGCCCAATGCGACTCTGATACTAAACGTGTCAGTCTTTCTTCCCTTTTCTCTTTTCTGTTTTATCAATTTGTGATTGTCGATTTCCAATAAGTTCTAACATAACTTTATGATCTAATCATGCTCCTATATAACAAAAATAATTAGATCAAATGCAGAAAAATTAAGTCATAAATACCTCCCCCCATTGCTTTCGTTTGGTTGCTTTGAAGAAAGGTTGAAGTTGTTTGTGAGTCTTTTAAACTCTAGCTCTCAGACATATATAATGCATAATATTAATCCAAGAGTGAGTTCACGAACCTCAAAAACTGAAGTCACACCAATAGACCCTCACCATCAAAGTGACAGTTAATAGTGATGTGCACACATTTGGGCTGGTGGGATTTTTTTTATCGTTATGCATAGTTGTTGTTAAAAAAGTATGAAAATGGTTGGAGTGATTGCTAAAAATCAGTGGAGTAGTTGAGCACTCACTCTTACTGAAAAATCAGTGGACCACATCTTTGACTTATTCAAGTCACATTAACATGATTTCTTAACATTATCATAACTTTGAAATTTTAAAGACATAGGCCATGACTTGGTGATAAGTACCAATTGAGCTAGAAGCTCGTTTGTTGGCCAAATCATATTTATTAATTCCTATTTGTCCTCGTCCTAAATTTATCACATGGAACCACATAAAAACTTAGCTATAAACATTAATTTCCCTCAGATGATTTGTACATTCAATTATCAAAGTTTAAGATCCATGTTGGTTTGCCACTTGTTATTTTGTGCATCAAACATCTTCCTAGTTCTAGTCTTATATGCAATGCACCTTAATCTATCCTATGATGAATGACTATTCTGCCCCAGATCGTAACTTCATATGTATGATTATGGACTCTAATGACTGAACAATTAGCGAAAACCGATCAAGGTCACTCAAATAATTAATTAGGGCTAACTTGTCTCTAAGCGATTGAATATTTTAATTTTTACCTATTCTAAAAATAGTGTTTGTACAATCTAAGCAATTTCTCTAGATTCTCTTTCTGGCTATGGCTAACGCTAACTTCACCGTCAAAATTTTATGGTCTAACTTTACAGGTTTGCTAGAAGGAAATTTTTTAAAATATTAAGAAAGTGAGATTGATAATTCGATTTATTCACATTTAGTATGAGGATTGTAATTTTTTTTTTAGAAAAGTCAGATTCTCAATATTCATGTTTATATAAAAAAAAAAAATCTATCTTAAAATACCACCAAATGAGTGGTATTTTGAGAATCTCATATGATAAGAATATTTGATTATTTTTTTGAGATATAATTAATCTCAAAATCATATTTCCAATAATATTTTATAATTAACCAAATATAACATCAAGAAAATTAACTCAACATTCTAATAAATATTTTGACTTACCAAATAATTTTTTCATAACATTATCAAGAAACTCACATTTCTACCATATTTTTGATAATTATAATTTTCGGATAAAAAACCAAACACTCTAAACTCTAATAATTGAGTTTGACTGCATACTGTTTAATAAATTTGCTATTCATTGTCGATTGTACAACTGTCAGCCATGGGTGGATCAATCAAAAGGCACTCCGCACCCTTGCAAAACATTCCCACACCCCCCAAACTTCCTAATCTAATGGAAGGGGAAAAAGTTACACGTATTAGTACTGAAAATGATGGTATGGATACTTAAATTGCGGACTTAATCATCATTCACTGCACAAGCAAAAGTCATAGTAGCCAAAAAGGAACTATGTCAACTCGAAAAAAGAAAAAAATTGGTGCCACGTACCAGCAATCATGCATGTGAAATTGAGGAAAGAATAGACTATTATTGATTATGATTTGGATCCCCTCCATCTCTCTGTCAATACTTGGAATAATCATCAATAATTGCAACTGATAGGCACATCAATATATTTGCGGCCTAATCAAATTTGAATATGATATGTAGGTATCACTTACGGTCACGTAAATTGGTATTCTGTAATTTTGTCATTTGTGGATAATGAAAGCACACATATGAACATTCTCGTGCCTTCGAACCATATGAAGAATTATTTACGAGATTAAAAAATGTAAATGTTATAAGTCTCTCCTAATATGAGAACATTAGTAAAGTTTAGTACCTTTTATATTTTTTTTTTTTTTTTTTTGGTTTTATAATTTTTATTTATAAGAAGCCATGTAAATTTTGAAAGAGAAAAAAAAGCGAATAGAAGTACAAATGAGCCTTATAACGATCAACCTTATTATAATAAAAATATGCTAGGTGTTATCAGGACGTGTTATTTTAACTCATTCGTTTCTTATTCTTTTAAGATGAAATATCTTTTTTGGTCCCTAACAAAAAATACGGTCCCCACTTTAGTTTCTCATAAAAAAAAATTAGTCAGTTGGTTTCTAACAAATTTAAAGTGGACCCATTTAGTTGAAATCGTAGTCTCTCATAATTTCAAAAAGATCCATATTAGTCTCTCAAAAAGACTAAAATAGATCTACTTTAAATTTATAAAAGACCAACTGACTAATTTTTTTTTATAAAAAATTAAAGTGAAAATCGTATTTTTTTTTGGTTAGAAATTGAAAAGAGTATTTACTCTTCTTTTAAACGAACCTTTGTTTAAGTAGTCATTGAATGTGGGATAGCTGGTAATAGTCAGAGGTCTCCATCAGTATCAATTGTTGCATAAGAAAGTAACGAGCGTCACAAGTCGACGTGACACTCTGACAGATGCTGACTAGATTCAGTGACGTGGCTGAATTTTCCACCAACTTGGAGTTTATGGACGTGTGCTGCTTTCGAACTTAATTTATCTACGAAACTGATACATAATATAATCGCTGTATACCAAACCAATTGCTGATTTTGATTTTCATACATCAATTATTGGCCACATGAGAGATTCTAAAAGTATGGGGAACATCGTCTCATATATATGTGATTTATGAAAGGATTTTAATAATTTATAAACAAATCAACAGTCATAAGTGATGAAAACAAAACTGTTAAATTATATTGGGGAAAAAATATAACCATTAATTTATCTATAAATGATTAAAATTCTCTCATGATTTGTTTACATAATTAAGATGCTTACATTAATATTTTGAATCCATTAAAACATATATGAGTATGATTGTGTCACTTACCTAATACCTGCGATATAACATAGAACATTACTCTATCTTATAATTAGGTTGAAGGTCCCATACTTGCTGAAGATCTTTTTTAGAATATTATCAACAGAGTTGTGTTGAGATATATAGTCCCACATTAATTGGATGTGGCTTTTATAAGGCCTTGGACACTCCCACTCCTTGAGCTAGCTTTTGGGATGGTGTATCCCAAGGTTCTTTACATGGTATCAGAGCCTCACCATCCCCCGCTTTAAAAAGGTGGAATTAAAATAAAAAAAGAAGCACAAAAAGGTAAACCAAAAATGGGCCTGTGCAATTTTCATGCTTCTAGCCCAAAGGGCTCTTGCGTGAGAGGGCGTGTTGAGATATATAGTCCCACATTGATTAGATGGACAACTAATATGGAGTTTATAAGACCTTGGGTACTCCACTCTTTGAGCTAGCTTTTGGGGGTGGTGTATCCCAAGGTTCTTTACATGGGCGTGTTGAGATATAAAGTCCCACATTGATTGGATGAGCAACTAATATGGCCTTTATAAGGCCTTGGGCACTCTCACCCCTTGAGCTAGCTTTTGGGGTGGTGTATCCCAAGGTTCTTTACATGGTATCAGAGCCTCATCGTCCCCCGCTTTAAAAAGTGGAATTAAAATAAAAAAAAAAGCATAAAAAGGTAAACAAAAAATGAGCCTGTGCAATTTCCACGCTTCTAGCCTAAAGGGCTCTTGCGTGAGGGGGCGTGTTGAGATATATAGTCCCACATTGATTGGATGTGGCCTTATAAGGTCTTGGACATTCTCACTCCTTGAGCTAGCTTTTGAGGTGATGTATCCCAAGATTCTTTACAAGTTGATTATTATTATGGTTTTATGCGTCTGTTTTGACAAGTTGATTATTATATCCATTTTTAGATATTAGGTTATTTAATATTCGATCTGGATGAGTCAAGTACTTAAGTAGATTAATTGGGTATGATATATCTATATAACTTGAGTTAGGAATCTTTGTTGTTTGATAATTTATAATCATATTGTAAATTTTAATTGAAAATTTATCTTGATCACGAAATGGAAAAAATTTAATATACAACTGTTGCACTGAATACGGTTGTACTGAAAATGAAATGACCTTCTTTCACTCTAATTTTTCATTTGAACAAAATTTCCATACAGTCCTGGCTCCTGAGCTATAGATATTGGGTCACATAATTATTCTCTAAAACGATTTGGCCTGCAAGTAATTTTCCTTTATCATTTGGTGACTTTATAGTAAAATGAGATGGAATCTCATTTTGGTACAGGAGAAATATGATTTTTATTTGTCCGAGAATCTCAATTTTCAAAAATATGATTTTTACGTTCAATTTACGATAATATCTGAGAATTTAAAATTTAGAAAAATTCAGTTTCCCGGGAATCCCTCAAAATCCCGCGTATCAAAAGCCCCCTTAATATATATGGCCTCTCCTTGCACATATTACAAATTAAAAAAAAAAACCCCATAAATATGTAGGAAAACAGATGCTGTTGTTGCCTATTAATTTAATATTGATGTGGTTTTAAATAAAATAAAAAATAACTTACCGCATTTAATTAACTTTAATAAAGGATGAAAAATTGGATCTCTTTTAAGGGACCATTATCATATTGTCTTTTAAAATTACTTTATAAAACCAGGATATAAATTATAAAGTATCTCACATTTACAAGACTATAATTCCTATAAATCTATAATTTTATTACTTAATTTGTAATATTTAATATATAATTTATAATTCTAAAGAAATAAAACGATTATTTTCTTAAAAAAATGGACTCTTTTTTTATTAACCATTAAACTAATTCTAACAACAAACACATGGCAATGATTCTCCCACTAAATTATTTTACCCCGAAAATCAATGATGATGTGTGCAATATGATCATATTGTTTGTTGCTTTGTGTCTAATAATTTGCCACAATATGATCATATTCCCTGCTCCACCCTTTGCTTTTTTTTCTCCCTCTCTATCTCTTCTTCTCTCTCCACCTTATTCTTCTTTCTTGAGGGACCACGAGAGGCCGAGAGCTCTGAATAATGAATATTATCTCCATGTTGTCATCGTATACGAATATTTTGGGGCTTCAATCCCAAATAACAAAAAGCTAATAGGATTGATCTCAGGAGTTTGAATAATTTATATGTTGATATTGACATATTCGTGTCGTCGTGTTAATCAGTTTTTACAGCTTTTAGTAACTGTATTAACTATTTCCAATCCGAAATAAATTTTTGGACTATTATATATTTTCCCAACAGTTCGTAGACCCTGTTGCGTCTCTGCTGTTACTGCAAGTTCCCAACATGTCTTTTTAAAGAAATAGTTTTAAGTAGGGTGCTAAACAAACCAGGAGCCTTTGACTCGACTCGTAAATGTCTGAGCTTACATGTCTAAATTTGGTTGTTAGCACCAGGCTTGGAGTTGTATAAAAGCTCGTTTAATAAAAGGCTTTAGGTTTTAATTCAAAAGCTCGGCCTTAAAGCCTCTCAGGCTGGTCTAGTATATTATTTTTTATTTATATTTTATATTTTTTATACTACTTGTAATAGCCTTCTTTTTCCTCTCAATTCATTTCATCTCATTTTATTGGTTAAAATGACTTTTTGAATGATTTTGTTCTATATTATGTTGTTTGGATATAGATTGAATTTATGAATATTTATGAAATTACTAATGTTGCTGTCTTGTTGATTGTATATTCTCTTTGGATAAATTTTTGTTTTCTTATTTTTTTTAACAGGCTAAACCGGGCTTTTATTTTTTGTAAGTAAGTCAGGCCACTGGCCGACAATTATATTTATAACAGGTAATAAGCTTAGTCAGACTGACACATTTAAACACAGGTTTAACCTTTTAAGACCAAAGTTCGACTCGACTCGACCCATTAACCCCCTAATTTTGAGGTAAGCTTACCCAATTGTTTTGCGTGCCATTTCCTTCGTCCATGGCTGTGCAAAAGATTACGCTGTCATCAATTTTATATCTTGTGAAGGGGCATCAAGGAGTAATTTTTTAATATTTGGGTACCATGATTATTGGAAATATGGTTGAAAAAAAAAGTTACCAGAAATAATACAAAAAAATGTTTAGTAGGCTAAAATATTATAAAAAAGTGTTTAGTAGACTTTATAGTAAAATGAGATGGAAAGCATCTTAATATATATGGCCTCTCCTTGCACATATTACAAATTAAAAAAAAAAACCCCATAAATATGTAGGAAAACAGATGCTGTTGTTGCCTATTAATTTAATATTGATGTGGTTTTAAATAAAATAAAAAATAACTTACCGCATTTAATAAAAAATAAAATAAAAAAAAAAGGTTACGAGGAATAATATAAAAAGTGTTTGGTAGGCTAAAATATTATAAAGAATATTTATTAATTTTACTGAATGAGTGTTTGGTTGATGTTAAAATATTACCGGAAAAATAGACAATTTTTACGAAAGTACCCTCCCTCATAAATAGATAACTTTGAAACATGTAGAAACAAAAATCATAAACCACGATGGAAAGCTGGTTACCGATTTGTGTAACAACACAAAATGGAGGCAACAAAGTGTTCGAACAAACCAGAGAGAAGTTTCCGTCGACGGGCTACCTCCACAGCAACATTGTTATTCAGAGGAAAACCATTTGTTTGAACAAAACTTATGCTAGGGCTCAAAGGGTATTTTTGTCTGCAAAATATGCAAATGGATATCCAGTGGATAGGTATAAAAAATTGCCATGTCCAATTAGGTATTTTTTTTGGCATGTCTGTAGTGTTAAATGAAAATCTGGTCTCAAAATATTTCAAGGCAAAATTTATGTTTTTCTTGTACCAAATATGAGACTAAAAAATTTCCACTATCAAATTCCTGGGTATCCCTTTAATTATCATGTACCAAACATCTCCTTAAGATTTTTCTTAAATATTTAACTAGAGGGTGATTATACTTATTATTATTTTAGATTTATTATTATTGGTTCAATTTGAAATCAGCGATTTCAAATAGAAAAAATTAATTGTTGTTGATTTCGAATTAATCTAACGGTAAGAGTAATATAGGTTAAAATGATAGTAAATATAACATTTTCCATTCAACTAAACATAAATTATTTTTCAGTTTTTACTACATTAAGTTTTTTTAAAATATTTATTCTTTAAATAATTGAAGAATGTAAGAGAATATGCATAAAAAAGGAAGAAGAATGTAAGAATTTATTAAAAGATATAAGATAGTTCCTTTAATAAAAATGACCACCTTATGCAATCGCTATTATTATAACAATAATTAGTTTTAAGTTGAATTTCAAGTAAGTATCAATTTAAACTCCCGAAACTATTTTCATCATATCCAGCACTCAAACTTGATTCTTATTAAGAAAAACAAACTCTCTATTACTAATTAAAGTAATATTTATTGATTTTATTTTAATTTCCTTTCACTGCCATTAGCGTAAAGCAGAAAAATTATTGCCGTGAAGAAAAGTTTTCCGAAAAAAAGTGTGAAAGTGCTGTTGGTGTTGAGAAAAATCTCGACTAAATATGCAACATGCTGATCGTTGTTACTTTGGCGGCGCAAGAGTTTTATGTCTACAAAATCATATTTTTTAACTCCAAAGATATGTATAGATATAGTTCTTATGCTTTTTCTTTACGGTATACTCACGGAGAAATATGTACATTTTTTTTTCAAAATGATAGACCCCACTTAAATTTGTGTACTTAGAAAATGAATCTTATCAGTAGTAATATGAGAAAAGTTAACCCCATAGATATATAATTATGTAATTTTATTGGAGATTGTTTCTGTTACATATTTTATGTCTATTTTGAATTTTGAATTTAATTTAGAGCAGATATGATTTGTTAATGACATTTTGATTTAGAATTTAGGAAAAACTTTAAAAACTCCCTCGAAAGTTTTGGCAGAATCACTTATCCCTTTCCGAAATTTTTAATCATTTACACTCCTACTTAAATTTTTTTTATCACTTACCCCCATAACTTGATTTTCCATCCAAAATTAAAGTTAACAGAGTTAACTTTTTTAAAAACTACCTAAACTATCCTTAAAAGAAAAAAAAGAAAAATTAACCCTTGAATAAGAAAAAAAAAATCACATTCTTGCACGGCTCTATAAATAAGCAAATGAATATATGGATCATCTTTTTGGAATAGCAAACAAGAAAGGGAATTGAAATATTTAATCAATGAAGTATTTAATCTTAAGATTCCTCCTATATGCAGTAAACACCAAATAATGGGGTCATGTAAATTGAAATCTTGCAATTCTGTTTACTTTTCTGCAATGAAAGTGAATATTTTCTCAGTCTAAAGACCAGAAACACACAACTTGCAAAGGGCTTCAAAGCTTCTTGTGATCGGCATCTCAACTATGCGGTCAAGGTGGTCAGGCTCGCAGTGGTGCGGTTCCACTCCTCAATGACTATCTCTTGCCAGCAGTAAGGTTCAGTTAATGCAGAGATTAATTTATTTTTTTTTAAGGATAGTTTTGATATCTTTTTTAAAAATTAACTCTGTTAGCTTTAATTTTGTATGGAAAATCAAGTTAGGGGGTAAGTGATAAAAAAAATTTAAGTACGGGTGTAAATGATTAAAATTTTTGGGGAGGGGTAAGTGATTCTGACGAAACTTTCAGGGGTTTTTTTTTTAAGTTTTCTCTAGAATTTAATGTAATTTAGAGCAAATAAGATTTACACATATTTATGTCTATTTAGAATTTTAAATTTTAAATTTATTGTAATAGGAGCTGATTGTGTTTTATTAGGAGTTATAATTTTATGAGTTAATTACATGTTGTGGTCCATTCAATTTGTGAGTTAGTTACAGAATTAATTACATGTTGTCGCAAATTTAAATTTGTGAATTGTTTATATATTGTCGTCAATTTGAATTGATTTGTAATTTGTAACTCAGGAGCTTATTTACTGGCAACATTTCAATAAAATAAGTAAGAGGGTAGATACTAATTTTTATTTAATTTTTAAAACACTTTTAATAATATTTTTAATTTTATTATAATACAATGATAAAAAAAAAATTCCAGCCATGTGATAAAGTCTAAAATCAAAAAAGGTTGGCACATGATTCATGTGATAAGGTTTTGTCAAGTAGTAATTTACAGAGGCTCATGTTTGTAACATAGTGACATATGTTTTGGTTAGGGTTGGCAAAAATGAGTCAACCTGTCGGGTTGGCTCGTACTTGTTAAAAATGAGTTGGGTTGGGTTGACAAAAATGAGCTGTCAACTCGAGCCAACCTGACTCGTTTTAACCCGTGAAAAAACGAGCCAACCCGCGGGTCAAACGAGCCAGCTCGCGAGTTGAGTTTTTTTTTTTAATAAAAAATATAAAATTTAATATAGAACAAAACTCACACATGTTGTCATCATTTTTCTTTCTTATCTAAATCTAAGTCCCTAATCTTCTCACATCCCTGCTATTTTTATATTGTTAGGCTGTGCTGGCTCTGTTTGGTTCAAATATCTTACCCACTTGGTAGCAAGTGGTTCTGATTGTTTCTGGATGTTGATGCAAATTTGTTGTGAAGAAAATTCGAAACTAAAATATTTTGCTTTTATTTCTCATTTGGTAACCCTTTTTTAAGCTAATGGAGCTGGTGCATTAATACTGCATGGTCATTTAAATAGGCTGAAAAGAAGCCAATCCGCGAGCCAATTTTCGAGCCAACCCGCAAACCTATTTTCGAGCCAACTCGCGAGCTATTTTTTCAAGTCAACTCACGAGCCATATTTTTGAGCCAACCCTAGCCCGACTCGGGTCGGGTTAGGTTGAGTTTTCTTGCTCGTTTTTTTTTTCGAACCAACCCTAACCCTACTCATTTTTTTCGGGTTAAATGCGAGTCGGGCCGAGTTGGCCCGTTTTGCCAACCCTAGTTTTGGTTACACTATCATTCCCAATAAATTCCATTTTTTCGTCTAACACAAATTTATTTATTTTTAGAAAAATGTTTTAAAATACATACTTAAATTAGCGTGCTCAGTACACAAATCTCTAGATTTATACTATTACATCACAATCACATGTTTCCGCGTTATATCATTTACTTCTTTTTTGGGCCGCCATTAGTTTCACTTTCGTGAAGGATCCATCCATTGCCACGTGTCGAAATCTGGAGGCACGGGAGGCTTAGAACTTGCTCGAGGTTTAACACCCGACACGGTATAAAAGCCACCTTGTTTGCGCTCTTTCCACATCGATCTCACTTCAAAAAATATCAGAAATCAGTTTTCGTTATCGCTGAGCTGAGTCCGTTATTTGTTGTTCCATCTTTTTCAGAAGGAGCATTCCCTTCTGTGACGGTAAGTACTAGGTGGTTGAAATTGCTCTTATAGCAAAGTGTGTTAAAATATTTAATATTAGTATTATTATTTTTATTTTTATTTTCATTACTATAGTTTTGTGATACAGTGGTTAAGTGTTGGAAAATGACGGTGACACCTAAGATCTCTGTTGAGGATGGAAACCTTGTTGTCCATGGCAAGACCATATTGACTGGTGTTCCCGACAACATTGTGCTGAGTCCAGGATGTGGAAATGAACTTGGGAGTGGTGCTTTCGTTGGTGCTACAGCTTCCCACAGCAAAAGTCTCCATGTGTTTTCCATGGGTGTCTTGGAGTATGTTCTTATAGCTTTCACTACTTCACAATCACATGCACTGTTCTTATCTATTATGTTCTGTTGTTAATACAAACTTATGAAACTCTTTTAATTTATAATCCTAATTTTTTTTAGCAGGCAAAAGTAATTCTGCTTTTGTGGTAGAAAAACTTTACATCTTTACCAGATTGGACGTCAGGCTTCACAAAAAAAATGGAACCTTTTTTTTACTGCTTGTAATGATTGAGTGCTTGGATGATTTGATTTATAAAGTTCTTTTTCAGAAAGTTTGTATACTTTTGGGGTTGGTGTTACACGTGTTATCTTCTAATTGAAATTCAATTCTCTGCTTTCTCTTGCATCTAGATTCAGACTCTAAAAGTGATAACTTTAAATGAAAATCTGTTTCACTTGGCTGCAGTAAATTAAACTGGGTAGCAACTTAGTGTTGATTTGTAACCATTGGCATGTGACTAAGTTAAAAGAATAATTTTTTTTGTGAAATTTAGTTGGACTATTCGTTTGATCTTGATGAATTAGTGTGCATCTAGTTTACTAGTTTTTATTATAAACAGGGGGCTCCGGTTCTTGTGTTGTTTCCGTTTCAAGTTATGGTGGATGACTCAGAGAATGGGAACTTGTGGAAGGGATGTCCCTCTGGAGACCCAATTCATGCTTCTAGAGAGTAAAGACAGCGAAGGAGATGAGGAAAATTCTCCAATAATCTACACGGTCTTGCTTCCTCTCCTGGAAGGTCAATTCCGAGCTGTACTACAAGGCAATGATAAAAACGAGATAGAGATTTGCCTAGAGAGTGGTGAGTAACTCTTGGCCGTGCAAAATGGTTTGGTGAAGGCTACTTGCAACTCTGCCAATATGTCATAATTTAGTGCTATGTCTGCGGTTAATTCAGTTCCATCCTGTCAGCCAATTTTTGAAGGTCTTACCCTGTGAAATTATGGGGTGGAGTTGTCATTAATGCGTATAGAATTGGGGCTGGATAAACCTCTCAGTGACTATCAATCATTTGAATCAACCAAATGGAGTTTTATAGCTTTGGAGAAAATATATATATAGAGTGGAGTCCCAAAGAACCGAAACGACTCTTTTCCTTTTGGTATGTGGTTTGGTTTTGCAGGAGATAGTGCTGTTGAGACTAAACAAGGTCTTCACCTGGTCTACATGCATGCTGGGACAAACCCCTTTGAAGTCATCAACCAAGCTGTCAAGTAAGGCATTTTTCCTCCCTTAGTCTGTGTTTTGTTCGTCCCTATGATCTTGTATCAGTGTACCCATTGTCCTTCTTAACAGATAAGAAACACATATTACCTGGCCTTATTTTCATTTTTTAGAATTTATTTTCCCTTTGGTGAAATATAGGATTTAGTTTTACTGATTCTTTTTTCTGCTTTTCTTTCAAGGGCTGTGGAAGAACACATGCAAACTTTTCATCATCGTGAGAAGAAAAGAGTAAGACCCTCATCTTTTGCAGTATTACTAATGGTTGTACAAATATGTCAAGTTAATATGTAGGAACTTTAACCTGGTTTTGTTGGTTTTATGCAGTTGCCATCTTTTCTTAACTGGTTTGGCTGGTGTACATGGGATGCTTTCTATACTGATGTCACAGCTGAAGGTGTTGAGGAAGGCCTGAAAAGGTAATTATTGATAGTAATTGTACAGTGTGTTTGTTTCTGATGATTGAAGAAGAGATGAATTTGGAAAACTATGTTTAAGGATTAACTAGATAGTGAAATTTGTTCAATATAACTGCAGTCTATCAGAGGGAGGTACTCCTCCACGGTTTCTCATCATAGATGATGGTTGGCAACAGATTGAATGTAAACCAAAGGATGCAGATTGTGTTGTACAAGAAGGAGCACAGTAAGATCTCTATGTTTTTATAATAAGTAACAGTTTGCCATTTTCAATTCAGTAACTACCTCGCAATTAAGCATTCTAATATCCATATTCAAAAGAATACTATTTCATTATAATTAGTCTGATAAAAGCACTTGTAATTGACATCTTGGAAATTGTGGTGAATGTTGATTGCAGGTTTGCTACTAGGTTGACTGGTATTAAGGAGAATACTAAATTTCAAAAGAATGGTCAGAGCAATGAACAGATATCAGGTCTGAAGCATCTTGTAGATGGAGCAAAGCAACGTCACAATGTGAAGTATGGTCTTAGATCCTTAAATTCTTTCAATAAATTTTGATGTGGTGCAGTTTCTTTTCTTCATGAGGGCTTTTGTATATATGGATTTATGTGAGAGCCATTGTTTGAGAAGTGTCTCACCTAATTAAGTTTCTGAATTCTTCATTGGTTACTCTGATGATGCACAGAAATATTTATGTATGGCATGCACTAGCTGGTTATTGGGGTGGAGTGAAGCCAGCAGCAAGTGGCATGGAACATTATGACAGTGCGTTGGCATACCCAGTGCAGTCACCCGGTGTACTGGGAAACCAACCAGACCTTGTCATGGACAGCTTGGCTGTACATGGTCTTGGTCTAGTGCATCCAAAGAAGGTTTTTGATTTCTACAATGAGCTCCATGCTTACTTAGCTTCATGTGGAGTAGATGGTGTGAAGGTTGATGTGCAGAACATTATTGAGACCCTTGGTTCTGGACATGGTGGCAGAGTCTCACTTACACGCAGCTATCATCATGCACTTGAGGCTTCCATTGCGCGTAACTTTCCCGATAATGGATGCATTGCTTGTATGTGTCACAACACTGATGGGCTTTATAGTGCTAAGCAGACTGCTGTTGTGAGAGCCTCTGATGATTTTTACCCACGTGATCCTGCTTCACACACAATCCATGTTTCATCTGTTGCTTACAACTCACTATTCCTTGGAGAATTTATGCAGCCTGACTGGGACATGTTCCATGTAAGTGGAAGTGAATTGCTAATCTATTTGTAATTTAGTTCATGCTTGCTTTTTCCTTTGGAAATTTTCAAAAGCTATGACTTTCTTCGTGTTAACAAAAATATCTTTTTGTAATTTCAGAGTTTACATCCAGCTGCAGAGTATCATGCTGCAGCTCGTGCAATTGGTGGATGTCCAATTTATGTTAGGTATAGTGATGTCTATAGCAAACTTTTCTTATACACACACATGAAAATGGATGCAATTGTAATGGGTATTTTTGTATTTATGATGATTTTATAGTGACAAGCCAGGCAACCACAATTTTGATCTTCTTAAGAAGCTGGTTCTCCCTGATGGTTCAGTTCTTGGTGCTCAGTTACCTGGCAGGCCTACCCGTGATTGTCTCTTTGCTGATCCAGCAAGAGATGGGACTAGGTCTGTTTACTTAACCCTTATATCTGTTTTCTTTTAAAGCTACATTCGTTGGACATAAATTGATAACTCATTTTACTTAAAATGCAATTCTCAGCTTGCTCAAAATATGGAACTTGAACAAATGCTCTGGAGTTGTTGGTGTATTTAACTGCCAAGGTGCTGGATGGTGCAAGATAGAGAAGAAAACCCGCATTCATGATGCTTCTCCTGGTACACTCACTGGCTCTGTCTGTGCCTCTGATGTTGACCTCATCACCCAAGTTGCTGGTACTGAATGGCTTGGCGAGACTATTGTTTATGCATACAAATCAGGTACTATTAATTTTATTTTTGGTAATCAGTTACTATTATTACTAAGAGGATGTGTAAAAGAAGGTGAATTCATTTCTGACTTTCTGGAAGTTAAAATCAATATGCGTGTAGGTTATACTACTTTCTATTGAAGTTGATTTTAGTACATGAGAGTCTGGCAAAGTAATGCCCCTCCTCCATATTTCAGGTCAGGTGATTCGGCTACCAAAAGGGGTTGCGGTTCCAGTGACACTAAAAGTTCTGGAGTTTGAACTTTTCCATTTCTGTCCAATCTATGTAAGGCTCCACTATCTGCTAATATGATATTTCATTTGTTTTTGGATCACTACCTTTGGTCTTCTATACTCACTGATCAAATGTTTATTGTAACAGGAAATAGCACGAAGTATTTCATTTGCAGCAATAGGGCTATTAGATATGTTTAATGCTGGAGGAGCTGTGGAGCAGGTAGAAATCCATAGAGCCTCTGACAACAAAGTAGAAACATTTGATGGTGAGGTGTTATCGGAACTGGCCACTCCTCTCAGTTCTAACCGAGCAGCAACTGCAACTATTGCTCTGAGAGTCAGGGGAAGGGGCAGATTTGGGGTTTACTCCTCCCAGCCCCCACTGAAGTGTGTGGTTGGTGGCACTCAAACCGACTTCAACTATGACTCGGAGACTGGGTTGACAACCTTCTCCATTCCTGTTCCTCCAGAGGAGATGTACAGATGGTCTGTAGAAATCCAAGTTTGAGTCATTAGAGAGGGGTTTTGTTGTTCTTAACGTTATCATTAAGAGAGATTTTGGTCTAATAACTAGACATCTATAAGTAGCATGGGGTTGGGAAAGTGGAATATTTTAATGCATGTAGCTGAGAGTAAAGGGTCATTAGTGGGGGAGAGGAATGATCTTTACCCGGGGATGTTACATGTTTTGCTTCTTTTGAATAAAAAGTTCACATCTGTTTGAACAATTTCTGAATTTATAGCATTTGTTGAACTTGGATAATAATAAAGAAAAAATGAAGGGTTATATGATTGTTTGGATCTGTTTGTAATGTGGTTGAAAACTTTATTGAGCCAGTTAATGTCTGCTGGGGGAGCAAGTAATATACAAAGCCAATGCACAGATATGTTACCATTCTAATGCAACTCTTGGTTCCAGCCAAGATGATGTATCATGTCATGTGGCTATTTCGTTGATGGAGTCCCCTTTATGGTGACCGTGCCAAGTTAGCCTTGTGGAACTGCAAGCTCTTGTTTTACTTGATGAGATTGAAAGCTGTCAGGACTTCAGTTTAAATTGTAATTGAAAATTAGGAAAAATGTAAAATAATGGAGCTTGATGAGAACATAGGGACTAGTCTGGAGAGACTATTACGGGAAGGTGCATGACTCCAAATCAAATTACATATTCAAAACAACTGATAGTTTTGTCAATAGCTGAACAGAATATTGCTTTTTAGTTGGTATAGCTAGAATGGGCTTATGCCTTTGTTAAACATGAAATGGATATCAAGAAGTAAAAGTTTTGCAACTGCTAGGCTTAAAAAAAAAAAAAACTGGACTTAGAGAAATGCTAGAAATATATTTTGATATGTTTTAAGAAATATATTATTCTACCTATCATTTTTTTTTGTTTATCTTTGCTTATCACCCTCTAACACCGTTAGATCAGAATCTCAAAAGAATTTAACTTTGATACACTTATTGTAAAAAATAATTTAAACTATTATTCTTTGTTGTCTCTGCTGTATGATTTAATAAATTTGATATCTTATATGTATTTGTCAAAGTAAAAGGGAAAAAAGTTTTCGATGTTACTTTAGATAACTTTATCTAATGTTCACCGAAACGACGCCGTTTTGGAGTTAAAAAATTAAAAAATTAGAGTGATAAAGACTATTATAACTCTGAAATAAATTAAAATTACAAAAATATCAGGATTTCCGTCCCAAAACGACGTCGATTTGATGAACATTAGATAAAGTTATCTAAAGTAACATCAGAAAAAACAAACCCATAATTAAACTCGTTAAAAAAGATAGGTCAATGTAAGATTAGATGATGGCATGAGATTTTTTTTTACATTAATAATGTATCAAAATTAAAGGTATTTGACGATTAATTCATCAACTGATCTATTTACATTAAAAGATATTATATAAGTGTTAAACTAATTAACATTAATTAGATTTTGTTAAAACATATTACTTAATATGAATATATATTACCTTAAAATGCTAATAAAAATTAGACATGATAATTAGACGAGCAACAACGACGGGACAAATAGAACCCAAACCTGCAGTGCCTCATTTAGCATTTGGCAACACCATTCTCTTCCCACGTTGGACCGAGTTTTAAGTGCCTGTTTAGATCCTCTTATTTTTAAGTTAGAAGCTACTAATAAGCATAAGCTAGGCCAACCAGGTTTTGGGAAAAGCTCTTATTACGAAAAGTTCTTTTTTTATAATGAAGAAAAAAGCTGAAAACTAAGAGCCTGTTTGAATGCTCTTATTTTTAAGCTAGAAGCTATTTATAAGCTTAAGCTAAAGCTAAAAAAAAGAGCTTAAAAAAAGAAGCTAGAAGCTGTTTGAAAATTACATAAAAAACTTAGCTTAAAATTTACTTAAAAGCACATATTTCAAGAAAATTATCTCTCTTTCCATCTTTATCACTCTTCATTTTAAAAAAAGCACACAATTCAAGAAAAACAAATAAGAGCTTAAAAAAAAGCTCCTCCTAGGAGCTTTTAGTTTTCAGCTTTTTTCTTCATTATAAAAAGAAAAGTTTTTCATTATAAGAACTTTTCTCAAAACCTGTTTGGCCTAGCTTATGCTTATAAGTAGCTTCTAGATTAAATAAGAGAGGATCCAAACATGCACTAAAAGCTCCTAGGAGGAGCTTTTTTTTAAGCTCTTAACTGTTTTTCTTGAATTGTGTGTTTTTTTTTAAAATGAAGAGTGATAAAGATAGAGAGAGATAATTGTCTTGAAATATGTGCTTTTAAGTAATTTTTAAGCTAAAATTTTTATGTAATTTCCAAACAGCTTTTAGCATCTTTTTTAAGCTTTAGCTTATAATCAATCACATATGTAGGGTGGGATGGGTAGAATACTCCACCTTTACAAAATTTACCAGAGTTCTTGTAGTTCACGTTAACAAAATTAACTGCAATAATCATAACTATAATTTTTGACCTCATCACATTTCTTGGAGAGTAGTATTATTGAAAATATTTTTTTCATACCAACCATAATTATCTCTTTTAAGAGAAGTAGGCTCTCCCAAATATCTTCATAAGTTTCGGCTTTTTGAGCCTATTATGTGACTAATTCTGAATACGAGACAGGTTTGAGATTAAGATTTTATGCCTCTTCTCATATGACATTGGTGAAAATCAAGTCGAAGTTCTTCCCCCTTTACTCAATTCTCTTGCACTGATTAAACTACCATCATTGGATAATATTGAAAGTCTTAAATCCAACTAAATTATCTTTTTCGTATCAAATGATATTTACCTCGAGAGACAAAACCCTAAAATAAAGAGATATGGAACCCAGACATAGTTGGTATACATCCCAGAATTACTGCAAGTCAAGCACGCTTAACTATGGAGTTCCTTCGTTTCGGGCTACCGAAAAATAGATGCATCTTGTTAGTATAGGTAGTACCAATTAATTCTTATATGTTATCCCCAATTGTGCAGTCTTATACCTGCACAGTCTTCATCAACGTTCGAGTTGTTGCATTCCCACCAGCTTCCGCCTGGTTCGTCCTCGAACCCCACCGTACTGAAAGAGAGGCCTGCTCTGATACCACTTGTAACGCCCGGCCGCTTCAAGAATCAATGATTATCTTCACATACTAACACGAGACTTTTTAGTGTGTTTTTTTCTCACTAGCTCACTTCATGGAAAACTTTTCAGGAGGTCACTCATCCCAAAATTATTGCGCTACCGAAAAGTAGATCCATCTTGTTAATATAGGTAGTACCAATTAATTCTTATAAGCTCTCCCCAATTGTGTAGTCTCATACCTGCACAGTCTTTGGAATCTCTTTTTCGGGTCGGGTCGGCTCGATTCATTCATGTAACTCCTCGCTGGAAGCCTGTCAGGAGCTGTTCTTTGTCCATGTCCTTTCGCACTGGCGATTACTCCCTGCCTTCATCAGCGCTCGGGATGTTACACTAGAGATATACCTTTGCACTCAAAGTCTCGCTTGTGGGATTAGTCTTATCCCTTCTCCGTCCAAAGCACTTGTTGTATCAATGAGAAGCTAACCTTAAGGGCCGTAAGGACAAAGTGAACGAAGGGAGTTGAATGAGAATACCTTATGATAAAAGTACCAATAAATAAAATAAAATAGAGATATGGGACAAACACTATTATACAAATAATGCTCTTTCTTTTCAATTTTTTCCTCAATAAACAAAGTAAAATAAACAAAAGCCGCTGAAAAACTAAACAAATGCATGAAGACATAGTATGAGTCATGATGATGTCAGCCGAAATAGCAGGAAAACAACCACAAAAAATAAAAATAAAAATAAAATCACATATTATTTTTCGGAAAAACTTAAATATTTTTATCATGATCCGCTGCTCCCTCTAAATTAGTCTCATAATTATCAAAGAGTCAAAGCTTGTGAGAATAGAGTTAACTCATCTAAAAAAAGTAATTAACGTTGAATTAACTAAAAAATAAATACAAAACAAAACAAAATAAAAAAAACCCGGCCAAAGGACACTTCATGAAGCAGTGAAAGGCAATCCCAATTGAATGGGTGACATGGAAAGTGATTGTGAAGTCATGAAATCTTTCGATTACTCAATTTGCTATAATTGACCTCGTTGGAAGATTGGGTTACTACAATTTCACATATTGCTCAGTTAACTTTTCATCATTTAATTTTTAAGTAACGTCAAATAAGGGTAAGTTTGATTGAAAAGAACCATTAATTACCTTTTAAGAAAATTCAATTTGAGTTTCATTTTAACATATTGCTGGTGTAAAAAAAAAAAATTGCGCACTAGTATTCAATGATGTATTTCATTTAAATAATTTACCAGCTCATTTATTATTAAACAACTATCAATACCAAATCGTGAATATTATGAATTTTTTATTATTCAATGATGGTCTTGGTTGGTTGATCCGAGACTGTTTCGAAATATATCAGTATCGATCGGTTAGTTTTTGTGATCTGTCTTTTGCTTTTTTTGTTGTTGTTGTTGATATTATGAATTTTACTCCTACCTATTATGTTTCTAGGTCTCCGGATATTCCAAAGTTGAAGTCTACTATTTTTTCCAATTATATTGTTATTCCACTCAACGTGGATAAATTAGATAGGTTGAACTATGATTATTGGTTGTTAGATGAACAAAAATCAATTGGCTCGTCAGAACAATAATCAATTTCAACTTTCTTACCATTAGGATAATCAATTGCTAGTCGTATTAATGGTTGGTAATAGGCTAAGTAAAGTGTATATAATTCAATCAGGTCGGTTTAGGGGGAAGACCGTGGCGGAGAACCACCACCAATGTATTAAGCTACATCATCTGTAGCAAGTGGATCCAACACCGTGTCTCAATCCAAAACCTTAAGGCATTGGGTTCATGGGTCTCCCTACTTATATATTCCTCACTTAATCCATTATCAAGCAATGTGAGACTCGTCACACTTGAATATCCTAACAATCTTCTCTTTAAGTGTGAATCCCACCATTGGTATGCTCCCCCTCAACCGAGTACCCAGACCCAAAGTACTCAACTCATCTCTTAGCTAAACACCTGGCTAGCTCGAGCTTAACCCGACTTTGATACCACTGTCAGGCGGCTCCAGGAGGAGCCCATGGTGGGTGATCACTACCAATAGACTAAGCTAACCAACCGTACCAAGGTGGATCCGATACCACATCTCAACTAAAAACCTTAAGGCATTATGTTCATGTGTCCATCTACTTATATCTTTTTCACTTAATCCATTATCAACTTATGTGAGACTCATCACACTTTAATATCCAAAATCTATTATGTTGCCAAATATATGGTAATTAAGGTGGAAATATATCAAATGATCCTTCTATCTTTTGCTTCATTCCATGATGTTTTCTAACAATCCAAAAATTTTCATGATTACCATCTCATGCGTTATCTCCAATTCTCCATAACCACATTACCACAACCATGGGATTCTACACAACTAGTATAGACGCTGATGCCACGCGGCACCAACGAAATCCCTCCAAGTGACCATATTACGTGGGCCGCTATTGTCCAAATAGAGTTATATACGCTTCATAGGATTGATTGCTTGCTCTACTATACCTTTGCTGAACCATACCAAATATGTACAGTTATTAAGATGGTTTTGTTATTGTTGAGATATATAGTCTCACATTAGTTGTATGAGCAACTAATGTGGAGTTTATAAGGTCTTGGACACTTTCACTCTTTGAGCTAGCTTTTGGGGTGGTGTATCCTAAGGTTCTTTACATAGTATCAGAGTCTCGTTGCCCCCTACTTTCTCTTGTGGCGTTTCTTAACACAGGTAGGCTGGGCCTGTTGCATTGTCCACTCTTCAAGTCCAATGAACTCTCGTGTGAGGGAGCGTGTTGAGATATATAGTTCCACATTAATTGTATGAGTCACCTTTATAAGGCCTTGGGCACTCCTAACATTTGAGCTAGCTTTTGGGTAGTGTATCTCAAGGTTAACTCCCAACCTTTGATCTAGCTTTTGGGGTGGTGTATCCCAAAGTTCTTTACAGTGATAATGAAAATTAACAATTTGTACATACTTTTGTCCTAGAGGAGAGATGAAGGCACTGTTTGAATCCTGTTTCTAAAATGAATTTTTTGATTTTCAGAAAAAAAAAATCATTTGATTAGGTTATTTTGTAAAAAAAAAATTAAAAATTGTAATTTTTTTCTTTAAATTAAATTTTAAAAACATGTTTGAGTTGGTTTTATTTTATATTTCGGCTTTTAACTTTAAAAAGAAACACTTATTTCCATAGCCTAAAAAAAAACTACTCTCCGTCGACTAGCTAGTATGAGGTAGAAGTAATCCTTGTACGCAGCTCTATCCTTACATAATTACAAAGAAATTATTTTCTGGATTCGAACCCATAACATTTTCATAGTTATTATACAAAAAAATAATAATACAGAAAATATTTATTTTCATAACTATTGTACAAAATAATTTTAAGAAAAAAAAAGCATAATACAGTCAATCAGACCCGAAATTTCGAGAGCGATTTTGAGTTCTAACATTTCATCATGGCAATAATATGGTGACAAAAGTTTAGGACAAGAAGTTATGCAAAGTTTCAAAGTGACAAAATGAAATGTCTTCTACTCCAAAGCCATCCCTCCACCCATCTTCTCATGCATTTTACGATAGCTAAAGCTATTTCGCGATAATGCTAACAAATATACAACTGTACACGTTAAAAACAGTTTGATAACACCAAAAAAAAAAGAGTTCAGTCTTTTTGTTCCAAACTCTCATAATTCTTATCAGTGATCACCTGAAAAGATACAATGAATCAAATGTTAACGTTAATTCATGTTACGGGTACTCGTATGCAATGATATCATTGGTGTGTGATGCCTCTATAAAAATAAAGCAAAAAAGATCCAATCTCATGTAACTGCTAACCGTTTTAAAACCCAAAATGATTATCCTGAGGAAAAAGGTTGGAATATTTAAAAATTTCAATGAGTACTCATCATGTTTTCTTTTCTTAATACGCAATGTATGATGTGGGCTCATATGTCAATATGTGCAAGTCTCTTAGGCATAATGAATAATATGATTTCTGTTAAGTACAAAAAAGTCGCTGTTTAGCCACATTCATAAATGTGGCTAAATCACATAAAAAATGTGGCATACAGAAGCTACCATACCACACTTTTTGTAAATGTGGCTAATCATGGCGTAGCAATATTTTAACCACATTGTTTGTTTTAGTTAGCCACGTTCTGATTCAGCGTGGTAGCATATATTTAGCTACAATTAAAGTTAAATCTGACACGGTTCAAACGTGGCTAAAATAATTAAAAAAATTAAAAAAAAAAATAGCCACACTATATTGTGGCTACTTTTTTATTTGCTGAAATTTATCGAAAACAACATTTATTGCAACATTCAACACATAGACAATATTGCTTGCTAACAAGACAAATACATTTAATCATGTCATATCACTAAAAAAATGGATGAAACTCCATACATATTCGGCAATCACAAATAAAGAAAGAAAAAATAAATAAAGGAAACTAATAATTTTGCTACGTGTCTATTACATATCAGATTTGGGGATATTTATAAATGTGGTTAAATGAATGTGCTTAAATGACGTTTTTCTTGTAGTGAGTCTTTAATATGCCATGCGTGCTAAATAATATTGAATATGATCAAGGATATGACAAATTTCATTAAATTGCAAAGGATTAAGGAGTTTTTCGTGTTTGATACGACCCTGATTATAATTGTATCGGTTACATGGTAAAAATGTTAAGATGGAGCAAGGATTGAATCACGAGAGCTAGAGAAAAGCTCTGTTATTAAATTGAGGAGTTGAAGAAAGGATTAAAGCTTCACCAAGGAGATCAACTATCAAGTTCTTTTTATGGATTTCATTAGTTTTCTTCTTCTATTGTTTTAGTTTCTTTTGCCATAAACCCTCTTGTAGTTAGGACTAGATGGAACCAATTGAATCTTGATTTGATTTACTCTTTCCTATCAATATAATATCCATCTTTTCATGTTGTGCAATTATTCTGATTTTTATACCTAATTATTTTGCGATTTGGCTAATCATGGAGAAACGGTTAAGTTTTGCATGACAATGAGGATGTTGATGTGAAATTCTGATTTGAATAATTGCTAGGTTTTGTTTAATCTAGGAATAGACTAATAAAACCTATGATTGTGTTGATTCATCATTCTTAATGCTTGCCATAAACAGAATTACTAAAAAATTAGGATTCTTAATAGGTCAAAGAATGAAATACCAATTAATTGAGTTTTGATTGATTTGTGACGAGTTGTTCATTAACATGAGTTTGAATATTATTTGAGGGAGAGAGTAGGCTGATTAGGAGAAAATTGAAAAAATCGAAACCCTAGATGCTCATTCCATTAGTGAACCTTATTTCAATTTTAATTTGAGTCCTTTGCTTACTCTTAATTGCTATTTGGTAGTTGTTACATCTGCTTTATTATTTTAATCAAATTTATAAAAATTATTCTGATTGATTCAACTTTGGTAGAGTAGTGAAAATAGTGCTTGGTAGATCAATTCTTGTGAAAATAATACTTTTCTCATTATTTTATTATTTATAGAACTGGTATACTTGCCAAAATCGTAACAAATTCCTTAATTCATGAGTAATTATGTATCCCAATATGGAGTGTAGGGCAACAATAGAAGTTAAATTCTCACTAAGATGAACGACATGGAGCCAATGGAAGGGAGGAACAGTTCTTGTTGCATAATATACCAAATTGTGATGGAAATTAAGAAAACTAATATTTTTTTAGTAAAAGTCATTTGATTTTTTATATATATAATAAGGTATCAAAAAGTTATTTCAGTATAACTTAAATTTAAGACTTTTATCCAAATCTACGTATTTTCAGCTTGAGCCTTAGAAGTTATGAATTTATTGAAATTTCATACAAAGCTTAAGGTTGCATATATGTTTTTATTTTTTTGAAGATTATATAGAATGCACTATATTTCCCATAGCATTATTACAGCTAACAAGCAAAAAGGCAGGAAAATAATCATCTTGCTTTTCCATTTTGATACCCTTCAATTAACACGTGATGATTACAATTAATAGAAAAGGCTTTAAATTTGCATGGACTCCTCCTAAAATTTAGTACCCAAAACCTATTATTTACTGGATTTTGATTCTTTCATGTGAAAAAGTTATTTAATCACAACCACTTATTGATGATAAGACAATAGAGAGAAAAATGCATGATTTTTAAATGAGAAGTTATGATCAAATAACATGACCACTTTTCTACGTTAGAAGATCCAAATCCATTACTCAGTAGATTGTTTCCTTTTCTAACTGAAAACTCATAAAAGAGAGAGAGAGACATGTGATTACATCTAAATATATTTGCATATATATCATTATAAAAGCATAAGTTTAAGGGTAAAGTGTGTGTCATTTTGAAGGATGTAAAGTTGTGTCATTTTAAGAGAGAGAACGAGATAGATAAAGGAGGAGAGAGAGTTGACAAAAAAAATAAAGGTGTGGGTCCCACCTCTTTGTGAGAGTGAAAGGATATAAGTTGTGTCATTTAAAAGGATAAACACTCTTCCCTAAGTTTAATTATGTTCATACATAAGTGAGAAATTCGTGAAAGTTTGGTTACAATCATGTATTTATGGAGCAAAAGTAAGACGGTGGTTAACCAAACGGTGGTAGTTCAGTTAGTAGTAAGAGAGTTAATTAGTGAAAGTGAAAGGACTTCAATTTGATCCTCACATGCCACTTTTAAAAGGGGTTTAAATATCTTCATCTCTGACATCGCACTCCGGATTAGTTTTATAGCCGGATCAAAAAGGAGGCAAAGTTTATGGAGATATCGAGAGGAGCCAACTTCGCTCAAAGAGATAATTAAAGTTGAGTAACTAAAAAAAAATTAGAAGGCGTCCGAAATGTTCATTTTATCTCAATCTCTCATATATATCCTTCCATACCATTATAGCCATATGTAAATGAAGATGAATTGAAGAATAAAAGCCAACATCTTTTTTTATTTTTTTGTCTATAAATACACAAGCTCCCCCTCATTAGTTCCACACCAAGCTAGCTAGTTATAACCATTCTCATCATACACAATTCCACACCAAGCTAGCTAGTTATAACCATTCTCATCATACACAATTCCACACCTTACAAAGAGCATTTATTTTCGCTTGTAATATACAAAGGGGGGAAAAAACTATAATGGCCCTCCTCAGACAATATCCGCTCCTCTCATTCTTCGTTGTCATCATATCATTTGTTGCTTGTTATAGCACCTTGCAAGAGGACCCACTTAGTAGTATATATGTTGATGTTTCACCTTCCATTGATGATGGTGGGACATTCAAGAACCTGATCGAGCAAAGCTCAGATGTTTTGCGCTTAAAGATGTTTGATGATTTGGGTAACACTTCCCCTTCCCCTAATAAAATGGTTAATGTCAAAGATTATGGAGCTAAAGGAAATGGTTTTACTGATGACACAGAGGTACATGTACATACTCACCTAGTCCAATTAAATGTTTTGTTTTTCTTCGCTGGCAACATATATTAATTGGAAATGTATTTTCTCATATTCTGAAATGGCCAGATGGCCTTGTCCAGCCCGCTCTTATAGCTGCTCGGTAAGGTGACCATCACTTAGCACGTGGAGTATATAATTTCCTTGTACATGTGTCCCCTCACACCTCCCATGTATGCATGACCTTTTAAACTTCAAGGGTCACGTGATCTCACACCTAATGGGGCTCACAAAGCTGGAAATGATATCATGTTTTGCGCACTTGGAGGGAATCTCCAACACCCTATATAAAGGGACCTTCTCTTCTTTATTTTCTCATCTTCTCTATTTGCATGCTATTGTTGTTACTCAGCTGAAATCTCTCTTCAAGCCATAGCCATATCCCAATTACACCTCTCCTTTCACCCTCAGCTAGTCTGAGGCCAGGATGGTGACTTTTCTGTCTCCTTCACCCTTATGAGAAACATATCTATACTTTCATACTCTGATCACTTCAATAAGGTCATGTGAAAGAGTGCTTTTGTTGTGGTCCCGGGGCATGATGCTCTGTAGGGGTGTTCGCGGTCTGGATTGGATCGGTTTTGGAAGCAAAACTCATCTGATCCAATCCCTTCGGTTGGATCATGTAGTCATCCATTCGGTTTAGATTTTTTTTCAAATCCGATCCAATCCAATTTTTTTCGGTTTGGATTGGATCGGTTTCGGTTTTTTGAATATCCTAAAATTAGTGTCATGATTATTGTGTAAATAACATCTTTTGTATATATTGGCTTTGTAAAAAAATAAAATTGAAATACAAAAATATCAGTAAACAATACTATAGTTGATGAGACGTGACTAAATTTTTTTTTGGGTTTAGTTGATGAGTTAATAGGTCTTGAGTTTAGAAATTTTTGGGCTATGATTGGAGAAAGGACAAGTAGGTTGAGAATAATTAATATATTGGATCGGTTTTCATCAACCCATCCGAAAACCGATCCAATCCAATTAAAATTTGCGATTTTCTTTCGGTTTGCGATTTTTCGGTTTTCGGTTTATTCGGTTATCGGTTTTTCGGTTCGGTTTTTGCGGTTTGGATCGGTTGATGAACACCCCTAATGCTATGTACCAAAAATGGAAAATCAAAAGGGATTGGGAGGGAAATATAATAAAAGAGAGGAGTATAAGAGTAATTTTTTTTACCAAAAAAGGAAAAGGAGCACAAAATTTAATATACTCCCGGAGTATATTAAAAAATCCCCATGTGAAAGGGTCTAAATCGTCGAAATATTTAAGGGATATATTTATCTTATGTTGTATAAGATAATTATCTTATGCAATAGACACAAGGTGATGGGGTCTACTATCTTTTCTATTTATTTTTATTTTTTATAAGTAGTGGACCCCACTACCTTGTTTCTATTGCATTATCTTATGCAACATAAGATAATTATTTCTCAATATTTAAATCAACGGTTATTCTTTTTCACCTTTTATTTTAATGCATTTTCCTATCACTGTTGATTTATATTGGGATGATCGAAATCCTCTCATATATTATTTGAGTGGATCCATTCTCATGTTAATTTGGTTTTTTAACAATTGAGAAAATGACATTATTTTTCCTATTGCTGTTATGTGGGCTAATTCAGGCATTCGAGAGGGCTTGGCAAGTAGCATGTTCTTCTGAGGAAGCAGTTCTTATGGTGCCTCAGGATAGTTATCTACTCAAACCAATCAGATTCTCTGGTCCTTGTAAATCTAGTATCTCAGTTCAGGTTAGTAATTACTATGAAAAGCTAGTGAATAGCTCCCCATTTTTTAGGCTTTCACCCTTCAAGCAAAGTATAATTAATATCTCAAACATAAACTATGATGATAACCCTGTGCAATTTGTGATAAAAAATTGTAAGATTTCTGGAACCCTTGAAGCATCAGATGACCCATCAGATTACAGCAAAGATGGCAAACACTGGCTTGTATTTGACAGTGTTCAGAAACTATCAGTTAATGGTGGTGGAACCATCAATGGAAACGGTAACATATGGTGGCAAAACTCATGCAAAAGGAACAAAAAGCTCGTAAGATATCAGAAAGCTAGCACAATATTTTAATCACTTCAGTGTTGCATATATAAATCATATTCAAATGATCACCAATCTTTATATGTTTTTGCTCTCTTTAATTTGCAGCCTTGCAAGGATGCCCCAACGGTATGTATAGCTCTGTAAATTATCAAGGAAATTGGACTAAAATATAAATAAATATAACATTCAAGTACTTGCCAATGCTAACCATTGTTTGTTATTTGTTTTTGCAGGCTTTGACTTTCTATAATTGTGAGAACTTGATAGTTGAGGACTTCACGATAGAAAATGCCCAACAAATCCATGTTTCATTCCAAGACTCCATGAATGTTAAAGTTTCTGGTCTCAATGTTATCTCACCAGAGGATAGTCCTAATACAGATGGGATTCATGTCACGAATACCCAAAACATTCAAATCTCAAACTGTGTTATAGGCACTGGTATTCATAATTAAGAATCCAACATTTTCAAAATAAAAAAAATTGTCAAGCATTAAAATCTTATACATGTTTTATAATATCTCAGTACCTCCTTTGTAATCAACCTTGATTTGAATTCAAATTATTTAAGGTGATGATTGTATATCAATTGTACATGGATCTAGGAATGTACTAGCCACAGACATAACCTGCGGACCCGGCCATGGTATCAGGTAATTAAAAAAGCATCTCTTTGCATATGTTGTTTTGCATTAAATCAAGGAGTTTACTAATCTCATGTTACATGAGATACTACTCTCACGTAGGTGATACAAATATGTGGGATTCACAATTTAAAAAGAAAAGAAAAAATTGGCACAAAATTCTATGGGTGTATGACATGAGATAGATATCTTATGTAACATGAGACTATCATTTCTCTCAAGATTAAATTAATGTATGTGACTTTTATTTGCAATGAATTTTCTCAGTATTGGAAGCCTAGGGTCTGGAAAATCCGAGGAATTTGTTTCAGAAATAACAGTGAATGGAGCTAAGCTTTCTGGAACTAAAAATGGTGTTAGAATTAAGACATGGCAGGTAATTTGAACTTTTTGTCACAATTGAAAAGTCAAGAGTGAGTAATGAATAAAAATAAAGTCCCATATTCTATGCCGAGTATTTGAAGATGGTAGTTGGTGATTAAACTTTTGATTTTCAGAATCAAATAATAATTCATGACAATTCTGATTTTGGCCTAACTTATTATGTAGGGAGGTTCAGGAAGCGCAAGCAACATTCAATTTCAGAACATTCAAATGGACAATGTGACCAACCCCATAATCATAGACCAGAGTTATTGTGACAAAAAAAAGAAGCCATGCAAAAAACAGGTAAATATAAACAACTCTTAGGATTATTTGGCAACAATTCACTACTGATTTTTGTTTATATATGTCTTGACAATTTGGTATGATTCTAGCAGAAATCGGCTGTACAGATCAGGAATGTTTTGTACAAGAACATAATAGGTACAAGTGCTTCTAATGTAGCTGTGAAGTTTGATTGTAGCCAGAACTTTCCATGCGAGGAGATAGTGTTACAGAACATAGACCTGCAATGTGAAGGAGCAGAAGCTGAGGCTTCATGCAACAATGTTGAATTGTCTTACATAGGACACGTTAGCCCTCGCTGCTACTCATAGAGAGAGAGAGAGAAAGACATCTACATCTACATCTACATCTATATTGAAATACTGGTGGTATGAACCATATAATGCAAGGATACGTCACATACATCATTGCATTCGTTGTATTGATACACGACCAATAGGACATTGATTTGTAGCGAATAATGTTATTCTTTAACCAATGATTGTGATCAAACGGATTTTGTCACTTGTTTTAAACTTGATTTTAATTAAAATTAATGATAGATAAATTCTAAGTGACTCATTAGAAATACAAAAATGTAAATAACTTAATTTATAAAAAGAAACTCGATCAAAGTGGAATGGGTGCTCTAAGCCTCTAATATGTAGCCTAATCTCTAGTTAACTGTCAGTACTATACCTTTATTTGTAATTCTGCAAAGGTAGGAAGGATGGAATGTATGCACATAATAGAAGTTGTTCGCTTAATCAATAGTTTCAAGTTTGAGATTGGATACACAATTATATTAAAAACTTAATAGGAAGAGTTTTGTCACTCTTGTGATCTTGGACCGGGTCAATTGATGAACCGTCGGAGAAATCTAAAAAAAATAAAATAAAAACTCCAATCCAAGTATGAAATTATAACAAGGTTTTTTTTTTTTTTTTTTATAGTTTAATTTCGATGAATATCTGTCTCATGTCTTTTTACTCTTTTACAATGCATGAAAATTAAATTCTTTCTTTAAAGTAGGTGCAATAAGTAATACCAACGGTAAGATTCCAATAGGGAGATGAAAGAAAGATTGGAAACTTTGTTTGGCTTTTCAACAGCATTAGGCAACGGCGTGAAAACCTTTTGCTTTGTACTATTGAATTGCAACTTTGTGCCATGATGTTAGTGGCATGCTCTTTAAACATACATTTCAGATTCTATGCCAAAAGTTAAGCCTAGGGCCCAACGTAATAGCCAGAAGATTTTTGGTACATAAATTAAGCCTTGTCATAATAATTGGTTCCACTAACTTACTGACTGAAAATTGAATTTCTATTTGAAAAATAATAGTCTCATCTCATGTAATGATGGAGCAGTGGAATTTTTATTTTAGACTCTTTTTAGTTTTTACCATCGCTTCAACTATTTTTCTTCTAAGATAAGCTACAAAAATAAAAATAAAAAAAATGACTTGAATGAAAGGTACTACTAAATTCCGTAAGACAAGTTTTAATATTTAATTTCGCTGGTTGAAAATTGAAAATTTATGCTATGTCATTTTCCCCTTTTTCTTTGTGTGAATCTCCTAGTAGCTATAGCATCATACATCTCTGCAAATTTTGGAACATATTTTGTTTGAAGAAGCTAAAATATGTTCTCTATGTGACAACGATGGTTAATTTAAGAAGAAACAAAGAATGACCAACAAAGTAAAATTGAAATAGAAAGTCCAATAACAGCAACTTGGTGAGTCTAACATCAATGGTTTAGGTTCTAAAACTAACACAGTGCTACTTTATACTTCAGTTAAAGCTTGTGTAGACTTTCCCCAACACTTATATCACATGGCATTCACTGTCTAGATAAAAACAAACCATTCAACAAGTTCTATGTAACTTACAATGTTTGTGTTAGAATAAAATGCATCTTAGCTCATTTTCATTTCCCTGTTGCTTCTGGCTTTGGTTCTTGAGGTGGAGGTGGAGGTGGAGGTGGTAGTCCTCCATCAATGCAACTTCTACACTTCTTTTCAACCCAACCTTCTATGTCATTCTCTCCGTTGCCTCCAAAGTGCCTTCCACCACATAACCGAGCAATCATCCCTGCAATGACACCAACTATTGTGATCACTGCTATGACCACCACCAGGGTCTCAATTGATCTATGTGATGAATAACGATTTGGTTCTGCAACCTTTGGTGGTGTCACAACAAAGGGTTGCATTTCACTCCCTGGCCTTCCATCCATGATTCTGTTGAACACAACAGTGAAGATGAATCTGAACTCTTGATTGGCCTAGTCAACACTCTTCTGCCTTTGTACTTTCACTATGCAGTCAAAATGCTGAAGGAAACATAAATAGAGGGAGTTAGAGCTTACCAGGAGAGGAAAAGTACAGAGAATAGATTAAAAAAAAGGATGAGCTATTATGGCATATGATTTAATGCAGGACAGGGAAATGGGAATGCATAAAGCTCAGTTTCTGAAATATATAGACTATAGTAAGAGTGACAATTAGGTATCATTAACTAATCTCATAAGGGAAAAATTATTATAGTTATAAAATAGGATTCCAAGGTGATCCTAAATATATGTACTTGCCTCTCTTTTTTTCTTTTGCTTTGATCCTTTTCTGTTATTATGTTGCATATCTTTTTTGTTTTGTTTACTTTATTTGACTGGTTTCCTTTTAAAATAAAAGCAGGTGTGACTTTTTAGGTGCAAAACATAGATGAAGGCCAAAAGCTTCTGACTACACATTAACTCATTAATAATATAGTTGAAACGGGACTTGTAGCTTGTCAGTGAGGTGGTGTTGGATTTCATTGCAATCTCACACTCAAAAAATATTTGATTTGTACTCCCAAGTTTGTCTTTTGTGATGTCACATGTTAATGTTCTATCTATAAGTCTGTGACCTCAAAGAACCGTGTGATTTTGTTTGTTTTTTTCCCCTTGAAATTTTCCATAGTGTTTTTTTCCTGGCTGCTACATTGTCTTTTATATGTCTATAGCAATGTGAGAGCTATGAGAAGTGTCTTCCTATATGTGTCCCTACTCCCTAATTGGCTGGTTTGTCAACTTGCAGAAAGTTTAATGGGTAGGAATCACCTGAGCACTGAAGATGAGTTAAGACTGGACCACCATTCAATGTGACTCTTCACACTGCACGTCCTGATACACCTGCCTTCTCTTGGACCATGTACTATCATAATTTGCTTTTCTAAGAAATATTTGTGGAGGTATCAATTAGGACTTCTAAGAATTTTTTATTTTTATTTTATTTTTTTAATTTCCATCGAAGAGTGTTGGTTTAGGGGCGGTCAAGTTAGATCCCAAGATTTAACATGCTCAAACCTATGATGCAAGGACACTGACTGTAACATCCCCGTCTCGAGCCGGTTCAATTAACATACATATGATAAAACAGAAAACAGCGGAAGACTTAACTTACGAAAATATGAGCTAACTTTTTCTTTTTCTAACTTAATTCTTTCTCGGCGTAAACGAAAATCGGGCAGAGTTTCCTCTATAAATCGGACAACTGGGGATTTTTCAATCCCTCACAGAAGCATTTCCTGATAAACAGTTTATACAAATATAATCAAATGCCCATCCATGGGCGCATGCATAACTTGGCTCAGTGCCACTACATCTAACAACATGCAATCCAACATGTAAACATATCTGAATACTACCTCATGATATAACGTGCCTGAATACCCAAATGTACATGCATCAAAGCGACAGACATGTACAAAACATATACAGGCCATATACACAATAAAGGATCAATATCATGATCCATCAAATGCGAAAATACTAAAATACATCAAACACTCCAAAAAGGTAGTAGCCTACAGCCACTCAAAATCCAATCTGTCAACTGCCTCAGCCACGTGTCGTGTCCCTGCCTAGTGAGGACTCACCGGGAATCTGGGCACCTGAAAATATGTCCCCAAAGAGGGGTGAGATTACAAATCTCAATAAGCTCCAGGTTTATAGAGAATTCTCCATACCCCTGGCTCACTCCTGCACGAAAGTCAGATACAGAGTATACAAATACAACATATAGCAGATATCATAACAGAACAGAGCATATATCCATATCATATCAGAGGCGTGCGCCGTCATTCCCAAGGGAGGACCCCAAGCGGAAATCAACGCACGTGTTCCCGAGGGAGGACCCCAAAGCGGAACCAGACATAACAGAGGCGTACACCATCAGTCCCGAGGGAGGACCCCAAAGCGGACGTCCGGGTACTATACAATCAATGGCCAGAGATTGTTACAGAAATCAAATTACAGAAGTCATATCAGAGCAAAACATATCATGTTATCAAATAACTCTACATGAATGCATCTATACAAAGCATCTAAATCACAGTCATACAGTCCAACCATAGTTCACTAACCATGGTGGAGCACTCAAGCAGGAAAAGACTCCTTAAACATAGAGCTTACCTCTTGAAGCTTTACCAATACGCTTACTTGTGGAACAAGTTACTTTTATCGCTTCAAGAGATTTCCGATCCTTCTCAATCCCTAGGCACACCTAGAGAATAATTTACAATGCATCAATAAAATGATGCAATACCATAATTATTTCATAAGCATACATTTTATCGCTTATTTTCCTTTCTTTGCATTTTTGCCAATCCTATGCCAATACACAAGTCTAGACCTCTTTATACTCGTTGGTGTTCTTTAATTTAATCATCCATTCCCTTACGAATTTCCAACATAAATCATAGCATTTTACTTTAAAGGACCGTGGGCCTAAAATTAGGAAATCAATATATTTTTCCATGATTTCTTTTCAAACCATTTCACTTCATGACTTATCATTTTCATACTTTGAAACACATATTTTATTAAAATAAAATATGACAACATCTTTCCCTAAACACCCTATATGTCGACTCCTTTAAGGGAATTTCCAAGGATCCTTCTCTTTTACAATACATTTTCCTCACTTAATTTAACAACTACACGTACATAAATATATAATATATACCAAGTTCCTATTTAATTTTTTTGGAATCTCAAGCTCTTTAAATCCTTCAAGGCCGAAACATCAAGGGTATGTTTCAAAGGATTTTCTTTCAAATTTAACATTCTTACTAACTCATCAAATTTCCTCTTATTCAAGCACATTAAACCTTCCCAATACATACAATAAATCTTTGTGCATCATCCCTAATTACCCTATCAAGGCCGAAATCTAGGGTATGTCACCATGGGATTTTTTTCCAATTTTTATACATGTTCATATGCTTATTCCATATTCCTATATCCAACACATCATCAATCCATCATCAATTCAAATTTTAAACTAATTTATTTCACACCAACACATGCTCACAATTTCTATGACACAAACCATCAAAATAACATCATGGAAACAAAGGTTTCTTACCATTAATCAACTTCCCAAAGCCTAGAAAGCAACCTCCAAGACAAGCTCCATCAAAAACTCACTTTTTCCACCTTGGATGAATAGTGCACGAAAATGGGGTGATGGATATCTCCCTCCACAAACGAAATCAGCTCAAATGGAGGGGTGGAATAGCTTCCTTGGATGATTTCCTATGAGATTGGTATAATGGGTCAAAGATTTGGTTGCTTAATCATGGAGAAATCAAAGAAAAATCAAAACAAGCCCTAAGCTCTATTCTCCATGGCTGTCACGGTTTGGGAGGGAAGAGGGAGAGAGAGAGTGTGAGAAAAAGTGGTGACTTTGAGTCACTTAATGTACTTTTTAGCCTATGTGGCTTTACCAGATGTTTTTCCTACGCATATTTTTACTTAAACTGACCCGAAATTAACTTAAAGCTACGGACATATTTTTATTTTTCTAAAATCATTTACATTACTTTTTATTTCTTACAAAACAATATTCATAATTCACAGTATGGTTTTTGCACCGTTTTTGACGAAATGCACTGTGAATCACTAATTGTACTTCGTTTACTTATGAAACTTAAAACTTATAAACTTATCATTTTCTTGGGCCTATATTGACTTTCTTGGCATATATTGGACTTTCTTATTCTTATTTCATCAATTATTTATTTCTGGACTCTACCGGTTGCTTAAACAGCAGTACAAAATACCCGGTAGAAACACTATTCACGAGATTTTCACAGAAAGTGCCAGACTATACAATTTTTCGTTCTGAACTCATATTTGTCGTCAGAATTATCAAATTATGTCTCTAAAATTATTTTGCTCTTTTAAGCTCTACCGGTTAATTCACAAAACTGTAAATTCTCCGGCAGAACGCACTGTTCATAACATAGTCATGATTACAGTCAAAATACTCGGAATCACTCACTGAATATAATTATGGCATTTAAATCCTTAAATTAAATCTCTAATTAAGATTTACCATTTAGGGTCATTATATTCACCCCACCTTTTAAGGATTTTGCCCACAAAATCAAATACGAAATATCACACATACCTGACGTCAAACTCAGGATACTGCTGGAGAATTTCATTCTCCCGCTCCCAAGTGGCGTCCTCAGGAGTCAATCCTTCCCATTGTACCTTGATCATGGGAATAGTCCTGTTTCTCAACACTTTTTCATCACGTGCTAGAACCTTCAACGGTCCTACAACAAACTTCAAATCTTTCCTTACTTCAATATCGTCCCGCTGAACAATGTGGGACGCATCCGGCACGTATTTTCGAAGTTGGCTGATGTGAAAAACACTATGCAGATTTGACAGATGTGGAGGTAAGGCAAGCTGGTATGCCACAGGTCCGACCCTCTTTATAATCTGGTAGGGCCCAATGAACCTAGGACTCAACTTCCTCACTCCTAGAGCACGCGCAACACCCGTAGTCGGAGACAAACGGATAAATACATGATCCCCTTCTGAAAATTCAAGGGGTCTATGCTTTGCATCATAATAACTCTTTTGGCGACTCTGTGCTTTCTTCAATCGATCCTTAATTATCATAATTTGATCGGTAGTCTCTTGGACCATATCAGGCCCAAATAACTGCCTCTCTCCAATTTCTGACCAACAAGTAGGCGCTCTGCACCAACGGCCATACAAAGCTTCATACGGAGCCATGCCCAAACTGGCATGATAACTATTATTGTAGGAAAATTCCACTAGAGGAAGATATTTATCCCATGCATTTCCCTGCTCTAAGGCACAAGCCCTCAACATGTCCTCCAGGGTCTGAATAGTCCTCTCAGTCTGACCATCAGTCTGGGGATGATAAGCCGTGCTCAGCCTCAACTGTGTACCGAAGGCCTGTTGCACTGCATCCCAGAGTCTAGAAGTAAATTTAGGGTCCCGATCACTAATGATACTTTCAGGAACACCATGAAGTTTCACAATCTCTCTTACATATATCCGAGCCAACTGCTCTGTGAAGAAACTCGTTTTAACTGGTATGAAATGTGCAGACTTTGTCAATCTGTCAACAACTACCCAGATGGAATCAAAACCAGCCTGAGTTCTCGGTAATGCTACTACAAAATCCATAGAAATACTGACCCATTTCCATTCCGGAATATCCAAGCGCTGCAGTAATCCAGAAGGTCTCTGATGCTCAATCTTAACTTTCTGACATGTCAAACACTTACTCACAAATAGAGCAATGTCTTTCTTCATTCCCGACCACCAGAAATTCCGTTTCAAGTCTTGGTACATCTTGGTAGCACCAGGATGGATAGTGTACTTACCCATGTGACCCTCAGTTAATACCTCATCTACCATCTGACCTTTTGGAACAATGATTCGATCCTTGTAAAACTTAAGACCGAACCTATCAGTGGACACAAAGTCCTGCTCTTTCATAGACTGAATCTCTTCATCAAGCAATTGAGCTTCTTTAATCCGCTCAACTAATGAATTCAGGACTACCGTAGTAGTCAATAAATGCGGACTATCTTCTGTATTCACAGGAATGTGGAGATCCCTGAATTTCTCAATCAAATTATACTCGGAAATCATCAAATTGGCCATACCAAGCGTCTTTCTGCTTAAAGCATCAGCTACTACATTGGCTTTACCAGGGTGATATTGCAATTCAAAATCATAATCCTTCAGAAATTCCACCCATCGGCGTTGCCTCATATTTAGCTCCTTCTGATCAAACAGATACTTTAGACTTTTGTGGTCACTGTAGACAATAAAATCGGCCCCGTATAGAAAGTGTCGCCAAATTTTCAATGCGAACACTACGGCTGCCAACTCAAGATCATGTGTCGGATAATTCTCCTCATGCGGTTTCAACTGCCGAGAAGCATAAGCGACCACCTGACGGAACTGCATTAACACACAGCCTAACCCAAACTTAGAAGCATCACAATACACCACAAACTTACTTGTAGGATCCGGCAATATTAATACCGGAGCTGTAGTCAACTTCCTTTTTAACTCTTGAAAGCTCACTTCACATTCTTGGGTCCACACAAATGGGTTCCCTTTACGGGTTAACCGTGTCAAAGGTAAAACCATCCGTGAGAATCCCTCAATAAAACGCCTATAATATCCAGCCAAACCAAGAAAACTCCTGATCTCTGTAACATTTTTAGGACGTTCCCATTCTACCACTGCTTCAATCTTGCTCGGGTCCACTGCCACTCCTTCAGATGAGATGACATGGCCCAGAAATTGTATCTCGGAAAGCCAGAATTCACATTTTGATGGTTTAGCATACAACTGATGCTCTCTCAGAATCTGCAAAACAACCTTTAGATGCTCAGAATGCTCTTTTTACTCTTTGAATATATCAGTATG